>NC_081837.1:6026842-6337763 GCF_030867095.1 Alligator mississippiensis
GTGGATATATAGAAATATTCTGCCGTGAAAGTCAGGGTTTCTGCTAGCAGTGCCCTATTTGTAAGGGACCCCTTGGCACCCCTGAGTGAGCGAGCCATGCTAGCACAGGTCCGTAGGGCAGGGAAGGCCTACACAATTTGCAGAACAGGCCCAAGTGTGAAAACCATCCACCACAAGGCAACCATGTCTAATGCCCATTTTACCCAGAGGGTCAATACAATTGGGGGGACTCCGGGCCTCTGGCATGGAAGAAACCTCCCTGGGTCCAAGGGGGTTGCAGAAGAGAAGACGCGGAGTGGAGATGGCAAGCAAGCAGTCCCGCATTTCTTCTAACGTCAGGCCTTTCCTCTTTAATGATCCTGCCTGATGGTGATGAATTCATTTGGACCGAGCCTTTCTTTTAACCAGGAGTTGATCCTTCTTGCCAGGGTCTCACAAGCTGCATGAAGCAACTTGGGTATAAATTCTACACGACTCTGTTCATTCCCGTTCATGGTCCAGTTTACAGTGCCCTGGTTCCTGCCTGTGATCAGCTCCCTAGAATCTCCTTTAGAAATCCTAGATAAACCCCATGTAAAATAAATGGCAAACTGCTTTATAAAATTCCCATAGGAAACTGTCTTGAGGAGGATTTGAGGATCCAGTAGCCGTAACGGTTCCAATCCCATTGCTTCCATCCCCAGCTCCAACATTTATTGTCCACAATTTTTGGATAATCAAACATTTTGACAACCTGCCCTTCTGCTCATTGCAGAGCTCCTGCGTGGTGATCTAAACACATTTCAGAGCCAAATGTGTGTGAGCCTCCAACGCCTCTAACACTAGAAACTGAAGCCGTCTCATATTCCATTCTTGTGGATGTGGCACGGATCCGGCCATCGGGTCAGCAAGGTTTGATTTCCCTCTCCTGCTCTGCAAATGTGCATTTCACTCTGGCTAGAAATCACATCCAGCCCTGAAATGCTAGGGCTGCTGTGAGCATCCCCCCAGGCGCCTGACCTGCCTGCTAGCCAGAAGCAAGAGGGGCCGGAGCCACCGGATCCCAGTGGTCCTGGGAGTGGGAGAAACAGGCCTTTGCAGAAAGGAGTGCCTGGGACTGGATTGAGTCACGTTCTCATCAGCATTCAGCACAGCGGCACAACTTTCAATCAAAGGAAGGGGGAGGCTTTGAGCAGAGCATTGGAAGGAACAGAGGCTCTGTATCATGTCTGTGCTGGGGGAAAGTGAAGGCTTTTGCCTAACAGCTCAGATCTCCATTGACATAGTACCCGAGTATATGACAGTGGTTCACCGAATGCCACTGTGATGGCGAGTGGGGGAGTACTGCTATCTCCGCTGCCCACGTGGGAATGCAGGCTCGGGCAGGCAGAGCAACTCACCAGGGTCACCCAGGAGGGCTGTGCTGCAGTAGGCACTCGAAAGTGGGTTTCCCCAGCCACGGATAGGCAAGTGTCCTATGAACTAGCCCAGCCTGTCCTACTGCAGATGCCCCCGCACCTACTTCTAAGGACCTACCATGGAAGGTGTCATGGCAGCAGCCCCAGAGAGGGGAGTCTGCTTTGGAGAAGGAGCTAAAAAGCAGATGTTCACTAAGCCTTTCCAGCTTCATAACAACGTCTGCAAGGGTGGGTGTGCTCACTGGTTAACCACAGCATCCCAGAACTACCAGATTCATCATGGCAAAACAAAGCAATGCACTCATGGATGAGAGACACTTGCAAGTGCTGGAAATGATCATATGTGGCATGCACATGGCCACGGATCAAAAGGCCTTTTGCAAAAGGGAGTGAGCTTCACTGCTCCCACGCTACAGCATGGGTAACTGCGCGTGTTGTCAGTCTCTTCCCCCACTTCCGCCGGGAAAGATCCTCCAGTGCAACCCGAGCCTCCCTCCCTTCTGCCAGTGACGGCTCATTTAGATGGTGATAGCTTTGCCTGCAAGGAAAGGGCAGGGAGCACCGCATGCACATCACTGCCATTGAGCAAATGAAGCGAGAGTGGAAGCCAGTGGCACACGGATTTAGGCTGGAACAGATGGGCACGACGTGTCCATCAAAATATTAACTGCTTGGGGGCCAGAGCACAGCAAACGAGGCATTTCAAGGGAGTGCTGCCTTCAAGAAGGGCTAGGGGCCAGACTGGCAAAGGGGTTTGGGCACCTAAAGATGCAGCCAGGTGTTTAGAGAGATGGTTCAAAGACCGAGTCCCTTTTGCTTTGATTTCAACAGGAGTCAAGTACACGGGTGATTTTGAAAATCCCATTGGGCACCAAGGTGCGTCTTTCAGCCCCTGAATCCCTTTGAAAATCTGGCCCTAGATTTTCAGACGTGCTCGGCGCCTTTTGTGCTGTGGGTGGCCCAGTTTTTAAAAGAACGCAGTGTCCTGCTGAGCTGGGAGAACAAGGCCCTATTTGTGCCAGGGAATTCAATGACCGGTGTTGCCGACTACCAGTGTAGACACAGCGCCGTTTTCTTGTGCGGTCCATTTGATCTCTGCCGGGTCAGAGAAGGCACTCGCTGGGCTGCAGCCTGAATTGGCCCCATGGATGGCAATCAGCTGGTCAACCTGAGCCGTGTCCCTGCACAAATGTGAGCTGGTTTAAGTTAAAGTGGTGCCAATCCCTGTGTTGTTCATTCTCTTACTTCAAGTTTAGTTTGCACCTGCTCCTAAACCACATACCGGAGGGGCTGGCGGGTCTGTAAAAGGGTGCACCAGTACTGCTGCACTGGGGGTGTTAGCTATACCTGGCAAACCCCTCCAGTGCAGGCTCTCCCCCACTTGTCTTAGCTATTTTTCCCTCTGGTTAATAAAATTACACCTGGCGTCCTTTCATTTGAAGCGTTCTCTCTAAATCAAGAGCACAAAGGCCAGTTTGAAGTGCTTTGCCTCTGCTAGAGATGAGCCTTACTAAGAAAGAAGGGACCCAACGATACTGGGATCTTTTTCTTGAAGAAAACAACAACCAACAACCTTCCTTTCCCTCCTCCCGCACGTTCCCTGCACATTTACAAATAGGATCCAAACATCTCCAACACTGAATGACTCAGGAGCCTTATCAGCATGCATCCAGGTCACACACTGTAAGGACATTGCATCTCACTTGCGGTGTGGGTTTCTTGCAAGATCTGTAAGTAAAAATGCCAGTCTTGCCAAAGTGAGGAGGGGAGTTAATTTGGTTTTCATTCAGGTTTCCTCATCGGCTTCCTTCTCACCTCTCTCGATAGCTTCTTCAAACTAATACAGTATTAGCACTGGAGACCCAAGGACTTCCCACTCCCAACAGGCAAACAGGTCTCAATCTTGCCTTCTGGAAGGGCCTCTGAAAAGTCGTCACTCCTTTAGTCTGAGCTGCTGTGTAACACCAACCCTAGGCCTCCCCTGAATTAATTCCTGCTCCATCCAGCAGCTGTGGTGGGACTACAGCCTTTGGGGAAGAGAGGGATGGCTGTCCCCAGACCTGTTCGTCATCCACGGAGGCAGTTGCTTGCAGCGATGGAGTCATTTTCCCCTTGCATTTAGGCTGTAATTCATCCACCCGTTTCAAACGGGCTGTCCCCTCCCAGCAGTGGTTTTTGGTTTCTAGCTACAATCTCTTTGGAAGAAGGAACAACTTGTTGAAGCCAGTGGGAAATGCGGCACCTAGCCCCTTACAGGACAGAATGGGTGGGGTTTCTGTACCACGAGGTGCATCTCATGAGCAGTCCAGGACCTTGCTGTGCTAGGTGCTGTTCACACACCCAGAGAGACAGCCCTTGGCTCGAGCCACTTGCATTCAGTAAGGTAAAATAAGTGGCTGAAACAAGTGGCCAAGGGAGAGGAATTCATTTACTGGAGAGACTGGTTCCAGAGGAGCAATTACCACCAGCCTTATGTATCCTATGCAGCCAGAGGAGATGATTTCTTTCAACTTTGATGATGATTTATGGAAACAGTGGCTAATTCCCAAAATGTCTATTAGCAGCAAGTGGGGCTGTAAGGAAGGCTGTGTTGTGTCCTCTTTAGCTGGAAGGGCAGCAAGCAGCCTAGAAAAGTAAGGCTGGAAGGGACCTCGGGAGGTCATTGAGTCCAACCCATTGCTCAAGACAGAATCACTCCCATCTAAACCATCCCAGCCAAGACTTTGTCCAACCTGCTCTTGAAAACTTCCAAGGAACTACCAGACTTTCGAGACCCCACAGCCTCCCTGGGTAACCTGCTCCAGTGCTTGACCCCGCTCATGGCGAGAAAGTTCCTTCTAATCTCCAACCTAAATTTCTCTAGTTGCAATTTAGGACCATTATTTCTTGTCCTATCACCTGCAGCCACAGAGAATACTATCGCCACCCTCTCTGGAATCGCCCTTTGGGTGTTTTAAGACTGTAATCAGGTCCCCCCTCAGTCTTCTCTTCTCCAGACTAAATAATCCCAGCTGTTCCAACCTTTCCTCCTAAACCATGTTTTCTTGACCTTGTTGGAGCAAAAATGGGGTGGACGCCAACAGGCTGAATTTCAGGAGAGGGCAGCCGCTCTTCGTACCTCATCCAGAGCCTCTTGAAAGCCAGCAGTGATGTCCCTTGGTTTTGAATTAGCCCCAGGGCTCTGATGAGCCAAGGAGGACCCACTCCTGCTTTTGGAAAGGCCCCCATGTGTGTGTGGGTGTGTGCAACTGGATACGTCCCACATGCTTCCCGGCTTGCTTGATTCTCTGATGCCCGCTAAGCTGCTATAGTGCTGTGGTGTCAAAGGAAAATCAGAGACCGACAGCAAGCAACAGCCAGGCATTGTGCCTGTCAGAGCCAAACTGCAGCCTGTGGAAATCTGGGAGGCTCCTGACCACGCTGGGGGCTATCTGACCGCATTGAAATGCTTGGAGGCCTGTGACCAGCCACGCAAAGCCAGCACACCTGCAGGGTGCTGGCAACACAAGCAGCAGGAGTGTCTAGCACTGGACAACACAGCAGCAGCAAATGCAGGGGCTGGCAATGCCATGGCCTGCATGCAGCGCTAGGCAGCTCAAGCAAGCTGGAAGGCTGCGGTTTCATCCAGGAGCGGGTCCTCCCCGTATTGTCCTGGCCGCCCCAGCTCTGATGGCGGAGCTGAGCCATAATGGGAAAAAGCTGCATTATAATCAATAGCTTCATGAATAGATAACGAGGAGGCTCCTCTGTCACCGATCAAACCTCCTCAAAGGCTCATGACGCTATCGTGGGCTTCTCGGCCCATGCAAGGTGGAGGAATGGTTTCCAGCAGCACCAGGAGGGAGTTGTTCTCCTGGCTCTGGCATGCAAAAGCGCCCTGGCCCTCCACCTGGGGAGGCATCAGAGGACATTCATGACTCGACATGCCAAGCACACGCAGAATGACACCAGAGTCGTGCTCCCTGGCTGCGGGAGGCAAGGAAAAGCACATCGCGGAGGAAGCAAACATTGGCAGGTGGGAGAATGGGATCGTAATAATCGGTGCTGGAGAATGCCAATAGCTCTCCTTGCAGGGGAGCTCAGAGGGGCTGCACAAGAGGAGAGAGGTGTGAGTGCTGCCGGTCAGGGCAGGGCAGGGCCAAACCACCGGGCCAGCCGGAGACAACTGCAAGCAAATGCAGCAAGGAAGCAAAAGGGTTGCACGTTAACTCTGCCCTCGTGGAGGAAGGAGATGCTATCAGCCTCAGCGGGGCTGCAGGCCCCAGAAGAGCCAAGGCACTGGAGCAAGCCTGAGCCACTGTACCTAGCTGGGTTTCTATTCCCCACCCCCCAGCGCTGCTTGCCTGTGAGCTAAGAGCCTGCTCCCATGCACCACGTGATCCTGCCAGCACTGGCTCTCTGCACAAGGCCCAGGGGAAGCAGAACCAGGGGCTTGCTCCTCTCCTGCTTTCTCAAGCCCAGAGCAAGCCCATGGATTTCAGCACAGCGCCTCTGGATCTGCACTGGGGCAGCTCAGGGCAGAAGCGGATCCTCGCTGAGGGAAGGGTCGCACGGGCGTCGTTTGGGTGTCGTTTCCTCTCCTGCAATCTGGGGCTGGTGATATGAAATGCAAAGAGGACAATTAGGGAGGTGACTTGGCAGGAGGGGACCCAGGATGGGGGTGGGAGGGGTCCTTTTTGGAAAGGAGGGGGAACAGTAATCTACACCCTTCGGCCTGAGGAGGAACCAGTGGAAAAAAATCAGCCGCTGTCCAGAAGGGATGCACGCTTGCACACCAAGATATGCACAGCAACCACCATGTTACTGCTGAGACTTCACAGTCAGCCTTGCTCTTGTAGCACCAACAGCTTCAGCCAAAGAAGGGTTCCCAGTTCCTTGCCCTTCCCGCAGGGGCAGGGAGAGATGCATCCGCCCATCCCTTTCTTCGAACAGCCCCGACAATGCTGCACGCCTTCCACCTTGACCTATTTAAAAGAGCGTGGCTTGGGTTTTGCATGGCACAGCACACTGTGGGACCAGAGTCACTGCACCAGACTGGACATGCTGCGGTGCTACACTTGGCAGGGGGCACCTCAGAGCAGCAGCAGGGATGTCTTCGTTACACCCCCCAGGGCTGAGCAGGAGTGGGCATCAGGCTTGGTTCTCCCTTGCCCCTGTGCGTTTGCTCAGATCATCTCGCTCTTCTCGTTCTTCCCAACTCCCTTCCAGAGATGTCCCAACCTGGTAAATGGGGGAAGCCTGCAACTTGTATCCCCCTGCATGGGAAGCAAGCTCTCAGGTGGGACTCTGCCCCTCTTCTTGCCTTGATAGAGAGTCCAGAGCCCCACAGATATCTAAAAAGTACCCAGCTGAAAATGAAAAGAGCCATTCCCACAGGTTACCACCTGCTCAGGGTAAACCACGACTCTTCAGATCATCCCGGCACTCGCTCCCAGCACCGTGAAACCTGAAGGGGGGCCGATTCTCTGTGACAGCGATGCTCCCTTTACACTGCCGCAATAGTATGAATAAGACTTAGACCCCATCATCTTTCATGACAAAACACAGGTTTTCCCACTGCTTCTCGTGCCTGACACAGCACAGGTAATTACAGTCCTTTCTCTGCCCTCCACAAGACCTTAGTGATGAAGGCTGGGTCCTAGTAACAGTAGGTGTCCAGCACTCGTTGGTCTCCAGCCTCCGCAGAGTACGAGCTCCTTCATCTCACTGAATTATTCATGATGATTTGGGGCCTGTTGTTCGTTGGGCACTCCAGTGTCACCCTTGGCATCATATTACTTAGGCTCGCAGGCGGTGTACGTTACACTAACGGTTGGATAAACAGACTTAGCCTTGAAAAAACCCAGCCTTCTCAAATGAATGGTGGCACCTTGCCATCTCCAGCGCTCAGTAAGAGTGCAAGAGGCATGCAGTGTGTTATGGCTCCTGCAGAGTTAAATTTGACCCAGCAAAATCTGTGCTAAGGACTGAACACACATCATTCTTCAGGACCCCCTCCCTGATGCCCCTCCAAATACCCTGAGGGCAATTTGGACCCACTTTTTTTTCAGATGAGGCTTCCCTGAAGGATCTGATTTTTGTCCATCCCTGTGAATGGTGACTTGAGAAAGGTAGTCCTGTGTTGTCTCACTACCTCTCGCTCTGCTCTCTATCTGTCCTTGAAAACAAGTATTTTAGAAGCAGCCTATTGCATAGTCCTTCCCAGAACTGGTCAGTCCCGGAGACTACATTTCTACCAAGGGCAGGCTGTCTTCACTATCATTTGTTAATTCCTGAGTGTCTGTATTGGGGTAGCACCCATAAGCTACAACTAGGTTCTGTATCCCATTGGGTGCGTCTACACAGGCATTAATGTGCTTTAGTTAATGCGCATTAAATCTAGTATCTCCATTGTGAGGTACTAGGAAAATGCACATTAGCCTGTCTTAATGCGCATTAACTAAAGAGCACAGTTTTTAAGTGATGCTTAATGCTCATTAGCCTATTTTAATGCGCATTAACTAAACAGCATGTGGGAGTTTATACATGTGCTGGGGGGGGGGGTGGGGGTGGAGTCTGAGAACCACTCTAGTTAAAGTGCCCGGAGCATCTTGTGTACCAGTGTCCCTGCACTTAAAAATAGCAGTAGGGGCACTTTATCCAAAGTTTGTTGAACGAGCTTTAATTAAAGCACCCCAACTGCCATTCTGAAGCATGGGGATGCTGATACATGAGATGCGGAGGCTGGCTAGAGCACAGTAATTACCACACTCCAGCAGACTCGATTAATCACATCTGTTCTGATGCACTGTAATTATAGCACATCAGAGCAGCTGCCGCCCTCGTGTATAGGCACCCATGTTTTTTTAATGATGCTTTAATGTGCATTTAAATAGCCTAATGCACATTAAAGTGCACATGTAGATGCGCCCATTGAATCTGGTGCTGTCCAAACAGAGGCTTAGACACAGGCCCTATCCCAAAGAACTTGTGATTGAAGAGTTCATGTGCACATGAAAGTTATTCCAGTTTAAAGCAGGGTGTGAATTAAAGCAGAATAACTATTTCTGGACAACTCTTACTCCAGAATAAAAGCTTTTTTCCAAATTAGTCCAGCGCAGTACCAATATGAACAAAGAGTCCATTATTATTATTATCATGTAATAACGTAGAGATCGGCTTTCATAAGCCCCTGAGCTTTTTCCATTATAGGTTGGATTAAATCTCGTTGAAACAGGTAGGTCTAACTGCCACCTTTCATGTAGGATGGCTAGAAGTCACAAAGCCCCTTTATGGACTGGGTAGCTGAAATAATAGCAGGCTTTACTCCAAGCAAATATTCAGGAATTTGAACTTTATGGGCATAGGGCTATGGCTGCCTACAGCTCTGGCAAACAGTGGGTGTGTGGGAGACACAGCTTAGGTGGAGAAGCAGTGAAACAACTCACAGGAGGAGCTAAAACCAGCTAGAGCCACAGGGCGCTTGTACACATCACGGTGTTTAATCCTCATGAATTTAACGAGCAATACACATTTTAAACTTGTTTATTTTGGCGTGGCGTGTTTGTGTTTGCTCTCACCCGCCTTTTGACACACAGGTAGGGTGAGTCTTAGATAAAGCTTTGAGAAAGAGTTTCCAGACTGGGCTAAAAAGGCCTTGGATGCCCAGGCAAGGAAACTCTCTTGCAGTTTGACTACTCCTGCATCAACCTAATAGGATTTTGTGCATTTTTTGTGCAAAAAGCAAGATGGCACCAAATAAATCCCCTCCCTCTTCACTGGGACAGCCTACTATCGACCCTGAATTCTCTCTAGCCACATTGGTCAAAAAAGTAACAACATCATAAATATGCACGTGTGCACATACAAGGGCCACCACATGCTGCTGAGGTGGCACATGAAAGTGATTTAACATCATCCGGCAGGGTAGGACAGGAAGTGGGAAAGGCATCCATATCCCACTGAAAGTATGGGGGAGGAATTAGAGGGGCTCTGATGTCATTTCCCAAACTAGATTTGAGCCTGGACCCTGAGTTTAACACCCCAGCAGGCATGAAGAGCCCCCGGGAATCCTCATTGACTACGAGTGGTTTTTGACTCATCCTAAAAAAGAGCATCCCCCCCACCACTCCAGCCCCCTAGCCACGCATGGGACTATTAGCTCGGGAGGAACAGCACCCCGTTCTGCGTTCTCTGCACCACTCGCTGGACGGCACCTATGCAAATATAGTACTTCTCATGCCCGGCCAGGCTTGTGAGACCTCACAGGAGCACAATGCAAGATGGTGGGAGCTGAGCTGCAGCTCAGGAACCGATCTTGCATGTCATTGAGCAGCTGGCAGGAAGCCAATCCCCATCCCCAGCCTCTACCATTCTGGGCCTGGTAATAAAGAGAGGGCAGTTTCTTTCCTCCCTCTGCCTCTGCGGGGTTGCTGCCGACCGAGATAAATAAAGAAGGCACGCTCACAGAGCCAGAACCCCCTCTCCTCTCCAGCTACCCTTGCGGCTGCCTGCTTTTCCCCATTCAGCAGAGCTGCTTTGTTCTGCCTCGGCTCTGGCAGCTCTTTGATGCTGTTACTAGCAACACCTTAGAAGAAAAGTGTGCGTTGGCTCTCACTGGCGCACAAGAGCTGGAACTGGGGGCTGATTCGTCTCTCTCCGACAACACTCATCCAGAGGCTGCGAACAAGAGCACGAGTGCAGGCAGTTCTGCCAGGAGATTACCGGCGCTTCTGCTGACAAATCAGAGTCGATGAAGAGGTTGTTGAATACCAGCTACATACAATAATGTGTCGGAGCATTTGTCATGCCCCTCTGCCTATCAGTGCAGCTGCTGTGCGGGGCCATGGCTGTTATTGCCTTTTAAGTAGCTGAGGAATAAATCTAGCCCTGTCTGCTTTTCAGTGTTGGCTGGGTGAGAATCCAGCACTGCATACAAGGCACCAGCAGTCAGGTGCCAATGCTGGTGCTCCTGTGAGGACCACTGCGCTGTGAAGGGTATCGTCCAGGAGGGTAGAAAACTGCTCTCATACACCAGTGAGGGCACAACTGGAGGCAACGGGATGAGATGCAGCTGTTCCTGTTCTGCACCAATCTGTGACTGTGAGTTTGGCCCCTTGGGGCTGTTTGCAGCTTGTGAAAATAAGAACACCCCCAGGGCTGCTAAGTATTTAAGACTGTATATGCAGCATCCTTCTTCCAAAGATTGGAAAGCACTTGACAAAGGTAGGCAAACGTGTTATGATCGTGGACCTGAAGCCCTGCCGGGCTAAACTTGCCCAAGGTTGAACACAGCATCGGTGGCAGAGTTAGTACGAGAGTCTCCCAGCTGTTCTAGCAAGCATCTTTTAAACCTGCCAGTGCCAGAGTACAACTAACACAGCAATTATGATCTGCTATAAATTGTGGTCTGGGGTTAGACCTTCTTTTTCAGTGCCTGCAGGGTGCCTCTGATGGGTTCACATTTAATTTCATTTGCCGTGGCCCCAAAGAAGTAAAATACGAGTTTCAGCTGTAACATCTTGTGAGAGCTGATCATAAAAAAACTGGGCATCAGCACTCTTGCTCACAGTGGAGCGAGTTATATGAATGGGCCTATCGCAGCAGGACTCTGTGCCTTGATGTCTTCTATATTCACACAGCACCTTATATCAAAATGTTTTCAGGACAGTATGTGTATAGATCACTTCACAGACTGCAAAGGATCAGCGTCTTGTTTATACAGCTCCTCTCAAAGATGACAACTTTCCAACCGCTCTAGGGAGCTAAATACCAACTGCAGGTGAGGAAGCCTGCTTCATCGGCGTGGTGAAAGAGAGCAAGCACAGCAGTGAAGTCAGGGGGCTACATCAGAGGGAAGAATAACATTTATGGAAATACCAACCACCCTGCTGAAATATCTTAGCTTTCCTTGGTAGGAATCTCTCAGCCCATACAACCGTGCATTGCTTCCGAGAGATGACGTGAGCCCCAAATCAAACGAAGGGCCTTAAATGTAGCCCAGAAGGTGCATGGACTTAAATATTAGCTCAGAGGAGAGGGTATACAATAATAACAATGCCTAGCTCTCGTGTGGTGCTTTTCACACGTGGATCACAAAGCAATTTGCACAGGAGGTTAGCCGGATTTTCCTCTTGCTACATATGGGGAACCTGAGGCATGTAGCTGGGGGCGTGACTTTCCCTAGGTTGCAGTAGCAGAGCTGGGACTCGGCCGCAGGTCTTCCAAGCCTCAGACTAGCCACCAGATCACGGGATGCCTGGGCTGGACCCCAGGGCAGTAGAAGATAAATGCAACAAGATCTGGAGAGTGTAAAATGATGCAACCAGTGTCACGTTCAAAGTGATTTATTTCAGCTATAACCATTCCCAGCCTGCATGAAGAGGAAGGAGAAAGGGAAGCACCCACCCAAATACGTGCCACTGTAAGGCAAGAGAGTTGTCCTAATCTGGGCTCCATGAGCGTTTCCAGGACAAACTCCCACTGGACTGTGCACCTTGACTGAAGCCATTTGCTCAGCAGTGAGTCTCAGCCACCAGAAAGTCACAGGTTGCATTTGTTTTGACTGAGAAGTATTTAAATTATTTGTCTCATTATTATGATTAGCTTATTGCATCCCTGTCATCTAAAAATGGCTCTTAGGCAAAACACAAAGGCACACTGGCCATAAATGCATGGTGGGCTCCATTCTGCAGGCTCCCCAAAAAGGCATTTCCATTTCTCCAGGCTCTACAGGAGAATTCACCCCTTCACCAGAGACAGCTGGGGACAGAGAAGGGGAGCTTGTTCCTTCTGTGTGTCAGGATGGCCCAGGGTCCCCAAGTCCAGGCTGGTACAGACTGGTGGGTTTCCTACAATGCACTCTTGCTACAACGCTCCCTGTAGCCCAAAATCAGCCAGGTACAACTATTTCTTGCTCACCCCCGCCCTCCGCACAGAACCCCACCTATGCTAGAGATTAAGCCAATACAGACCAGCTCTCAGCAACCCTAGGACAAATGCTACCTTGTCAGCAAAACTTCTCTGCAAGTCATTAGTACCTGGAGGTAACAGGCAGGCGCAAAGGGACCTCACTCTGACACAGGTGTCAAATTTAAAGATTTAGATTTGACAAAAGCACTTCCTTAGCCAAACGGCCACTTCAGAGCATTTGCAGCCAAATCACTCCTCCCTTATTCACATGAGAAAAAACGGCCACAGTTGATTGGATCAATAAGCACAAATTTGATCCATCCCTTACATATGTAATGCCTCGTCAGACTGAAGGGTCCAGGCAGGGTTGTGCTTTAATTACTGGAAGACTCCAGGCTCCTGCACCCAGCGTTTCATCTGCCTTAAAAATTATATCGGAAAATCTAAGTTTCCTCTAACACTGAGGTTTTATCAGGCGCTCTGAATGAAGAGGGTTAGAGCAGTATTCAGATCCTTGCCCTCTGCCAGCAGCAATTCCACAGCTTAACTGAAGTCAAAAGGAGGTAACATCGGTACACTAGAGAGCAGAATTTGATCCATGCTCACTTCCCTTCTGGCATCTGTAGCGCTGGCCGGAGAAATTTCAAATGATGATTCAGTGGCTCTAATTCCTGCCGTCCCTTGATTTGGCCTGGTCTCTGGCTGCAAACGTGACAGTATCAGAAGTGGTGCACACGTTTGCTAGGCAAGGGGCTTTATTTTGCAGAGCTGGCTGGAATTAGTTTGTCCTCCCCCCTTGTCAATGCAATGCTGCTGTTATGCTGACACTGGGAAACGGGCCTTGTTCTGCTTTTATCATCAATGATGTAACCGTGCTGGCCACGGTTTTCAAAGAAAATCACGTCCTGCATAAAGCATGTGAATGTCCATTTGCACTGAGTAGTGTATTAGACCCACTCTTGCACATGGGCACATCTGGATGCAGAGCATCAGCCCCACAGCTGCCAAGAAAGGGCATAAATTGGGCTTAAGAAAGACATGTATTTTGTCCTGGCCCTCGGTGCAGGAGTGACGTTCACTTGCATGTTAGTATCTTCCTTCAGGAACAGTTGCACTGAAACATGGCACCGCTTCAGATCTCTGCAGATCAGGGCCCTTGGGCAGAGTGAATATGTGCATTTAATATTGCATGGACTTTTGCAGCCCTCTCAACAAGATGACAGCATAAAATAAGCTCCGGTTCATTCCCTCCTTGGCTGCAACACCACCGATGTTCCAGTCCCAACCTCTCCCAGTCGTTAGCCATTCATCACACTTTGAAATCAGAATGGGTTACGCAGCCAGTACTGCTAAAACGTCCATCCCAGTTCCAGAGCTATTACCAAACCTGGTGTGTTAAAAACAGTGGAAAAGCACAGGAATCTCTGAAACTAAAATGAGCTTTTTAAAACCACCAAGTAATTGCTCTAAGCAAAACCAAATTTTACAATGAAAAAAAACCAATCGAGTCAGATGGAAAACCTAACATTGGACACCTGATTTCAATCAAACACATTTGATTTGTGACGTCCTTCCAGCACAGAAAACAGCGCAGGGGAAAACCACTGCAAAGTGATACACGGTGCTCCGTGTTCTGGTGCAGTCGCAAACCACCCAGGCTCTGCTCACAGTGAACGTGATGTTATCTGACCCCCTCGACATAAGTGTAATACCTTATAGATCACAGCCAGCTGCTTAATGTATTTTCCTCTTGCTCTCTCCCCTGCATGCAACGAAACACTCCTGGGCCTGAGTTATTGTACAATAATTCACACCTAGATGCTGTAAATGGCACTCGATCTTCAGCCTCTTGCCTAACAACCCACCATGGTTTGAATTATTAGGTGAGATCCAGCCACATTCTTCAGTCTGAGAGTTATTATTTAATCATGGAGATATGAGGAGAAGGCGTAAAGAAGTCAGTTCATGGCAAGGGAAAAAGCAGAAGTTTATAGTGTATAAAATATATGTCGCCAGAGTTTATGAGTTTTTTTAAGCCAATGTAACATCTGCTGAGAGCACGTGGTAAGGATGTATTCTTATGAGAGCCACTCCCCGCCCTGGAGTGCCCCTGGACTGATGGCACGTATCCAGGAGAGCAGCGCCAGGATGGCCTGAAATCTGTTTCTCCATTGCTCTGTCAACACAGCTGTTTGTGTCACCACTTTGCTATGGTATGTGAGCATCTCTGTGATGCCTGTCACGGCCATGGAGGCAAAGAGGTTACACCAGAATCCTGGCTCTCCATCTTTTGCATTAATCCCTGGATCCGTGCAACTGTTTGGCCTATAATGTTAAGAATAAAGTGATTATAAGCTTGGTAACTCAAAAGGGAAGCCACTGCGTTAGAATCTGTTTAAAAGTTCTGGCCAGCTGCACTGAAAGGGAAGAGTCAGGGGAGCAAGTTTAGGAGAGATGGTCTCTCTCAGTTTGAAGCCCAGTGCAGGCATTGGGGATTTTGCTTTAGCTTGCAGGGCAATGATCTGCATCCTTAAACCAGGATATAGCAGGAAGATATTACAGCCACTGCCATAAATCCTCACACACAAACTCCACTTGGAGACGGGCCATGGGGAGGTGGATCTCTATTAGAGTTAGGTGTTTGTATTTTAAATTTACCTGGGAGCCAGGAGGAGCTGGTGCTGCCGCAGCTTGTGTTGCTTGACGCGGACTGCAGTGAAAGCCAAGGAGCTGCAAGCAGAGCTCTCTGCCAGGCCAAGGCTGGCGTCAGCAAAGCAGCAACTCCTGAGCGAGCAGCCGTCTCACCTAACTGAGAATCAGCCTCTGTCGGAGAGAAACACCTCACACTCTGTCTGGAAAGGGCTTCCCTCCCCTAGCAAGAGCTGGCATGTTATAGATCAGCTTTACACAGCAGACAGAGCTGCTTTGGGGCTGAGCCTGCATGCGAAGGCTGCGCTATGTATGCACAGTAACACCAGATTTGAGACTCAAGCTCATAACTGGGCTAGTAGTCCCCAAAACCACCTTGCTTTCCAACACCCTCCTCTCAACAACCTGAGGAGTGATGCTTACAGACTACTGAAAGAACTGCTTCCTGTCCCCTGGGCTGGAGGGCAGATGGCCACTGGGTGAGGCTCTTGGTAGGTGCTATAACCCTACTAGGATTACTGGAATCCCCAAAACTGATGCAGAGCTAGGTATAAAATTGGGGTCAACTCACAATAAAAGCCTTCACGTCTCAATCTCACGGACCCAAAGTATGGTACCTGCTGAGCCTCATGCCTTCTGTGCAGAAATATTTCCCAGGGCAGCATCTTCCTCCTTGATACCAAGGGGATCTCCAACACCACAACCACTGCCTTTGAAAGGTCTGCATCTCTAATGAAGCCGATCGGAAAGGGAGGAATTTTGCATACGAGCTGAGACTTAGCTTTAAAATTTATGGAGAAGTCCTACTGAATGCAGAAGAAAGCTTCTTATATCGCAGGAGCAAACTGAAGAAATTTGCTTTTCATCTTTGCTCCTCTAAGAAACAGCAAAATAAATTAATCTTTCTATCTAAAACAGTATTACTGCAGGTTACAGCCTTGTATATGTTGAGCTGCAGTCAAGCGGTTTATAATGAACATCCCAACAAACTCTTATCTCTACGCGTGTCAACAGCTCAGCTGTAATTATTCATTGTGTTCATTCATCATAGACCATTTTTAGCTCTGAAACTTCCTAGGTAGGAAGTGAGAGCAAAGCAGAGCATGGCATAGAGACCAGCTGGTAGCACACGGTGGGACAGGGCAGCACTGCTGACAGCTCTTCCTTTTTATTTCAGATTTGCAAAGGAATACCAGAGCATGTGAACCAGGTGTGGATCCAGGACACAGCTGTCAGACTGAGCATGGCTCTTCCAAGCCTTTGCACCACTATTGCTGACAGATAGGGACAGCAGTGAAGGACCATGCCTCCTCCTTCCAACCAGTGGAACAACACTAGCAAAACACAGCAAAGAGTCATCTCTGATCATTTTGTGTCCCTAACTCAGAGAGCTTCAGGGTATTTTAATGGGGGATCAGCACTGGAGGGGCAGTCCTGTATCCCAGCAAGTCCTAAGTGCTGCCATGATCAATGGGGCTATAGCATTAGGGGACATAAGTCAATGTAGCTAAGAAAGCTGCACCAGGGATCAAACTGGCCTGGGGCAGCCTCTAAATAGGATGAGCACAAGTTGGGGCAGAACTGAATTTAGCCAATAATATTTCCATCCTCTGGATGTTAAGCATTGTTCATCAGCTTCAGTCTGAAGACTGAATCCAATTAATTGGGAATAAACAATGTCACTACAGAGAAAAAATTAACATATGCTAGAAAGAGAGCAAAGGAAACTTTCCCAAAGTGCATGAGACAAAATGGGTAGAGAAGAAAACATTGTTCTCAAGATCTGGAGAAAAAGATTACAAACAACTGAGGCTGAACTAAAAATTAATTCATCTTGAATGAAGAAATTGAGAGTGACCCTCTAAGGACAAAGTGAAGGACACTTGGCTATGGTAAAACAAATTAAGGAAGGTAAAAGATTGTCCATTTAAAACAGAGTGAAGTGACTCAAAGTTTACCCACTTAATGCAGTGCAGGATGACTCAAAGTTTTGACTATTATTAATTGAATAGTTTCCATGAAGGAAGCAGTGGCTTTTACTGGCCTACTTCTCCATCCTCCCAGCTCTCCCTGCTCTTCTGACACCAACAATTCCCTCCATATAGAGGTATTTCATGGGCTATAAAAATGTTAATATGCTCCCTGAGAAACTATATAAATAATAACTAGTGTCCGCACCATGGAGCTGCCTCTAAAATATGATCTTTCACAGTTTACTTTATCTATTTATTTTCCCCAAATAACTCGATACAAAATTGCATTGTGAAAACATAAGCTTCTTTTTCTTATTCCTCTAAGTGTTTGTTATTTTGGCTGAAAGGGAAGGTCTACTGCTGAATCCAAAATTTCAGAAACTACCATAAAAAGAAAATGATACTTTGCTATGCATTAAAACCTGTACCTGAAAGGCCCAGGGGAGGAGGTTGCCTGGATAACCAAAACTGGTCTTTTTAATTCCTATTTTCTTTAATTATACATTTTAATTCACCATTTTTAAAACCTCTGAAACTGTATAGAGCCTTCATGGGTTTTTTTCTTTTTTTTAAAAACTGCCTTTGATAGGCACACTGAAGTTTGCCTAACTGGAATTAGAAATACCTAGGAAGAAAAACCCTGTGAAACATGATTTATGACAGAAACAAGGACAGTCCTTTTAACAATACCACTCCAATACACCTCTTTTACAACTGCTGAGAAATGTAAGTAGAGTTCATTTCTCTGTTCTTTCAGTGTCTCTATCATTTGGCTTCATTCCTCACATGTCAGTAGCCTTAATGTGCACATGACATTTCTGGGTTTTGCCCAGTTGCAAATGTTACTGCAAAACATCTCAAAAAAAGTATTGAACTAAAGAAAAATTAAACAGACACTATCCAGATGAAAATTTAAGAGCACATTTCTTCTCCTGTACCTAGTAAAGATGCTCTAAAACACAGTGTCACCTTGCTCTTGGGGAATATCCTTGGTGCAGGGGATTCCTGAGATGGTGTAGAATCAGCATGTCTGTGGCACTGCTACCATCACGGTCGTCAGCTATTTCAATAAAATCTAAAACAATTAAAAAATTGTTTTAATTAAAATTTATTTTTTAAAATAGTTCTATTTGGATTAGGCTTTAACCCATTCTCTCTCACATTTCATCACCTTTCAGTTAAATATTACATTGTAAAGGTCTAAACTAGTTGTGTCTTTTTTAAACAAGTTAATTAGGATGTAATGAATAATGTAATGAGCTGACCATGCCTATGTACCACTGCCCTCTACAGCCTCATGTTAGAACAGCTCACTTGTGCCATAGGCCTTGTATTGCTCACAATGGAAAATCTCTATGAGCACTTGAACATGTGATGGTTGTCACAATGTACATGTGATGAAAATATAATTTGTGTGGCTTAATAGCATCACACATTACACGTGCGCCAGTTTGGGGGGTTTTAGATGAGTTTGCATTGTTGAAACTAAACTACATCTGGGTGTAGTTTAGTTTGCAATGTTGCAAATTGCAACAATGCAGCTGTCAGCTCACCCTCTGGCCACAGAAGAGATGGGCAGAGTCCACAGAAAAAAAAGGATTGGTCTCTTCACCGTTTCTGCCTTCAGCAGACGCCTGCTGAAGGCAGAAGCAGCGAGGGGCCCAATCCTTTTTTTTAATTTTTTTTTTGATGGAGCCTGCTCACCTCTGCTGCAGCTGGAGAGGAGAGGGAGGGGAGCTGCCCCTGGGCCAAGTGGTCCCTGAGCTGCAAGGGACCCTGGTCCTTCCCTCCATAGTGGTGGCGCTAGCTGGGGCTGCTAGCGGGCCAGATGCTGCCCCAGCTTAGAGGCAGCACCCAGCCTGATCCAACTGTTTCCTGAGCCTGCCTGCCAGAAGCCCACCAGGCGCTACTCCCTGTGCAGCCTTGAGGAACAGTTGAATCAGGCTGGGTGCTGCCTCGTAGCTGAGGCAGCACCGGGTCTGCTAGCAGCTTGCCTGGGCAGCCTTGGGGGCCGCCACCACTGTGGAGGGAAGGACTAGGGCCCCCTGTAACTCAGAGGCAGCTCAGCCCCCTGGCAATTCACACCCCTGGCCATGGCCAGGCTCCAGCTCCAACCCCCCCCCCCAAAAAAAAAAAACCAAAAAAAACAAGAGGATCAGGCCCCTCGCTATTATGTGATGGAAAAATTGAAATGGTGGGTTTCACTTAAAAACCCACTGTTTCAATTTAGGGGGCATAGAATTAAACCCTGAGAACTAAACCCCCATCACATGTAGAAGTGCCCTATTAGCTCAAAAGGTAGGGGCCTAAGGGACTGGTTTGTTTTTTGGAGCAGGAAGTTCTCTCCTTGCTGCAGAGTTCTGCAAGGCAAAGACAGGCAGCACAGGGACCACTATGAAGTCCTGGCTGGCAACTGATATGCTACAGTATTAATATTTAAAAGGATGCATATGCATGAAAAGAGACAAGGACAAGAGACAGGAAATGAAAATAGCCTGCCAAGAAATATACCAAATAGTGTACTAAGGGACACAAATACATCACTTATGTTTTTGCATAAGTAAATTCAGGTTTATTTCTTAAATGTGAGTCCTCTGCAGTGACAATGAGCTTTTCATATTCCCTGCCAGGGATTACCATGCACTCTTGCCTAGACCCAGTAAGCAGGTAACCATGTCAGTGTCTATGAGCAAAGCTGAAATGCCTCTTTATGGCCTGCTTCTCTCCTTAGCTGACTCTGTGTAGGTTGTTTCTTAAGTGTTAATATTAACTTCACATTCTGTGCTTGTTCATTCTTTCTTATTCATCTCTTTGTCGGGATGCCATCATTTGGTCTTGAGTTTAATGGTCATGGATTTAGAGCGAGATATTGACACTAGAAATAGAACCCAGGTTGTTCACACCCCTAGGCTAGTGTTCTGCTAATGACCTGAGCTAAAGCAGCAACTTCATCATAGTTTAGAGGTTGCCAATTAGCCCTCTGGGGCACTTGTACATGTGACAAAAATTGGCTGTTTTTGCGGTTTAATTGCATCACACTGGCTATACACATGTGGGGTTTTTTATTATTTAAATTAGGTTGCTACATTGCAAACTAAACTACATCTGCATGTAGTTTAGTTTGCAACGTACCTGTTTGTAATGTTGCAGCCTTTGACAAGTCGCTCCCCCTGCCGCTGGCTGAAGGGCCCAATCCTTTTTTCTTTCCTTCCCACAAAGCCTGCCCATGTCTCCCATGGCCAGAGGGCAAGCTGCTGGTGGGCCGGGCAGCTCCTGAGCTATGGAGGTCCCCAGTCCTTCCTTCCGCAGCGGCGTTGCCACCTGGCTGGACAGGCTGCTAGTGGGCAGGTGTTGCCCCAGCTTGGACTCAGGGAACAGTTGAATTGGGCTGGGTGCTGCCTACAAGCTGGGGCAGCACCCACCCACTAGCAACCTACCCAGGTAGCCCCAGACAGGGTGGTGCTGCCACCATGGAGGGAAGGTCTGGGGCCCCCTACAGCTCAGGGCTTGCTGGCAGCTCATCCCCCAGCCGTGGGAGAGATGGGCTGACTCCATGGGGGAAAAAAAAACAAAAGACTGGGCCATAATGGTAACAGAAGCCTCTAAATTGAAACAGTGGGTTTTTAATAGTCGCAATTAATAACCCACCATTTCAGTTTAGGGGACTAAACCCCCGTCAAGTGTACAAGAGGCACTGGAGTAAGTTACTCACAATTCTTTGGCAAATTCACATAAAGGCAACTTAGCAGGACGTACGCTGCACCTCCTTAAGGCAACGGAATAAAGAAAAGAAACAGAAAATAAAAGCATCAGAAGAAAGTGCATGGCAAAAATTCAGGAGGAAAGCAGAGCCAAATAAACCCCACTATCACTAAACCAGTACTTGGCACTTGCAAGGTGCCCCACACAAAAGGCCCAGGGCCATTTATTCCCACAATGTGTGGTTAAACTTGAACCTAAAATTTAAAATGGCACCAAATACTGAACCTACTCTTCACAAGATATATAGAACTGGAGGGGACTGCTTGGGTCAAGCTTGTTCTTAAATCCTGGAAGGGGAGAAAGGGACCTCAACCCTCATGCACCAACCAAACTGCTTTAATGAGCAGAGAGGGGCGGCCAGAGTAGGAAGAAAAGCCTGTCATCAATGCAATATCCCCGTTACGTATATCAGTCCTAGGCAAACCCTTTCCTGGGAGGGCTGCAGGGACTTGGGAAGCAGCTATGAACTGAGCCAACACCCAATACTCCCCATTTCCACAATTTGCTACCCCCTGTACATAACAATGAGGGCGCCTCTATGTCCTCGCTCACCACCTCAAAAAGCTGTTATGACAAGTACAAGGAGTCTGTCAGGAAAAAAGTGATATAGCAACAGCATGGAAAGGCCACCTGCTGCATAGGGTTAAGCCTTGTTAGGCCTCACTTTTCCTTTATGCTCCCCAAGTCTCTCCATTATGCCAGAACAGTGCACAGAGTAATATATGCTCCTTTAACTCATCTGTCCCTCTGCAGGTGCATCCAATCTGGCTCAAACATGAGGATTTCTCTGGTTTTAACTGAAATAATAGATCTGCGTGAATACATTTGACTTCAGTTTAATGCATTTGTATCCTAACATAACAAAAGAGAGGCTTGCTGTGGCATTTCCATTAACAGTTGTATTCATTTTCTTCTTGCAAATGTCAGATTCTTGGAACGTACCAGTCTCAGACTCGGAGAGAAAACAGGCTGCTCCAAAATTCATAACAGCAGGATGCAGGGAGTGATGGAGAGTGGGAAGAGCGAGCTCGCGGAAGAATGTAAATATTTTCATTGAGTCTTTTTTTCCCCCCCTGCAAAAACAGATTTATTTGTAAGTTCTTCCCAACTATATAAGACCCTCATCCTCCCTACAACCTAAAATTCTGCTAGTATATAAGAAGCATATGAGAATCAGAAAGTGAAGCTGACCAGTGGACTTTCACTGCCTACTACTGGGGAAGAGCCAAACATAAGCAAACTGTGTATACTCTGGAAAATAAGCTTGATTGAAAACTATTTTGTTATTATCACTAGTGCAAAGATCAACTTTAAAATATCTTTCCCATTAATCCCTTTAGTATCCAGTGATACTGGGTACTGGATCCAGTATCCAGTGAAAGTACTGGCTTTCTGATTAAAGCACATTAGACCGTCTTTAATGGACTAGTTAGGGTTAGCAAACATCGTAATATTGTTTCCAAACTTTAAAAATAATGCATCTTTCCCCCTAGATTATCAGCTTCTTTGTAGCCATCCTTTCAACTCTCCTAGTAGGGATGTCACAGGCTTACTAGCAAGCGACTCAGCCACTATTAAACAAACTCCTGACGAGTTTTGATTCAGAGAAGCCCGTCTCACCCATGCGCTGAGCCAGCTGTGTTTATCAATTCTGCAGTGAACGGTGCTGAGAAATCACAACAAGCTAGAGGGCTTCAATTAGCATTGCCAACCATTTTGTGTGTTGTGTCAATACTCCCGAAGCGATGCTCCATTCCCACATCTTAGGAAATTCTTTTCTTTGTTTGCTGCCTCTCCCTTGAGGCTTTTCAACTATGTTTTAAGGGGTCTACATTTCCTACTGAGATTTAGGAAACCTCTACATATTTCTTTATTTAATGATGTTCCAGTCCTGGTTTGCTGTAACTAAAAGATGGAAGTGTTTGTTCCCTAATAATCCTAGACAAACCTGACACGAGGGGATAGCATGACAGCCCAGCAAGCAGTATGATTCAATACAGATGTAAGCGGTACTCAACCAATATTTTATTTTTGTAAAGGGGGTTTGTGCTGTTCAGAGATTCTGTGTTTTAGAGGCGGTGAAAAACAAGGTCCTGATAACCTTCAGTTATCAGAGCTGAGAAAAATGCTGGAGGTGGGTGTTTTTCACCTGCAAATATCCAATTGATTTTTTCACTTGTCTTTGCCTTTCCTGGGCTTTTATGAAGTCCAATCATGGTGGTACCCATGCACTAAATAGAGTAATTTAGATTCTCACGGTGTTGTCTGCAGAGGACATCAGTGGATTCAGCGCTCTCTTTCTCCGAGGTGGATTCCCGTTTTGATTCCCTGTACCTGTGTTTGTTCTTTTGTGCTTGCTCTCAGCAAAGTGTCATGCAGTCAAACTGCATTTTAGTTATGTTTTATTTTTAGTTTGTGCCCAGGAAGCCTAGAGCATATGCACGTGCTTTTTTTTAGTTTATGTATAAATCTAAATAAATAACATAAGTGTTACTAACATGCACAGTCATGGAAATTGATTTTCTTTGTTTTAATAGTACCTCTTCAAACAGCTTTTAATTTTGTTGCCTAAACAGCTAATCATTCTACCAGCTTATCTTGCATTGGACATATCCTGCTGAATTCCATCCCCCCCCCCCCCCACAAGAGTCAGTGTTATATAGTTTTATTTTTACATCCACCTAGGTTGCGTCAAATCCGATTTTTGCCACTGATTCCCTTCCCTGATTTCAGATGGGAGCTGCCTTTCCTTAAGCAATCCTGGCCCAGCCACAAAGTCATTCTTCAAGTGTCCTTTCAACCTTTCATTTTAGAGCTATCATTGTGCTGCAGTGGAAAACACTACTTCCATCTTCATTCTCCCTTCAGATGCCAGACTTCTGGGCACGGGAGACTAATGGCCTCCACCACTCACACAACCTTTAAACAACTCCATGAAAAACAACTGACCTTTAATCTCAACTAAGCAAGGTATTACATCCCCTGCCAAAGCCACAGCTCCCTAACCTTTGCAATATACCTCAGAGCCACAAAGGAGTTGAGGCTTCCACAAAGTAGCTGCCAACTAATTGAGCGTGCCCCATTATACTACATTTTCTCTGCTAACTTAATATTGTTATGACGCAAACTGGGAGTTTGATTCCGCTCTCCAGAAATAGCCCAGTGCCACTTTAAGATATACACCAGAGAAGCAAACGGAAAGATCGTTTTTGCAAATATATACATTCCCATTAAACAGAGAATGTGTACCCAGGAACAGCAAAACGTTTCTTTGATTACATTCCATGTGAATCAATGATTCTCCATTAAAGGCGAGTCAGATTAAAAAATTAAACAATACATTTTTACAATTTTCTTTCAGAAGCAAGTCAGTAATAAAGAAGAGATAGTGGTATCATAACCAAGAGAGCAAAACAAAAGTGTGGCTCAATACCACGTACTCTATAAAATGTCATTGGCAGCATAATTTCAAGCTCCCTGTGTACCTTTAGTGTATTTCATTGTTACTGCTGAATCACCAAAAGGGGCTAATCCCTACAGAAGTAGACTAATCAGGACCACAGAGTTAGGGAAGGAAAATAGAAAGTTTAGAAAATTCTGAAATATTTACCCCCCCAAAAATTTGCAAACCAAAAAATTGTTTGAAACTGTCCCTCCCCTGCAAGTGGTTTCAGTTTTGACAAATTAGCGTTTTCCAATAAAAAACAGTGGAGTCAAAATCTCCCTAACAGGCTCCACCCTAAGCAAAGCACAGAAGAGTCAGAAAAATAAAGTAGATCACAGTATGCTCTGTTTAGGAGCAGGGTCTTGGGAGCATACTAGGGGTTGGCAAGCCCCAGCACATGTGCCAGAGCATGGCACGCAAAGGCATTTTGCTTAGCATGCATGTCGAGGTGGATGGCGGGGAAGGGGCTGGGCTGCACTGCCACAAGAATCGGGCCCCTCGCAGCTCCTCCATCGTCCACCCCTGGCATATCAACATTTTACGAGTCAAAGTTTGGGGGGGGGGGGGGGGGGGGTTGGCACTCTGCCCAAAAACGTTGCTGACCCTTGGACTATACACTGACCTGGAGTATGTACTCTCTGGATCATAAAGTAAGCAATGCTTATTAAGATCACAGTACTGTAGTATTAGCAGCACCAGAACAGACTAGTTTCAGTCATGTCTGGCTGCTATTTGAGGCTTTGAAAATGATGGGAGCTAGCCAGTTTCAGAGCTTCCAATAACAGCCCCAAAGCAGACTGGCTCCCATCTAGGCTTCCAGCAGGCCTTTGACAGCTGTTTCTTTTTCAGGGTTTCTAGAGCTAATAATTAGGCAATTAAATGGAGTAAAAGCACATGACAAAGTAGACAGTGGAGCTGGAAGATCCTGTGCACTTAACCAATATGCAGATAACTGATACTAGGCAAAAAAAAAAAATGGAGTTGACATTGGCTTATACAGTTAAGCAATTAATGTGCTTATCTAATGTGCATGTAAGTGGAGCACACAGTATCCTTTACAGTGTCTCCTATGTTATTCATAAAGAATTGGAATCAACTAGGAGAATTAAATGTAGCCTAGTGGATTGATCCCTAACACAGGGCTCAGGGACCTGGGTTCTGTTTCCACCTCTGCCACTAATTTGGGCAAACCATTTTGCTCTGAGTCTGTTTCCTCCTATATAAAACACAGATAATTATGCTGAGAGCTGTTGTTGACAACTGCTATACAAGAGAGAGAAGTTATTTGAAAATACTGAGTGTGCATCCTAGGAGGCTGGAAAGGCAGCTGCAAGTGAGATTTAGGGAATTGCCAGAAGGGGTTAAGCAAGGCTTGCTCTTTTTCTTGCCATAGGTGAGAGGACCAGACACAGTCCAGGAAGCCATTAAAACAAAATCTGTTATAATAGCTGCCCACGTTGAACACATTAGATGCAAAGTATGGTTTGAACACTGGTTTTACTGATCAACACCCTCATTTTGAAGGTCTTGCGATTCAGCACTGTAATTTTAAAAAATAAAGTGTCCTGTTCTGCAGGAGTGATTTTTATTAAGAGATGAAAGGATTGTTGTAAGTAACTCTGTAATTGCTATTCCCTTCCCAGGAATCTGTTTTCTTATAGAATTACTATTTTTAATGCTTCTCTACATATATTTTGCCAGAAAACAAGTCTTCTCACAAAACAAACAAGTGTTCTGCAGATTATTTGCGGATGATACCATGATATAAACTGCAACGAGAGAGAAAACATTGGCACATTCAATATTTCTAGAGTACCATAATTAGAGTAATTAAGTCAGTCTTTTAAAATAGTTACAAGGATTACTAAAACACAAAAAAGAAGTTTTTAGCAACTGAAGCAGATTGATTCACTATCTTTACGTTACGATGCCTTACAAAGTATCTTTTAACAACCTACTGAGTTTTAACAAATAAAGGCTAATGCTTACAGAAAGGACAAAAGTTTGTCTGTGCTAAGGAATAAAACACTGTGTTGTAAATATTTGGTATATTTTAAGTGTATAGTAATCTGATAAATAACTAATGAGCTTTGCAAAAAAAAAAAAAAATCTAATGCTACCCTGCTTAAACAATGTACAGTCTTTAATAAAACACCAGAATTATGCTGGAGAATAGCACTTGCTGCCTTGCTAGTTTATATTTCAATGTAGCTAGAATTCGACAAACTATAACAATGTTTTAAAGATGGAGAAAAAACATAGTTATGCTTAGATAAATTACTGCTTCCTAAGGAAGGGGTTTCATATAATACCTTTCAGTGATTAATAGCAATCTTTTTCTTAAACCTGTAGCAAAGACAGAAGTGATATCAACGTGTTAAAATCATTAGAGCAGAACAGATTACTGTACTTTAATTTGCACAAGAGAGAAATGAAAGGCATTTATAATAGTCAAGCTGGCATAGAATTACATTACTCTGAAAATATTCTCTTCATGGTGTATCACGATGATTGCTGTTATCTCACAGAAATATGTATTTTTACTTAACGTATGAAAATGAATCATAGCAGAAAATGGACACTGCTAACAATGTTGGGAACGTTTTTGAAAGCCCACAAACAAGTTAAAAGCCTAAAGGCCTCATCCATTCACAACAGTTGTACCAATTTATATCTTCAACTCTAGTTGAAAGTCATGTAACCCCCCCTAGTGTGGACACAGTTAGGCTTGTAATAAAGGTACTAAAGTAGTGATTCTCATCTAGGGTGCCATGGTACCCTTGGGAGCCCTTCAAGGGTGCTGCAGGGTGCTGCACAATGTTAGCATCCTTTGTTTACAAACATGATTCACAAAATAAACCCAGAGATTTCTGGTAGAAATGCACAGTTGTGGTCTATTCTTTGCAACAGAAAAACTGCTCCATTATTTTTTCTGTAAAAAAAAGACTGAAAACTAAGCTGGCATTTTCTGAAAGGTCCCTCAAATCTATCCAAGGTGCCTCGAGTCTAAAAAAGTTGCAATCCACTGTACTAAGGGAAGGGAGATAATCTATGAGGGTGCTCCAGAAAATAACAGCAATTTCAAAATAAAACCATTTTGAATAAAGCAATTTGCGTGCAACAATCATTTATCGGACAGACTTTTCTACATCTTCTCTATGTATCGTAAACGACTGGTGCGTTTGACAACACTGCCATCAATATTCCCCACTACTGTGTAGTTTCCCACTTCATTGCAGACAACAGCTATTTCATCATTAGTTTCTGAAATGCCCTCCATACCACTAAAAGATGCACTGCATCCACCCTAAGGATTCTATGAATCATAGAATCATAGAAGTAGGGTCAGAAGGGACCTTGTAGATCTTCAAGTCTGACCCCCTGCCTGGGCAGGAGGAAAACTGGGCTCAAATGACCCCAGCCAGGTAGGCATCAAGCCTCTTCTTAAAGACCCCCAGGGTAGGAGCCAGGACCACCTCCCTTGGAAGTTGGTTCCAGATCCTAGCCGCCCTGTGAAGTAGTTCTTACGGATGTCTAATCTATACCTACTCTCCAACAACTTGTGGCCATTATTCCTTGTTCTCCTGGGGGGCACTAGGGGAAACAAGGTCTCCCCCAAACCCTTCTGGTCCCCCCTAGTGAGTTTATAGACGGTCACCAGGTCCCCCCCCAGCCTTCTCTTGTGAAGGCTGAACAGGTTCAGGTCCCGTAGCCTCTCATTGTAGGGTCTGCCCTGCTGTCCCCGGATCATGCGGGTGGCCCTCCTCTGGACCCTCTCAATGTTGTCCACATCCCTCTTGAAGTGGGGTGCCCAGAACTGGACACAGTACTCAAGCTGTGGCCTGACCAGTGTCGCGTAGAGGGGGAGGATCACTTCCTGGGCCCTACCTGAGATGCACGATAAGGTCCGGTTAGCCCTGCCAACCGTGACCTTGCATTGTCGGCCCATGTTCATCTTGGAGTCAATAATGACTCCAAGATCCCTTTCTGCCTCCGTGCTCTCAAGAAGGGAGTTTCCCATCTCATAAGTGTGCTGCTGGTTACTACTGCCCAAGTGCAGCACCCTGCACTTGTCCGTATTGAAACGCATCCTGTTTTTGTTAGCTCAACCCTGCAACCTATCCAGGTCTTGCTGCAGTCTTTCCCTCCCTACTAGCGTGCCCACCTCACCCCAAATTTTCGTATCATCAACAAATTTAAACAGGTTGCTTTTCACCCCGTCATCCAAATCACTGATAAAGACATTGAACAGTGCAGGCCCAAGGACCGAGCCCTGGGGGACCACACTGCCTACTTCCCCCCAGGTTGAATATGACCCATCCACCACCACCCTCTGAGTATGACCCTTCAGCCAATTTGCAATCCATCTGACTGTGTAGGCATCAATGCCACAGTTGCCTAGTTTTTTAATGAGGATGGGGTGGTCGACAGTGTCAAAGGCCTTGCTGAAGTCCAGAAAGACTACATCCACGGTGACACCTGCATCCAGTGCTTTTGTGACCTGATCGTAAAAGGCAATCAGGTTGGTCTGACATGACCTGCCCCTAATGAAACCGTGCTGGTTGCCCTTGAGCATCATCCCCAATGCCGGCCCATCACAGATGTGCTCCTTGATGATCTTCTCAAAGAGTTTCCCCAGGATTGAGGTAAGACTGATGGGCCTATAGTTGCCTGGGTCCTCCCTCCTCCCTTTTTTAAAGATGGGGACCACATTGGCTATCTTCCAATCATCTGGCACCTGGTCTGAGCACCACGAGTACTCGTAAAGCCGTGCCAAGGGCCCTGCAATAACCCTTGCTAGCTCCCTCAACACCCTGGGGTGGACAGCATCTGGACCTGCTGATTTGAACACGTGACTATACTGATTAAAAATCAAAAAGGTATCCTAAGTCAAATACTTAGATGGATAGGAAAGCTGTGTGCAAACCAAACCCAAGTCCCTCTGGCACACAAGTCATGTCTACACTAACTTTGCCCACTCTAGGCACCCCAGACCCCAAAGTGCAGCCATGTAGCTGCCTTGAAGCCAAGCTAAGAGCATGCCCAGCACCTCCTCAGGCTCCCTGTCTCAGGGATGCTTACTCAGGCACTGTTGTAGGATGGGATTTGGTGCGTGCCTAATGGAAAGGGCATGCTTCGTAGCTGATTACCCAGGCCCAACACAGAGGATGGGTAGATATGCCCTCAGGAACTCAAGTTCTACTGACTTCAGGAACTAAGACCCACATGTTGGTCAGTCGGGTGCCTAATTACCCTTGATGACCTGTGCCTAACTGCTAAACTTACTTCTGAAAATTAGTCTTGGGTTCTTAATGCATGATCCAGGCTCTTTTCTAAATTCCCCTTTTACGTTCAGAAGCATTTGTATTCAGGTCCACCGTTAAAAACCAGGGAGGGAATGACACACCAGAAAAATATACTAAAATGTATGCAAAAACCATCATCCAAATATCCACAAGCTGTACGATATATATTTTTTGCTTCTTCCCATTTCCTTCCCAATCTTTTCTCCCTTCCCCACAATTCCTTATGGAGCTTTCACATTATGCACCAACCTGACATGGTAAAAGATGCGTATAACAGCACACATGGCACATAATGAATGCAGAATGGAAGATGTCCCTTAAGAGAAACAGACCTTGTCAATATATTGGCGACTGCAATTAAATAGGCATTTAAAAAAAATAAATTGCTGGGACCAAATCAGGTGCCTTGAAAAGCTCTTGCAGAAATAAGGGACGTAAAAATAAAGGTCCCTCGGCTCTCCTAAACAATCAAGCAAACCTGTGTCTAGTTAGGAACGGATGAGCGCATCACATAAATTGTATAGTTTGCTTTTCATTGACTTAGGTGTCAGTTCCCTGTCAGGCTGATAGTTTAAGATGGAGTGACTGTATTGGCATGTAGATAAAGACAGGCAGCTTGGAAAGATACTTCCCTTAGATATACCATTTCCCCCATTTTGATCTAACCAAAATGTAGTGAACGCTTACGCTGGGAAAGAAGCTGAACAGACACTGCTCAAACCAGGAATAGGAGTACAGCTACTCCTTGCTTAACGTCGTAGTTACGTTCTTGACAAATGCGACTTTACATGAAACCATGTTAAGTGAATCCAGTTACGTCACAGTAGCTACCTACTAGCAGGTGGCAGCTGAATAACATTATAACCGAACATTGCACCACTTCAAACGAGTACGTTCTCTAACAGAGCAGCGATGTAATAACGAAACTACATTAACTGGGAAGACGTTAATTGAGGAGCACCTGTATAAGCAGCGCTATGAAATGTACACTTTGGTTTCTGCAGTAACCAGTCACCTAGAGACAGATCATTCTGCTCATTACCCCTCTTATTTCAGAGGGAAATTTACCTTCCTCTGCAAAAGAAACTCAGCGGTGAAGGGGGTGGCAAGCGGCAACCACCAGCAGCATCAGCAGCGCTTTTTGCAGGGGGTGCACCGCCGATCTCCGGGGGTGCGCGTGCCCCCGCGTGCCCCCCATGTGTCGCCAGTGAGCAGGGCACGAAAGGCACGGTGCGGCGGTCGAGATGGGTTTAGGAGAGCAAGGAAACCAGCACCCCAAGGCAACGAGCAGGGTGCACAAGGCACGGACGCGGTGCTGGAAATCGGCAGGGATCCCCTTCCCCTGCACAAATTTAATCTGGGAGGTTTCCAGAGCACCAACATGCTTGCATATATCTATTATTTGACTCCCATTATTTGACCCCCTGCCTTAGGAACTGGGAATAAGCAACCAACTTCAGCCTCATGGCAATGCAACAGGATTGCTGGCTTGGGCAGACTTCTCTCATGCCCAGAGCCGCTGCTGGATGTGGGGTCAGGAGGGAAATGCACCCCTTGCTCAGACTGAGGGGGGAACGTGGAGGCTGTTGCTTATCCCTGCCCCTCCCCCAGGCTCCCTTAGGGCACATAAAGCAGCCAGGCCCCCGCGCGGTGCATTGTGGGCCACGCCCCTCCTTGGCGCCAAGCTCCCCCGCCCTTTGCCCGCGCGTTGCATTATGGGCCCCCCTCCCCTCGGAGCTGAGCCGGATCTTCTTCACCGGGCCTCCTCACCGGATGTGACGGCTTCCGCCTCGCGAAGGGGCAAAGGAGTGCTTTTCACGCCCCAAAGGCCGGCTCTAGGCCGCACAATCCGCGGCGCGCGGCGCTCCGCCGAGCTCCACGGTAGCATTTGTCTAGGCGAAGCAATTGAAGGCAGGGACTACTTTCCCTGCAGGCGGCGCATGCGCGGTGCGAGCGGAGCGACACCGCGACGCAGTCCGAACGGGGTGAAGGAGTGCTTCGACCGGCGGCGGGATCCTTGCGCGCAGCAACACCGCGAGGGAGCGGCGGGCGCCATTTTGCAGCCGTGTTTGCAGCCGTCGCGCGCTCGCTCCTCTCGTCCGCTCCGTGCCCGGCGCTCGCCCGCTCGCTACCTTTTCTCTCTCTCTCTGCGCTCCGGCCCGCGCCCGCCGCAGCCATTGCTGACCTTGCCATGTCCGGAGGCGGCGTGATCCGCGGCCCCGCCGGTAACAACGACTGCCGCATTTACGTGGGCAACCTGCCGCCCGACATCCGCACCAAGGACATCGAGGACGTCTTTTACAAGTATGGCGCCATCCGCGACATCGACCTCAAGAACCGCCGCGGCGGCCCGCCCTTCGCCTTCGTCGAGTTCGAGGACCCGCGGTGAGGGCCGGGACCGCCCCCCCCCGCTATACCGCCCCCCCCTGCACGTGGCCTGGGACCCCCCCTACATGGTGCCTGGGACCCCCTCACAACCCCCCCCCCACGTGGTGCTTCGGACCCCCTTACTAAATTGTGCCCCTCCCCCCTGCATGGGGGCTGTTTCTGCCTGGACCCCCCCCAACCATGAGGTTGTTCCTGTTTTATTGCCCCCCCCCCAGGCATGGGGGGAGTTCTCACTTTGTTGCCCCCCCCCCAAGCATGGGGATGTTGCCATTTGCCCCCCCCCCCAATTGGGGCGTGGCCGGCGGGAAAGCAGTGTGGGGGGGGAACAAAGGGCGGGGGCGCGGCTGGGCAGGCCCCGCTCACCCCGCCCCGCTTCGCAGGGACGCGGAGGACGCGGTGTACGGACGGGACGGGTACGATTACGACGGGTATCGCCTGCGCGTGGAGTTCCCGCGGAGCGGCCGAGGCACCGGCAGAGGCGGTGGTGGCGGCGGAGGAGGCGGAGCCCCGCGGGGCAGGTACGGGCCCCCGTCCCGGCGCTCCGAGTACAGAGTCATCGTCTCGGGTAAGATCCCGCCCGTTCCCCGGCGGCCGTACGAGGGCGGGGCGAGGGGCGGCTTTCCCCCCGGGGACGCTGTTGAGCCACGCGGGATTGCGTTCCCCCGAGGAGCTTCGTTACGCAGCCCTCGCTTATTATTTATAGCACTCGAAAGCCTCCCCCGGGGGGTAATTTATTCAAATCACCTAGGCACCTGCTGTGCCCGGCCGCACGTAACGGCGCGGCTGGGTCATAAACAACCCCGTGGACGTCCCGGGTAATTTGCGACCTGTTTTTGTTCAGGACTGCCTCCAAGTGGGAGTTGGCAGGATTTGAAGGATCACATGCGTGAAGCAGGTGATGTATGTTATGCTGATGTTTTCCGAGATGGCACTGGTGTCGTGGAGTTTGTGCGGAAAGAAGATATGACCTACGCGGTGCGAAAACTGGATAACACTAAGTTTAGATCTCATGAGGTAGGTTCCCTGCTTATTTTGGGGCCAGAATTGGATACACAGGGCTTAACAATGGGAGCTGAAGGTAAGGAAGTGAAGGCTCAACTGTGTCAGCTGGCGCCCATAGAAAAAATGGAGTCTGATGTGGTTTATTGTAAGGCAGTCCTCGTTAGCACAAGAGAAACAGAGCAGCTTTTATTTAAAAGACTGTGTCTTACTTAATGTACTCAGCATGCCTGAAAAGACAGCTGAAAAGCTTAGACCCTTCAATCGAAAGTTGTGTCTATTTAATAGGGAGAAACTGCCTACATCCGTGTTAAAGTTGATGGCCCAAGAAGCCCAAGCTATGGAAGATCTCGGTCACGCAGCCGTAGTCGTAGCAGGAGCCGTAGTCGAAGCAACAGCAGAAGCCGCAGTTATTCCCCAAGAAGAAGCAGAGGATCTCCACGCTACTCTCCCCGTCACAGCAGATCTCGTTCTCGTACATAAATGACCATTAGCTATGATCTTTTTGTAGAACCCATGTTGTACACAATTTTCTTTACTCAGTACAGTCTTTTCATTTTTTTTTTTTAATTCAGACTGTTTTATTCAAATTGGCTAAAGTGTTGAATTGCATTCTTGTGTAAAATCCCTAGTGAGTATTTGCTCCTTAACATCAACATTCCCCCCTCATGTCTTTGGTAAATTGTATTTTAATTGATGTCATAGTCAGGATTGTTTAAATTTAGTTCTAGTAAATACCCACACTCTTCAGACTGTGGTATTGCTGTGTAAATGTCTCAGTGTTCAGCTATGGTTTATACGAGCTGGGGATGTTGGGATGTTTGTGGCTAACTTGTCTCTTCTGGGGGATCTTATATTTTACCTTGCCTTTTCATGTGTCTTTCTGTAGACATATCTGAAGAGATGGATTAAGAATGCTTTGGATTAAAGGATTGTGGAGCACATGTCAATCATTTTAGGATTGTCAAAAGGAGGATTGAGGAGGATCAGATCAATAATGGAGGCAATGGTATGACTCCAAGTGCTATTGTCACAGATGAAATTGGCAGTATTGACCTTATACTGAATGACAATGGTTAATTGAGTACTTACATCTACTTGTAACTTTTTCAGGCATGTTTTAGTTATTGTAGACTACAATTGCTCTGTTCCTTAAAACCCTGTTAGCAATTGTGGCAAAAACTACTTGCTTTTGTAACTTTATTCCATTTTACTTTTTTTAAAAGAACTTCCGGGGGTGGGCGTAGCGGTTCACTTTGTCATGCAGCATTTGGTTACAAGTGTTAACGTTGCGTAGTGTTTGTACACTTTGTAGATTCAGGGTATCTTCAAATCAGAGTATAATATCAATACTGCTAAAATCTGCATGTCCTCTGTGTGACTGATATAGCGTTGCTACTTCATTTTTTTTTTTAAGTATCAGAATGAAAGCAAAAATGAAACTAGTTGGGAAGAATTCCTTAAATCTCAACCCTTCCCCTTCAGACTAATGCACAATTGACTCACTGATATGTTTTGAAAGCAGTTAATTTTGTTACCCTCCAGATGGGAGTACTAGCTTTAGTTTAGACATACAGTAGGTGGATAGCTTTAGCAGTCAACTTTTCCAATTTCATAAACATTTTTTTTTACAACCACAAAACCTGTAATTCACCATGCAAGCAATGACTTATGTTGGCGCTACCAGTTAACATATGTAAATATTACAGTATTTCCTCCAAATAATTAACATTTCTAAAATTTTATCTGAACATCACCATTCAAAAGTTTGTTTTGGGGAATTGATAGTTATTAATGTACATCTTAATTAATTGATGGCAAACATAACTCATCATTCCCCAGAATCCTATTTTTTCATTACAGTATCTAACTTTTTGCCTCCTCTTTTTTGGTTTTGCTGGTTATAAAGGTTTGGATTGGAGAGGGCTCACTGGATCCCAATCCTTGGAGCTGGATCATTGGATTCAAATCATAATGTGGATAGGATAGGGAGGCTGAATTACAAGGATTCATGGAGCGGGATCAAATTACCAGGAACATAGGAGTGGATTCCTGCCCCAACCAAACCGCATTCGTGTGGATTTTTTTATTCAACTCAATTGGCTATTCCAAAGATATTTTTCCTATTTTTGACGATTGGAGCCCTTAAGATGCACGAAGGATTTTTTTTCATTTTTTGGTAAAAGGAGCAAAGCGAGGACCTGGAGAGGTACGCTGGAGCAATCTCCTTGGAAGGATTCAGCACGAGTAGATGGTAAACATTAAAGGGGAAAAGGGGGGTTTGTTTAAAAAAAAAAAAAAAAAGTAAATCAATAAGTCGTTTCTCTAAATTTAAAGACAAAAACTGAAGTTAAAGATTAAGTAGGTTTTCAATTGGCAATTGCCTTTTTTCTTTGACAAATAAAATTTTTAAAAAAAAACCCTCTGCATGGTTGTCTTATTGTTATTAGTCTCTTGGCATAATTAAGATTAAAGATTGACGATATTAAAATGAAGTGCTTATGTTTTGAGTTGCATAGGGGTTATGTTTCACACTAGCTTTTAAACGCTAACTGTTCTGAAGTTTAAATATTATTTTTCAGTATTTTTAATTTAAAAGAAAATCCAAGACAAATTACTTAGCCAGATCTGTCAGTAAAAGTCAAGTTCACTAAACTCTAGAAATAAGTCGAAAGCAATTCTTATGCTGTAATAAGGACTTAACTTTAAATAAACTGCTGTATACTTACAGCAGGCATTAAGTTTGTTCGTCTTATCTTGTTTATTCTACATATATTTGGATAGCCTTTAGCATTTTAATGTGGTGACTTTATCTCATGCAACACAGCTTGTTTGTTTATCAAAAGATGAATTGTGTAAGGGGAACGTGCAAGATAAAAGCACACATTTGAAAATGGAATGCTCACTTTAACACCTTGTTACTAGTCGTGAAGATTACAAAGAAAAGACATTTTAGGGTTAGAAAGAATGGTATAACATAGAAACATGGTGGAAGTAGCCACTCAGTAATACAAAATGCAGTCTGTGTAAAACACTTTACACCAGTTTTGGGTAGCTTGATATAATGGGGAAATGGAGCAACTTTCTAGCTTGATACAATGGGACAACTAAAAATTCTGAGTCTAATGTGTGTTCAGCCCAAAGGATAAATACTAGGAAGCTGTGAACAAGAAATTAGAGGGTTGCTTGCAGGTCACTTAAGTCTCATCATTAAGCCATGATTACGTTGTAGGCAGCTGAGTAATTATTATGCCTGGGTCTGTTTAGCTTCAGGCCATGTCCAGTCAACAGCCAGGGTGTATCATTCTGATTCATGACCTGAAGCATCTAAATGTGACCGTAACCTTTTTAAAACACAGAGGTGTCTGTAATTATAGCTAAACTGCTCTAGTCAAACTGTCTCTTGTATTTAAATATGAGGATCAATAATTAATTATAAAGTCACTGAGAAATGAAGTGCCAATACTAAGCCCAAAATAGGAAAGACAAGTATATAGTGTAACTGCTGAGTAAAGGTCTGAATGGCTCCTGTTTAAAAGCTGAGTAAGGTGCCTAAGGTTATGTAAAGAAAAACTGACTTGCCAGTGCAGAAGTCACTTTCATAGTGGATTCTCCTGGGGAAAGCTGTCAGATTTAAAACCAATTGTGTAAATATGATAAGATTTGATTCCCTTCGGGGGTGGTTGATCATACATTGTTATGGGATGGCAGGGAAAAGCGGTATCCAAAATTCTGCAGTTAGGCAAAACGCTACATGTCAAGGTGAGACTCAAATTTGTATTCTGTGAAAGCAGACCATGCTCTTATCTCAAGAGTACTGGAGTGTAGAATATGACTTCATAAATGTAATGTATGCCAGAAATAAATGTGGAAACTTGTCTCACAGTCTAGAATTTCTCCTGTAGAACTAACTTATAAATTGTGTGAAGTGTGCATGGTGCGCTAGATTGAAGTCTTCTCAAACTATAAAACTGCCAATGAATAAAAGCATGAGATTGTGGGGGTGGGGCAAGGCGCTGTGAGAACTCGAGTAGAAAGCTATTTTGCAAATCTTTAATTGGGATTTTTACGCTCGATTTAGTAATCCCATCACATTTGGATGCAAGAATGCCAGTAGGAAGATGCCAACTGGAGAAGAGAGGAAGAGTTAGATGTATGAGGGGTGTTGGGCTCATGGTTTAAAAGATGTCTTCAAAGGAACTGTCATTCTGTACAGGAGTAGCAAGTTTGATACTAGATTACGTCCAAAGTTAAAAACGCATTCCAAAAAACTCAGGGAGTAGAGATGTTTGCTAGCTAAACCATAAGATAATATTGATGCCTCAGCAGCGTAGTAGTCCTAGAATGTGATACTACAGACCAAATTGCTATGGTAGACCTGCGAGCTTCATACTATAAATTGAAGTGGGTTCGCTCCTGGTGAAGCTACGTATAGATATATTTTAAGTGACCAGCTCTGTTCCCAGCAATCTGAAAATGTTAACAGGTAAAATAGAAATTTGACAAGTTATATTTGACAATCTTACTGGCTATGTGTTCAATGAAATTGTGTTAAAATGCTTGAAAATCATTTACTTCCAGGATTATGTCAGAGTGGTTTGCAGCTCTAGTACATGTAGCCTGCAGAAAGGCTGGCAGCCTGCAGTGGAGGACTGATGTGTATTGGCACATTGTACCCCAGGAGGAGGAGGAGGCGATACTGGCCAGTTGCTCTAATGTAAACGCCTACAGTTAGAAAACACAGACTCTTTCATGCAAAGCAGATGATCTTGTTTAAATTCTTTCCTTTGAGGACTGCCCTGCAACCATACCTCTAAAAGGTTGGAGGCTGCTAGTAGCATCTCGTAGCTGAAAGGAAACTCGACATCTGATTTCTCATCAAATTAAATAGAAGGAAATGGAATAATTTGGAAGATGTTATTCTTTCCTGCTGATCCTTCTGCTGAGGAGAGATGGTCCAGTGGACAAGGTACTGGACCTGGCAACCTGTGTCCCTGTTCCTGTGCACCTGCAGAAGTGTCAATCGTTCATTTCCTTGTCTGTAAAGTGGAGACGGTATGTACTTCATGATAGCGTTGTGGCACTAATGTTTGTAAAGCACTTGGAGATTCTGTAATAAAATGGTTGTGCAGTGCTGGTTTCATTTCAGCATTTCAAAATATGTTTTCAGCAAGATGGCCTTTCTACATTTCATTGCACCCTTACCTGTCAGAGCACATAACTAGAGGTTACAGATTGCTCCTGATTAGACAAGAACTAGTGGAATAGAGTCTCTTAATAATTAAGTTGGTGTAGACAGGACACATGTCCCCAGCTTTGCATGATTCTCCGTGTGCTGCTGCTGCCTGCGCGCCCCCCCCATCTTATGTTTTGACATGCCCTAGTCATATGTAATGTTTTTCTAGTTCTTGCACTGACATAAATGTTACACAAATGACTGACCCATGTATGTAGTTGGTGGCTTGTAAGAAAATTGAACTGAATTCACTGGCAGTCTTGGAAAAATATTTTTTTTATACAAATGGAATATTTTGCTATTTTCTTAGGAAGTTGTTACTGATTTCAAATGGTTATACTCCAGTCAGGGAAGCATTCACCTTTTACATTTTCATGGATAGCATATGCTCAACCTTTGCGTGCGCACCCCCCTCCCTCCCCCCCCCCATGTTGAATTGGATCAAAAGGAAAATCGCTTGTAAAAATGCATGCTAAAACTAAAGTTTCAAGGTATGTATGTACAAGCCTGAAAAAAAATGGAAAGGTGCCAACTTTGGGTTTGATATCTTCAAGTTCTTGAGTGCAGGTTCCACCTTCAAATGTTTCATGCTTTTTTTTTCCATATGAAGGACAAAATGACCCACTTCCTAGTTTATCTACTGAATGTGGGTATAGTCATTCTGGTAATGCCACTTGTGTGCGTATTAAAAAATAATTTTTGAATGATGTCACTAAGAAAAGTCTCCCTGACGCTTGAGCATCTTCCTTTCTTCGTAATGCTGTAACATGTCTTGAAGCATTTTTTCAGTGTGCAAGTGGTGGCTTGAGAACGTTACCATTAATGTGGTAGAAGTACTCCTCACTTAACATTGTCCCGGTTAACTTTGTTTTGTTATTATGTCGCTGATCCATCAGAGAACATACTCGTTCAAAGTTGTGCAATGCTCAGTTATAACATCATTTGGCCGCTGCCTCCTAGTATATAAATACTGTGACGTAATTGGATTCACTTAACGTTGTTTTGCTTAGTTGTGTTTTTCAAGAATGTAAGTACGACGTTAAGCAAGGAGTAGCTGTACCCATGAAGTACTGATGAAGGAAAAACCTAAGTCCTTTCTAAATCCAAGTGATACTACAGTATCAGGACTTCAAGCTGATGCTTACAAAAGCTTATGTCTCTGAATTAGTCTGTGAAGTGCAACTCTTGCTTGGCCTTCTCCCTGAATCCAGCTTAACTGCTAACTACGTCTCTCAGCATCACTTCAAGTAGCAATGGTTGGAAAATGAGGGGTTTTTTTTCTGGACAAAAATATAACAGCATTTTCATAACAAATATAAAGCTGAGGATTTTTTTTTTTTCTCTGGCAGCTTTGACAAAAAGGTGCCTCCAGTTTAAAAGTAAACACTTTACATTCAGAAATTTAGTTTTAGATTGGAGGCATGGCTTTGGTGTCCCATTTCCCTCATTCTTCCCCCAAGCTGGATTGGCCAGTTAGACTGTCTTCCATGATATACCTAACCTGGTCTTCTCTTGCTGAGCCCCCACACAGTAAATGCACAGAGTTCATTGTGGTTAGGGAACACAGTCCAAGCTGGAGAGTGGGGATGTAAGCCAGAGCTACAGCTTCCAGAATGCATAGTAGCTGCTGTTTTCGAATAGCTTCTTGGGTTTTCATGCATTTTGCCCCAGTGAAAAGTCAAGTTTTCTAAGGAAAGCAAACACTCAAATTATGCATGTCCTTGGGACCCACAATTACCCATTAGGTATTTTTTGTGGATAACTTCCAATTAGCTGTTTAAAATGTTATGCCACAGGAACACAAGCTACCTATAGTCTTTTTTATGTATTCGAGACTGATTTTTGCTAGCTTAAACGTTCAGACCTGGATAGTGCTGAATATAGTTGCCACTTACACTTTCTAAGTAGCCTCGTGCTTGCAAATTTTTAGTTTGACCCTGAGGCTTTTGAGCAAACGTACAGTACTAAAGGCTTTAGTGCAAATGTGCTTAGTTATTTCTTTCCAAGTCCAATGTAAGAACATAATGCTGCTTGGCATAACCTGCCAAATGAACTTCTGATGCCACAGAGTAGCCGGCATAAAATGGTAAGCTTATACAGCTCTGATTTAGAGTGTCTGCATGGTGCATCTCTACCCTGCCTTCTGCCTGACTTCGGACTAACACAGCTAACCATCTGCCAATACAAAATTCAGTCTCGGTTAAAATGAATGCAGTCGCTCAATCTGTTTTCTTGTGTTGTAGTAATCAATGGCTGAAACTGGTCTCAAATGGTTAATTTTTGCGTTCTGTTTCTCTTTCCTGATTTAACCAGCAAGTCAACAAGACTGAAAATTGAGCCCTTCCTTTTGATATGCTGCTTGTGAGCTCTATATTTTTGGTGTGAGGAGTTCTGCTCACTGGTACAATTCTGGATAACTGCATTTCTTGTAGTAAAATGTCCTACAAGTTGTCCTTGCCAATAGCAAAGTCAAGCATTCAAGCCTCTTAAGAGGATTCAACATGAATGCCTTATCAGTTGCCATTTTTTTTCCTAGATGTTCTCATATTTGTATTCTGCAGCTGTCTTCCTGCAATTTAATTTACATCCAAATGCAGAGTTGCGTGGTAGAACGCCTCACATGCCCACCCCGCTAGCCTCTTTTAGTTATTTGCCTATCTTCCACAAGGTTTGTCTTAATTTAATTTAGCAGCCTTCAGATAAATTGGAAACTAAATTGGTAATTCTAATATTGCTAATGAGATTAGTGATTAATTTGGTATCCACTGGAAAAATGCCAAACAACTTTAATGTGTCCTTAAATCTTGCCGGATAATAGCTTGTACTAAGCTTTGTCATTTATGTAGAAATTACTGGGGAGAATATATTGTAGATCTTCTATAATAGAAGTATATTGATTGAACCTAATTTCCATAATACTGGGTGCATTTACACAAGACATTTAAACCCATTGGACTAATTCTACTGCGCATTAGTGTGGCTGGCAAAAGCTATGCTAATGTGCAGTAGATTAGTCCAGTGAATATTAAGCATCACACACAAAACATTCGTTTGCGCTAATGTGCAGTAGCGCTGATTACAGTGCACTAAATTGGTACCTGTTGTTACAGGTACTAAACGTAATGCGCTGTAATTATGGCGCATTAATGAACACGTAGACGTGCCCACGAAGTACAAAACATCCCCAGTTGCAACATCTAAATTGATGAGTAATTAAATAGAAAATAAAAATATAAATAGTTTTAAAATTGACAATAACTATCCATACAATTATGAATCAAATATTTTAGGGTTCCAAATAGTTTGTATAAGCTAAGAATGCATCTAGGAGAGGTCTCAGGAAACCTGCGTGCGACTAACACGAACTACAGTAATCCACATTGTTACGATAACAATATTTGCAGCTTACCATAACCTAAAGTGATCTTCACGACCCACCTGTTCAGTTAGTATTCCAGCTCATGCCTGGATTGGGTAACTTGCTGCTTACGCTAACGATGCACGGTGAGCCTGGCAAAGCCGACTCAAATGCAGAGTTACCAAGTCATTATTCAGTCTGCTACCCAGCCACACTAAATCAGAGGATGAGCATGTTTTGAAAGATCCTTCGACCATAAAATTAGCGTAGTGGCACTAACTTGTCCGCATATAATCATTTAAAATTTGAGGAGAGGGTTGTTCGTCTGAGTAATTACTGGTGCGTTTTAATGCCATCAACTCGTTCTTTATGCGTACTCTGTGGTTCTCTGCTGTAGCTAAAGAGCCCTGCTTCTGGTCTGATTTTTCCAAAATGAACAATTTCTGACATCAGCCATCTGCACATTTTCTGGATTGTTAAATGAGTGCTCCCGATGAGTTGAATCAGCTGCATTTACATTAATGTACATGGACTGTGTCGAGAACTAGCACTTATTACCTGATGCCTATGGTCCCCAGCTATAAAGGGAGCTCCATTTTTTTTTCTCTAGCTGCTTTAGAAAGATGCAGTGGAAATACAGACAGGATGAAGCCTAGGTTCTTCAGCAGGTCAATAGCAGAGTTTAAAACTACTTCTGACTCCCAATCCAGAACCTATATTTGCTAGATTAAATGGGACCTTTGAACTCTAGATTTCATAGACTGAACTTCAATTAATCTTAAATGACTACTTTTTGCAACTTACTGATTTTCAGTACCTTCTTAAACAGTTTGCTTCTTTCAGATGGTAGGATTGGATCTCCTTTTGTGGCTTTGACTTAAGTTAGTTCACTTGTGCAGTTATTCATTCACTCTGAACTTGCTTCCCATTGTATGTGTTGGAATTGAGTAGGTAATGCAGTGATTCTCAGCCAGGGTGCACTGAGATCACTTTGAGGGTGCTGCACAATGTTATCATTGTTAGGCAGGCAAATGTCATTCCCAAAATAAATCCAGTGATTTCAAACAGGAACCTCTCGAGTTAAAACATTTTGACTTGCTACGTTCTTTGGGAGTTCTCTGCAACAGAAGAATTGCTGTGATTTTCTGCATTCAAAACATGAGTGAAAACTAAGAGCTGGGGTTTTCCAAGGGGAGTCTAAACATGTTGAGAGCCACTAACATAGTGGGCGCGGCTACACATTCAGTAATGCACCTTAATTACTGTGCCTTTAGTTTAGTGCTTGTTTAATGAAAGACTAACTAAACGTGCAGTAACTAGAGTTACTGCACAGTAGCATTGGCGCACAGTTATTTTGTGACGCTTGCTGCGCATTAGCCCAATAACACTGTGCAGTAGGCTATTAGCACAGTTTTTAACCACCACATTACTGTGCAGTATTATTAGGCTAATGCACAGGAAGCGTCTTGTGTAGACGCGCCCAGTCCAAAGGTGGTAGAGAGCATTTGGTGCTCTGAGCTTCAGATTATGAGCTGCAGATTTTCCATCCAGTCTCAGCTCTGCTTCTGACTTGCTGCATGGCCTGGAAGCACTCCAGAATTTGTTCCCTCATGTATAAAATTGGGGTGGTGTGTGTTTTTTTTCCTATCCATTAACTAATCGGTCTAGCAGCCAGTGTTCTTGACGTGCTTAGTTATTTGCTGCTTAGTATTTGCTGAAGATCCTTGTGGCCAATGGGAATATCAGCCTAACTATAGAACACTTCCCCTTTATAATGACATAGGAGACATGATTAACCGGAGGAGTAGGCAATGGTCTACGTGCTTTACGCTAATCCCCGTGTACTGGCTCACGATTAGCTGTTCAGGATGCTAGATACACTAATGAACAAACACTGATTCTTCTGAGAGGATCTCTTCATAAATGCCAAACTGGAGATTAAACAAAAGCCCCCCAAATCCCTCCAAAAAGTAAATAGAGAAGAACAAACAAAATGGGGCCGTTAAAATTCAGGGATAGAAACCAAAAAAACAAATGGGCAGTAGAGACATCTAGTGGGTAAATGAGGAAATTAACCTGCAACATGCTTTTTCTTTTCTTTTTTTTAAAGGGAATGATGTCCTTGGTTTTTGCTGCATTGGTGCATGGAGAGGAGGTGAATTTTATTGATTTATTTTTGTTCCCTGTGTCATCTTAGTTTTTACCATCTCTCTGAAATAGGACTGACGAGTCTAGCTTTTCCTAGTTTTGCAGGAGACTGTTGCTTGTGTGGGGAGCTCAGATGCTGTAATGAAGGAGGATGCATTTTAAATCTTAACGAACGGAGCCTGGCAGCCAAGCGTGTATTTGATCACAGGAGTAACAGCGATACCAATAAGCAACCGCAGTTCTTAACAGTTGGGCTGAAAAGGCTTCTCCATTCACTCTGCTTCAGACTTTGGTGATATTTGGGGGGCAGTTACCAAGCTGGTGTTGATTTTTTCACAAGCTGGAAAATGGATGGTTTAATGTAACAAGCTAATCTGGGTGGTAGGGGGAGGTAGAGTTTTTGATAAAATTTAGTCCCAATTGCAAAGTAGGGAAAACTTGATGCCGTATATCATTTTTAAAACATCCTTCCTTTGTTTGTCACCACTTAAAACTATCTGATCCACCTCTTTTAGTAACATAGATGACATTACAAAAAAACCCAATGTTTGAATGCCGTATAATGCACACGTGTGTATGTATGCTCGCCTTTATCCAAGGTAGCTATATCCACCTGATTGGGAAATACCTGTGTATCTCAGCTGTAGTTTGCCTACAGTATCAGTTCTCCTGGTTTATCCTGAAATGGTTATCTGCAAATGCAGTTTGTAATTCAATGATAAGTCTGGTATATCTGACCCCTGGAGTCCAGTTCTTTTGCAGTCAGGAGCTAGATTGCTTTCTATACATGTTGTTTTCTTTGGCACAGCAGTGGTGCAGCACCGTCTACAGTAAGGTAGTACAGCTTGCTAAGAAGAATTTTTCCAACTATTTGAGTTGGTCTAATAAAAGATACCACATTTACCCAAAGAACCTTGTCTGCCCATGTCCTTAGACCAACACGGCTACAACCAATACGCTTGTAATGTAGCACAGGCACTTTTTCAGAATACATGCACTCAGTGTTCAAACTCCGCTTCTATCCCAGAGGCATTTATGGCATTAAAACACTGAGGCACTCAGCTGGGCTGTGGTAGACAAAGACTAGGCTGGTTCCCTCCAGTTCTATCCAACAGAAACACGGGATGTGGGGAAGAGGATGGAAAAGGAGGAAACGTGTTCCAAAAAGAGGAGAAACAACTCATTGCAGGAAAAACAGGTTTAAAAAATAAGCTTTGCGTCACCTACCCAACACAGAAGAAAACAGAGTGAAACTTCTTGTGTGTGCTGTCAGAGAGCTAAGAGCAGTAGCCCCGCTTTATATAAACCGCTGAATTATATACGTATGTTTGTAATGATGTTGTTTGTGTATGTCTGTTTGTTACTATTTTTACTGTTATTTTTATTGCTGCTATTGTTGTCGTTATCTGGCTGGGAACAATAGTTTATCATACAGAAACCTCCTTAAGTCCTCTCCGCGTGCTTCCTCAAGAACAAATGTCTAGTGACCATAGCTCTCTCTGACCAAAAAAAGAGAAATGGAGTCGCTAATAATGATAACACAGGGGAACGGGAAGGCAAAAGAAAGTGACTGTGAAACTAAAGCCAGTCAGCAAAAAACGCTGCAGCTAGTCTGAACAAGAGAGAATAGAGACCCCACAAATAACAAGAACACTTGGTACCTAAGGGCCCGTCAGCTCCTATTTCTGAAGAACAATTAGGATGTGTGCCTTGGAGATGAAGAGAAGCATAAAGGAGGGTGATTGCGCCCAAAAGCTCGTTAAGAACTTTTTTCAACTACTCAGTCTAATAAAAGATATTACAGCTACCCAAAAAAAACCTAGCATGCTGCGTTTTGGATGGTGCCATGCAGTCCGGCAGTGGCGGAGCTGGGTGCAGTCGCCAGCTCTCAGTTCCCTCTCATGTTCGCTGGACCATGCTCCCCACACGTGCAGCCGCTGACAGCCAACAGGAAACAAAATTGCATCTCTCAGGCAATTATGTCATGTGTCGTGCTAAAAGAGAAGCTTCAAAGTTTGGCAGGAAAGAAGCCAGCCCTATCACATTTTTGCACGCAGAGGACAGAGCAAAACTGACATTACAGGAAAGAACATATCCTCGCCCTCAAGTGTCACTGGTAGTTTGAAAAGGGGGAAGAAAAAACCTGCGGGGAAAGATGCCCTGGGAGGCTTTTGAGGAGGAGGCCGTGTAGCGAAAGGGGGACAAAGCTGAGATTCACAGGGACATCAAAGGCAGGAGCAGATTAGCGAGGCTCACTAGCATTCCACCCAAAACAGGAAGGGGGGTTTGTAGCAGGTGTGGCAAAGTGAGTTGAGAAGAGCAGACAATGGAAGTCAATGTTGCTGGGGAGCCTGCTCTGCACCATGAAATAGGAAGAATGAAAAACTCACAATGTGCTCCACAAAGCAGGCTTTCTACCTCTTGTCTCTCTCATTAGACACAGACAAACAGACTCGTAGAACAGGCAGGACCCGTAAAGGGCCTTGTCTGTGCTTTCCATTCTCCTATTGGGCATGCTGTAGGATCCACGGCTGTTATTTTGATGTAATATGTATAATCTCTTGTACCATCCATCCCCCTGCAAGCAAAGGGTACAGGAAAGATTCACCAGATAGGCTGCTGAAAGTTCAGCTGAGTGTCTTACTATTGACAAAAATACGGAAGACGTCCTGACAGCAGATGCATATGAATTGAACATAAATGGGATAATCCCCTGCATGTAGAGCCCTACGCTGTAATCATGGCAAACGATGTTTCCCTGGTTTGCAGGCAAAGAATTTAGGTGAATTGAGGCCCCAGGGCATATTTATGGCAGAACAAGGAAGAGAACATGGGTCTCAGTCCTGACCCTATAGGCTAACCTTGATCCTTTTGCCAGCCTTGCTACATAGACTAGAAAGAAAAGGAGTGAGAGAGCCACTCAGACCCTAAGAAGAGTCCAGGGTTGATTTCTGGGGCTGCACCATCCCCCTTAACCATGAACCAGCTTTATTCAGATGCAAGGGGGTGGTTGCATTTTCAAACTACCGCTCCTAATGTCGAATGAGTGCACTACCACTGAAAGCAGGTGGCATGAGCCTTCCTTCAGAAGCATCAGCCTTTGAGAGGAATTAATTCAGGGGCATTTGTAACTTGTGCTTTATGCCTAAATACCACAGAAATTTGGCCCTTTAGCAATATCCCCTGTAGCTGGTAGCAACTGCCTTTGAAGAGAGGAACAGGTCTTTCATCATATCATATCTCAATGCAGATGACCCGTTTTGATGAGGCAAGACTGAGCTGAGCCTGTGGAAAGCACACTAACCTCATCAGCACATACAGGACAGTGCTGGAGAAGCAAGGTATACAGCTGGAGAAAGGCTGGGGAGGAGAAGGCCTTTGCCCAGGGTCTCAAAGCAAGTGCGTTACACAGCCTAAGAGTCCTGATGCCCTTCTGCCCTAATATGTCATATCTTCCACAGCAAGCAGGTGAAAGAACAGGCTTGCCTTTCAGCCTGAATCCCTTTTACAGCAAGAATATTGTCAACAAACATGCAAAATCTCCTGTTTTAATTAGCGATATCATGGAAACAATTACCCTGTGGGACTGACCAACCCTGGCCCTCTTATATTCACACTAATAATCCTCCCTTCTTTTCACCAGTCCCTCCTGTTGCCTGATGCAGCCACTGCCCTCAACATATACACATACCTCAAACTTTGTCGCCAAAGACTTCAGACAAACAAAAAGTCAAGAAGCTCTTTCAGAAATCCCTACTGAGTCTTTTTAATGAAGCTCCTCTCCTCTGAGTAGCTTCTTGCTGCTGCTTTGTTTTCGATAATGCTTCACCAGAGCGATTCAACCAAGTTGGCTGGTAATTTCCTGCATCCTATTTTCCTCTCTTGAAAAGTGAAATGATCTTTCAGACATCCTAATTATAAAGGAAAGACAAAGCTCTCCGCAGAGCTTTCCAAAATAGCAGCTTTCTCCTGATAATGGCATGGCTACACTTTTTTTTTTGTTATTAATAGGATCTCCTGGAGACCTTGAGCCACAGCAAAGCAGGCAGACACAGCCTACAAATGATGCCTTCAGTCCCTGGAGGGAGGATGGCTTCGGCTGATTGACTGCAGAAGTTGTGTTTCATAGTAGCACAGATTGTGGCTGTTGTGCATAAAATCGAGCACGCAGCTCTTAGGACCTTTTTCTATGAGATGGATCCTTTGCAGCCTGCTCATCCTTCATTGCTCTGGAGATGTGCCTGCCTGGCCGTATGGATCGCATCTCATCCAGTCAACGAGGTTTTCACCTTCGGACACTTCCAGATGAAGTGAAGAACCCCACTTCAATGGGGTTTTCACCATTGGACACTTCCAGTGCAGCACCTTTGGACACTTCCAGATATGCCTGTGAATTTGCTTGGCATAGCAATGTTGCATTATAAGGGAGTTTCTTCCTGCCCCACATGGACGCTTTAGACCAAGGAGGCAGAAAGCCTTTGTCATGTTTTTGTTGCAGCCAGCGTAACTGTAGAGACCGCACATTCAAGCAGCTTGTGTTTTCCTTAAAATGTACTAAGCTGTTTTCCTTCCCCGGTGTGATTCTGCAGCCCTCAGCATCCCCAGGTCTTGTATTTTAAAACTCAGCTCCTTTAAGCTTCATTGAATAATTGGGAACAGGGAGGCTAGATTGCAAAGAGAAAAAGGATAAGGCAGGAAGCGAGGAAAGTGACTGAGGGGAAACAGCCCACTCCGAACAAAATCTAAGGAGTTCTCACCGTGTTTACTCACTTGAAGGCTCTTCAGTCCCACGAAGCTGTGAAATTCAAAGCACGCTGGGTCTCACTGGGAGTAGAGCATCAACAGAAAGGGATGGCTCTAAAGTAAAATATTTGACAGCATTTTCTATTCTTAGCATTTCAAGCACATACTCCTGAGATGAAATCATGGCTATGCACCTCAGCAAGCAGGCGTCATTAAAAGGACTGCGTTGTGGAAGGATCTCGAGAACAAATGTGTGTAAGGCGTTATGTACTGGCCTGCTCACTGGCCTTGGAGAAGTCAGTCTCTATTGCCCACTTGGCTCATCTGCTAGCCAGGGACCAGCACCCCTTTGTGAAGTACCATGTGGGGTTCAGATCAGAGCAGTGCAAAAAATCACCTTTGCTCCAGTCCTGCCCACAAGTGCAACATAATGGTTTCCTCTGCTGATCAGTTAACTGATTCCTGGCTGATCTTTCCAGCAGAAACAAGCAGCTATTCAACTCCTGGGCTGGATCTGACAAGATCAGCAGTTTGTACTGAAAAGTTGTGAGTTCAGCAACACCACTCTGGACACTTCTGGGTTGAACTAACAAGTATTATTATAATTCTCTGGAATCGTATCCAGGGTGGATCTTAACAATTGCCCTCGATATATGTATGCAGAACATATACTTGCTCTGCCTCTGACTTGACCCAGCCCAGTCCTGTGCAGGGAGAGGAACCAAGAAAGCCTCTGACTCCTTATGGCAGAGAAAAGGGAGTCACCAATGCTGCAAAACTGCCACAAGCAAACTCAACCCTGCAGGGCTGAACATGAGGGCTTTGGCCTTCAAGGGACTAAAAGGAAAACACAATAAGACACAACAGCCCTTCCCCCTAGACAGAATAGTCAGCCAACCATTTGGGAGGACTCCACTTCGGCTGTGGTCTTCCCGTAGAGCCGGACTCAGTGAGGGGTTCAGCGGATGACGGCCCTGTCAGCCTATCTGGAGACTCAATGGTGACGCTTCCTTCTGACGGTGATGGCAAAGGGTTTGCATTGGTGGAAACAGGTAGGCACTTCCCCAGTGAATCCATGTCTGTCGGTGGTGGGTTGGTGCTTGGAGATTGTTCAGGTGTAGGGTTATCATTAGGAGAACGCCCACGCAGCTGGTCCACATGATGTCTCCGAATTTGTCCATCATCAGTCTGGACTGTATATGATACGGGTCCTGTGGCACTTACAATTTTAGCTTGAACCCACTGTGGGGCTGTCCCATAGCTCCGAGCAAACGCAGTCTCTTGTGGAACGAAAAGTCGTAAGGTACCAGATGCCAGTGCAGAGTCCAGCTCCTTTTCTTTCCTAAACTGCAGGTCTAGGTTAACACGGTCAAGGCATGTCTTGAGACAACAACCCATAAGAAGCTCTGCTGAGCTGGATCCTGTTTTAGGGCAAGGAATTACATGTTGAGCAAAGAGAAATCTGGCCAGTCTCCTACAACAATCCTTTTCAGTGCATCTTTTGCAGTCTGCACCATTCGCTCAGCTTGCCCATTGGCCGGTGGCCTGCGAGGTGCAATGGTAACAGTTCGAATGACGTTGTGGCTGGCAGTCTTGGAAATCTGCTGAGGGGAATGCACTGCCATTATCAGGAACGATAGTGTCGGGCACCCCATGGGTTGCAAACAGCTGACGGAGAGCTGTTATAGTGGCAGCTGATGTAAGAGTTGAGACAGTAATCACTTCAAGACATTTTGAGTATGAGTCAACAACAATTAAAAAGTTCTTACTTTGGAAAGGGCCAGCAAAATCAATGTAGATGCATGACCAGGTTTCCTTTGTCATTTCCCAGGGGAATACTGGTGCCTTCAGTGGATTATGACGGGTTGCTTGACAAATGCTGCACTCCTTCATGACCCTTTCTATGTCATTGTCTATACCTGGCCACCATACATAACTTCTAGCCAGCGCTCTCATCCTCACAATGCCTGGGTGTGCTGCATGCAGCATTGTCAGTAAGATTTGGCGTCCTGCTTCTGGAATTACAACACAATTTCCCCACAAGAGGCAAACCTTGTGGGCAGACAGCTCATGCTGACGTGATGAAAATGCCTGAATTCCTCAGCCAATTTGTCTGCAAGCCAGCCCCTCCACACCCAGTTGAGGACATGGGCAAGACTAGGGTCTTTTGCAGTCATCCTTGCTATCTGATCAGCCTGAAGAAGGGCTTCTGGTATGGATATCAGCATGAGGACTTCCTCTGGCGGAGGAGTAGCACAATCAGGTATTTGTAGTGGTAGGCGACTCAATGCATCGGCATGTGCAACCGTTTTCCCAGGTTTGTACATGACTGTATAGTCATATGCATTTAGCATGATGCTCCAGCATTGAATACGGGGAGACAAAATAGGAGGAGCTGGTTTTTCCGTAGTAAAAATTCCAAGAAGGGGCTGGTGGTCCATTCAGATTTCGAATGTGCAGCCATAAACATAATTGTGAATTTTTTTAACTCCTGCAATGATTGCCAATGCTTTTTTATCAACCTGTGCGTAGTTCCTATCGGTTGAAGTCATTGTTCTTGAGTAAAAAGCAATGGGTGCATCTGTGCCATCAGGCAATGTGTGACTGAGGACAGTGCCAACACAAGTAATGGACAGTGGCTTCTGCTCATCACAGTGAACAAGGACAGAGTATTATGTCAGCAACTTCTTGATGCCCTGGAAGGCTTCGTTGTGCTGGCAAGTCCACTTCCACTGAGCTCCTGTATCCACTAAGCGATGCAGGGGCTCTGCTATGGTGGCTTTTGCCTTTCAAGATGATGTGATAACAATTGAGAAGTCCTAAGAATGCTTGAAGATCCTGTCTACATTTTGGTATAGGGCCATCATGTATTGCTTTTACCTTGTCTTCAACTGGGTGAATGCCAGAAGCATCAATTTGATATCCCAGAAAGTTGATACTGGAAACTCCCAGTTGACATTTCTCTCTTTTTACTCTGATACCTGCTTTATCGAATCTCTGTAAAACTTCTCTGAGTCTCTCAGTGAGTTTCTCTCTAGATGGCCCCATGATCAACACATCATCAAAGTATGGAACAACCCTGGGAAGTCCTGCTAGCATTTTCTCCATGAACCGCTGGAAAATTCCTGGTGCCGCAGAAAATCCAAACTGGAAGCGCTTGACACGGAGCACTCCCCGGTGTGTAATTATTGTTTGGGCCTCAGTGGCCTTGTCATCTACTATCAATCACTGATAGGCTTGAGCAAGGTCACGTTTGGCAAAAACCTTCCCTCCTGCAAGAACAGACAGTAACTGGTTAATGGTAGGCACCGTGTGCAGGTCCTGCTTAAGTGCTTTATCAACAGTGCACTTGTAATCCCCACAGATGCAAACACTGCTGTTAGGTTTTAAAGCAGGAATAACTGGTGTGACCCAGCATGTATGTAGGAGTGGCTCAAGGACCCCTTGTGTGATAAGCCGATCTAATTCTGCATCAATTTTTGGCTGCAACGCAAAAGGTATGTTCCTAGCCTTCATACAGATAGGGGCGATCGCAGGATCCATTTGGAACGTCACAGGTGGACCCGAGTAAGTTCCTAATCCCTCGGACAATACCTGGGGAAAACTCCCTTGCAAACCTTTCCAGACTTTCTGTGCAGAGACTGTGTACTCCTTGAATACTGGTTCCCAATGGTGAGAACCAATTTCTTCCCAGAAGACTTTTGCAGGAACCCTTAATGACAATGAGGAGTAGATGCTGTCCAACAGATCCATACTGGACATCTATACTGCAGCTGCCCAAAGTTTCCACAGTCTGTCCATTGTAGTCATGCAGGCGACACTCAGGTTTCAATAATTTGGGGAGAGGATGCTGAAACAACTGGAAGAATGTGTTTTCATCTATGAGGGATACTCCAGAACCCAAGTCCCCTTCCATTTTGCACTTCTTTCCATTTATTAGTACCGTTGCAATCATCTCAGAACCTTGAGTTTCAACAACACCAACATTTTGAATCAAATATAGTTTTTGGACCTCAAGTTCTGGGGAGGACTCTACTCTGAGAGTGGTTTGGGAGTGAATACATTTGCCACAGTCTTTTTGTCTCCCAGAACTGGCCTTCAAGTGGCAAACCCTCTCTATGTGGCCCTTCTTCTTGCAGGCACAACACTCCACCTTCCTAAACCTTCACTCCCTTTGTCTATGTTGGCCGCCACAACTCAAACATGTCTGTGCATTAATTGGCTTACGTGGTGCTGTTGGTGACGGTATAATCCGCTGAATTTGCTGGTGATGATCTGATTCTTGATCATTTTGGAGTAAGTGGACATTGCTGGGGAACACCTGGCAAATTTCTCTTACGTTATGGGATGCTGCTTCAGCTGCCAAGGCTTTTTCTTATGTAGTAGCCAAGGTCAAATTTAGTTCAGAGAGCAGGCGACGTTGGATTGCTTCATCTTGAACCCCACAGATGAGGCGGTCGCAAAGCAGGCCATCCAGGAGATCACCAAATTCACAAAATTCAGCAAGGTGACGGGGCTCAGCCAGGTAATCTGCTATGCCTTCATTGGCCTTTTGGTCCTGTTTAAAAAAATAAAATCTCTGCAGGGTAACAGGTGGCCTGAGGCAAAAATTTGCCTTTAGCAGGGCTTGGTAAGGCAGGTGCTGGGAGGGCACGAACAATGGCAAATGTTTTGGCACTGCAGACTATCAGGAGGATCGCGTGCTTCTGTTCTGGGTTTTCCACTTTGTTGGCTTCCAGGTAATAGGATAGCCTTTCCGCACGAGAGTCCCAAGAAGCTGACAACACCACTCTAGACGCTCCTGGGTTGAACTAACATTTATTATTATAATTCTCTGAAATCATATCCAGGGTGGATCTTAACAATGGCCCTCAGTAGACGTATGCAGAACGTGAACTTGCTCTGCCTCTGACTTGACCCAGCCCAGTCCTGTGCAGGGAGAGAAACCAAGAAAGCCTCTGGCTCCTCATAGCAGCGAAGACGAAGTCCCCAGTGCTGCAAAACTGCCAGAAGCAAAGTGAACCCTGCAGTGCTGAACACGAGGGCTTTGGCCTGAAAGGGACAATGCAAGGAAAACACAATGAGTCTCAACTCTTACCCCTTCTTCCTGACCTTGGTATGTCCTCCAGGACTAAAAGAAAAGAATGAGTGGTATGTGTGTGCTTCCTTCACAAAGGTGCAGTTTCTGATAATATCTTGTAACCCTTGGTGTTAGGATTTTTGCAGAGCACAAGCATCCACCTGTGAGATTCTGGGTTTGGGAAGCAAACTCAAGTCCCTGATCTTTGGGCAGGCTGGCGGAAACATAGACATCAGAGGCAATACAGAGAAGAAGGGACTCCAATCCTCTTACAAAGGCTGAGCGTGTGGGGTGCTGAGAAGAGATGGGTGGAAAACAACTGGGTTTTGCCAAAAAAACTCCTCCACCTTTGAGGTTTTGTACCCACTGCAGAACGGGAACCTAATTAGGATGTGCAGAGACCCTGCCCTGAATCAAGGGCTTGAATGCATGTGTTTCACCTCCCAAGCTAGTTTAACATTGGTTCCTGTGGGCCAAAAGGAGCCCCAGTGTAGGCAAGGTGACTGCCAGATCTACTTACACCACCAGTTCAATTAAAACAGTGAGAGGGGAATAAATGTGTCCACCAAAGTCTTGCATATGCTGCAGCTGTTCCCTGCTTTAGCACTGGTTCAGCTGAACTGGTGGAACTGGGAGATACGTTTGGAAAAGGCCTCTAGACATCTCCCAAAATGAATCGGGTGATTCTCAACTGGTGTCTTGCAGCATCCTGAGATGCCATGAAATCCTTTTAGGGTGCTGAGCAATATTAGCACTGTGGGGTGTGCAAACATTTACACATGGTTCCCAAGATAAACCCAGAGATTTCCAACAGGAATCTAGCGTGTCAAAACCATTTTGGCCTCCTGCAGGCTTTCCGCGTTCTTTGCAACAGAGGAATTGCTCTATTATTTTTCCCTAGTTAAAAAAATCAGTGAAAGCTAAGAGCTGACATTTTCCGAGGGGTATCTTGAGTCTAACAAGGTTGAGTTCCACTGATTTAATCCATGGTGCATTGCTAACAACAATGCTTCATGGGAGAGGCAATCGCCTCTGTAGTCTCAGCTGCCTATGAAAAGAAGGGATTCAATGAGTTATCAGGATCAGTGGCGAGACTCTTATTTATTTAATCGTGGAATTAGGTAATGTTGCCTTTGATACACTCGAGCTCCTTTATTACAGAGCAGAGGCAGTGCCACGGTGCGGCCCTTTTAGCCCTTGGTGGTATTTCTGCTCTTTCTACTGTTGGCAAAAACTCCTGAGCTACAGGCAGGATGGTGGTCTTCTTTTAAAAAAAGGAAGGAAAGGAGAAGAACCGGCTCTGAATGTGAAGGTGGGGGTCACAGCCTCCCTGTCACTGTGGAAACTTTCTTTACCTTTACACATCACATGTCGAGGAAAAGCAGATTAGCATTTGTGGCTGTCATCACAGTTCAAACCACGGTACTAAAGGAGAAGGGTGTCTATATGAAATACAGTGTAATCCAAGCCACCCTGGGTTTGGTCAAAGGAGAACCGTTCTCATCATCAGATGAAGTTTACAAACCAAGCCATTGCATTTGCTCTGCATTGGGGATTATATTGTAATGTTTTAAATAACACCTACATTTTTTAAAATTATTTCCAGGGGTGCTCTGGGTAATGGACCTCCTATAGGGTGGATATAGACACTCCTGTTATAAATAGAGCTCCCACAAGCTCTCTTTCCCCTACAGGATTACCCCCAGTGCTTGGGTTCACCCTTCTCAAACAGCATTTTCTCTCTGCAGCTACTATGGGATTCCCAGTCTGTGACAGTAGGAGAGGACTTCGTTGATGCCTCCCTTAATGTCACCTTGCAGAGCTTTAGCCATGGCAGCTAAAGGAATAGAGTAAGTTTATGCCCTTTATTTTGCTCCTTTATGCGCTACAAGGAAAGCTTCACCTGCCTTTCTCAAGAGGTTCCTTCCTGCTTATTTAGAAACAGCAGGAACAAGCCTGAGGTTCTTTTGTTCATCAGGATTTCTTGGATGACTCAGTGCTGTGGACTGATTGCTTTCTTCATCCTTAGTTGAAAAAGTGTGGTGAACTCAACAAAGAGAGCTCTTCTAAGGGCTCTGCCAACAGGTGTGAACAATCAGAAACCACAAGAAGAAAGGTTCCCAAGTAGTTTGAATAGTAGGACCTTGCTTCTCTCAATAATCAGGTTCTGAGGTTTTGCTTTCCTAATATTTCTGATGTCCTCACCCTGCCAGTTCTCCAGCAGTCCAGGATAGGTTAATACAGGAGGAAACTCTGCTCCTTCCCCTCTCTTTTTTCTTTTTTTTTCCAAGAAAGAGGAGCCCAAACCCTTTCTTTTCCTTTTGTGGGTCACCTCTGCCAAACAGGAGTGTCAGGAAGGCAGCCTGTGCCAAGCTGTTTGAGCCCTGGCTTTGATGCTCAATATGTTTGTCTCATGGAAAATAAGGTAACATCTTCTGATATCTCTAGGTAACGTCTTGCGATATCTCTAAAAACCCCTTCACTACTGAACGCTAAAAGAAGAAAAGCTTGAGGCTAGGGGAGAGAGCGCCAGACCCATTTGTTCTAATCCATTAAACTCTAGAGGTTAAATAACATCCAGATGTGAACCACTGCTGGCCTTTGGTGTTGCTCAAGGGATGAAATACTGGATCTTTATACGGCCTTGTCAGGAGTGAGACTCAGTTATAATAGGCACTGCCCCCCCCCGACCCAGTGCCTGCCCCGATGTAAATGCAATATAAGGATAATGACACATGAGGAGTGGAGCCTGGGATACAGTGGCAACATACCAAGCTGTTTTGGAAATACCCAGGTGATAAATGCATTCAGCTGCCTGTTCTGTTTTTCTGCCTTGGAGCTGACCTTTCATTAAGGGCTGGTCTGTTCTTGAAGTAGCCATGCCTCTGCAAGGGAGTGCTCTACCTACGGTAGAAATTACTGGGTTGCGCTAACTCAGGCTCCACAACACAAGTTGCATGTTCTTTGCGTGTGGGACTTGAGTGAGAGGCCCTGAAAACAAGCCCTAATCGGCTGATCTTTTTTTTTTTCCTGATCTTCCTGGGTTCTGTGATAAAGAGCAGAATAAAACCTTTAAGAGCTTTTTATGCGCAGTTTGGTTAACGCTGGCATTAAGGTAAGAGTGTTGTGCATTGGGCTGGAGGAGCCAAATTTGGCTTTATTAAAAAAACAAAACAAAAAACGGCCCCCAACAATCCAAAACAAAACCCCAAATGATCAGTGAGGTTTTGCAAAATCTCTCCTGCTGGCCTCCATTATGATGTGTGACCCTAATCCTAATGCCTCTGAATGGGAGAGAGGAAGATGGTGATCAGTGCTAACAAGGTGTCAGTAATTTGTCATTCCAAGTTGCCCTGAATAGCAGAACCAGGCTTGCCCTCTCAGGTTTTGCATGTCAGTAGCTGCTTGAGAAGTAAAGCACGAGGTGAAGTATTTGACAACAAAGAGCTATGTTTAGGGTTTCTCACACTGATCCTCCTTCCCAGTTAGGTTAAATCTCTCCTTTCCTTCTACCTCTCTGATTATAGTGTAGCACCTTAAAGAAACTGGTGTAAATAGCTTTTTTGGAAGCTTTAATGAGGGAATGCAGAACTCCCTGGAGGCTTGTCCTATGTATAAATAATCCTAAATCGCAAAAACACCTCGGTTTTATTTCAGTCTATGATTAAGACAACCTTACAGCTCCAATCATGTGCTTGAACCCCACAGCAAACAGAGCTGAATGTTTGCATGCTTTAAGAGGTGTTGTTAGAACTATTGATTGAGCTTATTTCCAAAGCTCAGGGCACTGTCCCCTAAAGACCTAATAATAGTTTCAATTTTTGTCCACTCAATTAACAGCCTAAGATGCAGGTCTGTCATTGCTGTCTCCCATTACTGTACTATGCTCAGTCTGTGTATCCTGCCTCTTGCAGTCTGTAACAGGTGGGTTTGTCTTGGTTATTCTGTTTGTTGGGGATTATCCAGTTTGCTGAACAGTCAAAAGAAACTGGGATGTTGGAGCAAGTTTTCCTCACTGGGAGAAAAACTAAGGATACCGTTCTGGGGTTGTTTCCTTTGTCTCTAATATCATGCACCTGAATATGGTTCTTTTTAGGCAAGGTTGTAAAGCATGAGAAAACAGCAAATCTATTGCCTAAATGGTTTAAAAAAAAAAAAAAAAAAGCATGTAAAATGCATCTGTGTAGGCTAATGGTTTCAGATGACACTGTAAATTGCCTTCCAATGTAATAATCATGCTGCTTGCCCTCTCTTCCACATGGCTTATGAAGATGTTAAACAGGGCAAGGCCTAATATTGATCCCTGCAACACTTTGCTAGACATACAGCTCGACATCATCGGTTCTCTCCCTGGCTTCTTGTTTAATCTATTTTTCCTCCCTTCTCTCCTTATAGTTGCATTGATCCAAGGAGTGGACCGCAAGCCTGCCATGACCAGCTGACTCATTTTGATCCCGATATGTGAGATCCTGGCTGGTCTACTCTTAGGCCATTTTTGAGCAGAAATGGGTGATTTATGAAAAGCCAGATGGTGATGAACTGTCTGACATGGAGAGGTAATTGATTGATTGACCTCCATAAAAGCTCCAAAATCTCTTGTTTACCTACTGCCAACCTTGATTTCAGGTCTTTGCTTTTAAAAACTCATGATTTTATCCACTGTGCATGTGTGCTTGCCTATACACACACCAAACCACTGCACAAGTTATTTGGTTTCACAGCTTCTTTTCAAGGGAGACTTAAGAAGCAAGAATTATTGCAGCACTGGGTGACAGTATAATTGCAGGGCACCTTTCTTTACTCTTCTGGGAGTTGAATTTCTTTTAAGACTGGGTGTATATGTGAAGGAGGTACCATAATATATAGATAAAAAAGTAATAGGCTCAACATAGCACCTTGATCTGAAGATGTACTGGGAATTGATCCTGTTCCACATGATACCAGGGAAGAATCTAAGGATGACTGGATGGAAGCTTTTCAGTAGGGCCAAGTCCTTTCCCACACCCTCAGAGCAGCAATATAAAAACTTAAAATCTGTAATAGGATTGTGGACTAAACTAAGAGGTGACCAGCTCTAGAGTCTGATGATAAAGCCCCGAGTCCACCAACCCTCTGTCCATTGCCCTTGGGTGAAATAAAACCCCTGAGGCTGAGTTAGCACTGACTGCTGGTCTGCTTTGTACAGATCTCTATACACTAGGGGTGCTCAACCCCCAAACTGCAGGCCAGATCTGACCCCTGGAGCCTCCCCACAGGTTGGAAAATTTGCCTGTGGGGGAGTGTTAATTATTGCTCCCTTGTTGCCAAGTTTCCCAAGCCATGAGGAGCTGCATGGGTTGGATAGCATGGCCCTGACTGCTGCATTGGATGGGCAGGGCAGTGCAGGGCTTGCTCCAGGCACACCAGGGCCTGGGCAGAGGCAGCACATGGCCCAATCCTTCATGCCAGACCCAACCTGCCCCCCAGGGCCAAAAGGTTGAGTATCACTGCCATAGACTAACAATGCTTGGTGTCCAGGAGAATAAGATACTTGATCCTGGCCCTGTGCTTTTGTACAGGGCCTAACGCATCAGGGGTGTTATCAGAAACAAACGGTAAGCAAACTGCTTTGGGAAACAGTGCGATGACAGTGCAACCTTGACATCCCCAGGGGATGAAGACCCAACAGGTGGGAGGGGGAGGAATCCTAGCTGTACTGCAGTGCTTTGACTTGAACACCTGTTTACTACTGGTGTAATGAAGAGGCAAAAGAAAGGAAGCTGGTAGAGAAAAGGCCCTTGCCCCCCAATTAAGATCCTTCCTGAGGTCTTTATATATAAAGCAAGGCTGAGATTCCTGGGAAATCCATCTGCAGAGCTGGTGAAGAGCAATCCTGGGACTGATACTGGGGAAGTTGGTTGATTTAATAGGATCCCAAACTACTCTCCGTAGAAATAGGCATTGAGCCTCAGCGGGGAAAAGCCTTTGCTGGGGTCCTGGGGTGCATGCTAGGCGGATCAGGCTGTGGATACACATCCAGCCCATTGTTCTAGGTTGTCCAGGCCCACTGCATGGAGCCTGCCTTGCCTACCTGGGTGGGTGCATCCCTAGTGGATGGCACCAGCGTCTCTGCAAGCAGCTTACTCAGCCACTTCCCCTCCATGCTTGGCTGCAGTGGGTATGGAGTGATCAGCACCTTTGTGCTGTACACTCTGCCCCTTGCCCAGGTAGCCCTGGGAACCTGAGGCCAGCCCATGCCCACCAGAGCCAACCCCCTGCAAAGGGCTGAGCATGGGCAAGATCCCAGGCAGAGGAGCAAGCTCACCCTCAGCAGCATCAGGGCAGCCAGGTTGTTGCCTGGTCCTGGCGAGGCTGCGAGAACAGGTGGAAGGTGAGGGCAGGAGAGAAGCAGGGTGCTCGGGTGCTGCTTTCCCCAGACAGAAAGGTGTCATCCAAAGGTCCTTCCTGTCCCTGAAGGGCACCTTTCCCTCTGGGACAGCACATTTCTGGTATTCAAATGCTGAGTCCAAATAGGCATTTGCTGTGCAAGCTGGTGGGGGGTGCTCAACTCCATCCGCAGCTCCCTTAATCCATCCTTTTCCCTGCCTCCGAATAGTTCAGCGTGGCCGGCATGCTGATGGACAGAATCATGATGTTCTAGGCCTGTGCTGCCTCACCTTTGGTCTGGGATTAGTTAAAAATAGGCCTCTTTGCTGGCACTATTTGAAATGCCCACACAGATGCAGTGGTAATGGTGTTCTGTACAGGAGCCAGAGAAGATCAAGTGGCTGGCTTCCCCGAGGTAAAGTGGAAGAGTCCCTAATGGGTTCTGTTCTTCAGCACCTTGAATCTTTTAAAATACATAATGTGGATAGAACAAAGGAAAATACTTTGCCTCCAGCAGTTGTATCCAAGGATGAGAGAGACTTACAGAACTGGCAACTCTGGGTATTCACCCCCCCCCCCCCAATCAGTCCTCAAAATATGCGGCTGGCTTTAAAAATTTGGATTTAAAAACCAAAAACCCATAATTTTTTTTTACTTGCCATGTGTGGTTTGAGCCTTTGAAGGTTCCTGCTTTCAAGCTGCCTCTCCACATCCACAAGGTCTGTGTGGATTTAGTGAAAGCAGAAGTTAATGTTATCAGTTGACTCCAGGAGTTGGGGCTTTAAGAAATAAAGCATTAGATTCCTGATAAAATGGCTGGAGCGGCTGTTTTCAGAGCAGGGCCTGTATTCTGCAATGTGCCCGGGCAGAGAGGAAACACTGCCAGGGTGGAGAAACAGCACAGGGGCAGCATCTCTGTGACCAGCCCAAGGCCCCACAAATCAATTCGCAGAGGTGTCCCTCTCTCACCTGATGCTCTTCCCTTTACAAATGCCTTATTGTTTGTATTGCAATTGCCTCTCAGGGAAATATGCCTCGTTAGTGTAAAGTTATGTATCAGTAACTTAACCATTATTAGCAAAAGCAGATCTTGACTGTCAGAGCAGAAAATAGCATGGGAGACTTAATACAGGATGGCCAATCCAGCCCTGCATGGTGAGGCTGCGTGGCACTCCCAAAGAAATTCGTGGTAGCGCTCGTCTCTTACGCGCCCCATTCCCCACCCCAAAATGTCAGCAAAGTTATTTGTGCCTTTGCCTGAATGCAAGAAACCGGTGATTGCAGGATCCAATTCAATGGGTCCTTGGCCTGGGTGAAGAGGATTGAATAGAGCCTGAAAATAGGAGCATCTTGTAAGCCAATCACCACCTCCTCTGGTTCTCCGAAGAAAACGGCCCTTTCCTATGAAGTGCTCTGTCCAATGGGTAAGCATTGAAGAAAAAATCCACTTACGGGGCTGCAGCATACGGCTTCACAACTGTATTGGAGGTGGTTCCTGCACTAGAGGGGGGAAAAAAACACCTTTCCCAGTTTACAAGAACTACCGTAACGTGGTGCCCACTGCACCCACCCTTTTCCTGCCGTCCTTCAAAGGAGGAAAACATAGCAGCCAAAGCAAGCAACAGCAGACAGGAGAGTCCTTCCCGGTAAGTGCAGTGCAACGTTTGGGCCTCGATCCAGCTAACGCTTAAGAACGTGTTTAATGTGAGCAAACATGTAATTACAAATTAAGCGCCTATACTTAACTGTTTGTGGGACTGGGGCCTTAATTTGCACCTAGAGGATGCAGCAGGAATGCCTTGGTATAAATTAGCCTGATAAGTTAGGTGCTGTAGTGCATAAGGGAAAATATATATGTCAGAGGAGGTGGCAAAGCAACACGGCCCATAATGTTGCGTTGGCGGCAACACCTCCTCTGCCGGTGTATCAGGATTGCAACCGTTTGCAGGTTGCTGGCTGAAACACTGGCTCAGAAGGATGCTGGCTTGTGGGATTTGGGGATGTTAAGTGCACAGAATAAAAGATGACCCTCCAACTAAAGCTTGGGTACTTGGTCTATGGCAGAGAGCCTTGGGTGGTGATGAAGCAGTCGAAAGTGAATGGAACTGAAAGGGTCGCGTGATTTACTTCTCCCATGTCCAGTGGTGGCAACACGCGTGCTGCTCCATGCTGCCCGACCCATGGGGAGGCTGCAAGGAGGCAGATGCCCAAAGCATTTCTGCCGGCCTCCTCCCCCTGCTGAGCCCTCCCCCTCCCTCCCCATGTTGCCCGCGGGTCTCCTGGGCCGCGGGGCCAGCGCACGACTTCCAGGAGCAGCCGGGTGCTGCGGCTCTTGGGAGGGAGCTTGGGATGGGCTGAAAGTTGCTGAAGTCTGGATGTGTGAGTATGGGGAGGAGGAGGGGGGGCTCCAAGTGTGTGTGTGTGTGTGTGTGTGTGGGGGGGGGGGCTCCAAGTGTGTGTGTGTGCATGGGGGGTGTCTAAGTGCAGGTGTCGGGGGGGCTGTGTATGGGGGGTGGTCTAAGTGCATGTGTGTGTATAAGTGTTTGGCGTTCATGTGCATTTGGTGTGTGTGTGTGTGTGTGTGTGTGTGTGCGCGCGCGCATGCAGGGGGTGTTTAAGTGCATCTGTGTGTGTGTGTGTGTGTGTGTGTGTGTGCGCGTGCGCGCATGCAGGGGGTGTTTAAGTGCATGTGTGTGTGTGTGTGTGTGTGTGTGTGTGTGTGTGTGTGTGTGTGTGTGGGAGGGTTAAGTGCATCTGTGTGTATGTGTGTGGTGTTTGTGTGCATCTCCGTGTGTGTGTGTGTGTGTGTGTGTGTGTGTGTGTGTGGTGGTTAAATATACGTGTGTGTATAAATGTGTGGTGTCCGGGTGTGGTGGGGGGTGTTTAAATATGTGTGTGTATAAGTGTGTGGTGTTTGGGTGTGGTGGGGGGATGTTTAAGTACATGTGTGTATAAGTGTGTGGTGTTCATGTGCATCTGTATGTGTGTGGGAGGGGGGGGCGCCAAGTGGGTGTGCATGGGGGGGCAGTGTGTGTGTGTGTGTGTGTGTGTGTGTGTGTGTGTGTGTGTGTGGTCTAAGTGCACATGTGTGTATAAGTGTGTGATGTTTGTGTGCACGTGTGAAGTTTGTGTGTGTGTGGGGATGACTCCAAGTGTGCGCATGGGTCTAAGTGCACGTGTGTGGTGTTCATGTGCATCTGTGTGCATGTGTGTATGGTGTTCAAGTGTGTGTATGAAAGTTTGGGGGGTGTTCAGGTACATGTGCGCGTATAAGTGTGTGGTGTTCATGTGTGCATGTGTGGGGGGGCTCCAAGTGTGAGTGTGTGTGTGTGTGTGTGTGGGGGTGGTTAAGTACATGTGTGTGTATAAGTGTATGGTGTTCACGTGCACCTGTGTGTGTGGGAGGCTCCAAGTGTGTGCGTGTGTGAGGGGGGGGTGCCTTAAGTGCACGTGCGTGTGTAAGTGTGTGGTGTTCCCGTGTCTCTGCGCGCGTGCGGTGTTCAAGCGCGTGGGTGCGTAAGTTTGTCTATACAAGCGCGCGTGTCAAAGTGAGCGTGTGCGTGTGCAGATGCCCCGCGGGTGCGGGTGCGGGTGCCCCGGGCGTGCGGCGGCGGCGAGTCCAGGTCGGTGGGTCGGGGCCGTCCCGGTGCGGCGCTCCGGCGCCTCCATCTTCTGAGCCGTCTCCCGGGCGGGACGCGCCCATCGGCGGGCGGGGGGGGGGGGGGGGGGCGGCGCACGGCGGCGGGGGGGGGTGGCGGGGGGGGGGGAAGGGGGGCGCGGGGGGGAGGGGGGCCGGGCGCGCGGGGGGGGGCGCGGGAGGCGGGGCGCGGGGCGGCGGCGGGGCGGGCGGGGGCGGGCGGGGCGGCGGGGGCTGGGCTCCCCCGCCCCCCCCCCGCGCGCAGTGGTGCGGCCCGGAGGTTAGCGGAAGCGGCCGCTCGGCGCTGCCATGTTGAGCCGCCGCCGCCGCCGCTTTGTTGTCGGCTCCATGTAGCTGCGGCCCGGGGGGAGGAGGAGGTGGAGGAGGAGGGAGGGCGGGAGGGAGCCCGCCCGCCGGGGAGGGGGCACCGCGCCGCTGCCGCCGCCGCCATGGAGGCCAACTGGACCGCGTTCCTCTTCCAGGTGAGGCCCGGCCCGGCCGCCCCCCCCGCGCCCGCCGCCCCGGCCCCGCTAGGCCCCGCGCTGTCAGTCAGGCGGCTCCAGGCGGCCGCCTCCCGCCTCCCCCCGCGCCTCCCCCCGCCGCCGGCCAGGGGAGGGGGCGGAGGGGAGGGAGGGGAGGGCGCCCCGCGCCGCCGCCGCCGCCGCCTGGAGCCCGCACACGGCCCGCAGCACCCCGCCGCGCTGCCCCCGTCCTCCCGCAGCTCTTCCCCCCCTTAAACCATCAGCGTTTTCTTCCCCCCCAAAATAATAATTTTCTCCTCAGATTAGCTCCCCCCCCCAGGGATCACCCCCCCCCATTGACCCCCCTCGGGTCATAATTTTCTCCTCAGATTTCCTCTTTCCCTCGCTTTTTTTCCCCCCAAATGACCCCAGATCATAATTTTCTCCTATGGTTTTTTTTGTTTAATTTTTTTTTTTTTTAACTTTCCTTCATATTTCCCCCCAAACAAGGATCATTTTCTCCTCAGGTTTTCTCTTGCCCTCACTTTTTTTGACCACCCCAAATGACCCCCAGATCATCATCTCGTCAGATTTCGTCTTTCCCTCACTTTCTCCCCCCCCCCATTAACTTCCCCCCATCATAATTTTCTTCTCATATTTTTTTTTTTTTCTCATTTATTCTCCCCCAGGTGATAATTTTCTCCTCGTTTTCCCCCCCCCTTGTTTTTGTGTCCCCCCCCCCCTTGATAATTTTCTCAGGTTTTGTTTTGTCTTCTCCACACCCCCCCCCTTGAAATAATAACAGTCATCATCATAATCCCTTATTATTTTAATCCCCCCCTGTTAGAAGGAAAAAAGCCGGAGCCAAAAATAAAATAATCAAACGAGGGAGGGAAAAAAAAGCCGGCTGTGCGGGGAAGAAGACATTAATCCCCCTCGGAGCAGCCGGGCGGGCTGGCGGCCGGGTGACGGGAGCTTGTTTTCATTTAAAATGGGGTTGGCGGTGGGGGTATTTGGGCCAGGGAGGACGGCCCCGGGGGCTCGCTTTTTTCTTTTAATTTTTGCCTGCCCCCCCCCAGCTCTGCGACAGTGTGAAAGTTAAAAACTGAGGGCAAAGAAAATGCCACGGGTGCCCCCCTCCCCCTCAGGGCAGCTCTTCCCCGTTTGCTCTTCCTTGTGTTTTCCTTTTTTTTTCTTTTTTTACACCTTCCCAAATGCGACCTATGTAATGTAATGTAACAGCAGCACCCCCCCCCCCTTAAAAAATGCCACACGCGTCACCTTCTGCAAGGTAAAACGATCCTCTTTGCAAATTACCCACCCGGGAGGCTTCCTTGCTGCTGTTTTGATTCTTTTTTTTTTTTTTTTTTCAAAAAAGAAACGTGACATTTGTCAGAAAGCCCGAATTGAATGAGCGCGTCTGCGGAGAGCTTGCAGCGTTTCTTTTCTAAAGGAAAAATGATTCTCTTGCAAGTACGAAGAGATGAGTCACTCGCTCGAGTGTCCTGCCTCCGAAAACATGCTCAGAATGTTCCCTCGGCGGCGAGCGCTGCCCGGCCCCGGCCCTGGCCTAGGTGCAAACTTACTCTGCCCTTACGGCTTGGCCCCGTAGGGAAGCGCACCAAACTGCACCAGGCTGTAATTCGTGTCGGCGATGAGCCCCGGAGCTTGGCAGAGGTTTTAGAAATTATTTCTTGCTCCAGTGGGCAGTTGTGATTTGAACATGGGGAAACTTTACACTAAGAAGTTAATCTCCTTACTCCAGAGCCATCTCCCTTTGAGTTCGCAGGGTTATTCTATCTCCTGTGCTCCCCTTTAAAAATATTTCTGAGGGCTTATTCTTAAATTAGGATCTTCACATTTATTTGATGCCTTTCCTTCTCACAAATAGTTAGCCAGTGATACTTTTTAAGCGTTTTGTTAAGTCAGTAGCCCCCCCCCCCCCAAGTGTACTGGACTTTGAAATACTGATGTCTTCCGCTTTGGTTTTAGTCTAGTTGTAGGTATTGTTGCTTTTAATTAACGAGCTAACAATTTGCCGCCTTAAATTTAATGAATTGTGTGCAACTAGGCAGGATCTTTGTAAAGATGTGATGTGGAAATTCCCTTTTTGTCCAATCGTTCCAAATAATAAAGCTCTAAACCTCATTATGAATACTTAGCAGGCCTCTTGAGTCATTTTGAGAAAACAAATGATGTCGAATACTGCTCTCCTACTGTATCTTAGCTTGCAAAGCAATTGGAGAGAAAAGTGCTTATTCTAGTCCACCTTTCCCCTGCAAAAAATATGAGATCTCTGGAACACTAATAATCTAATAGTCATTTTACAAGGCCTCATCTGTGTCTCTTATGTAACTGTGAAATAGCCAGATACAGTTGGCTGGGTAGATGTTGCCTATTTTCTCTCTGGCCTTCAACTGCGATATCTATAGAGGATATTTTTTCTTGAAAGAGACTATTTAATACTCCGTGGGTAACTAATTTTCAGCCACTTGTTCTTTGTGGAAGCTAATTCACTTATTTAATTTTAGTCTGAATGGCCATTACATGAGCATAGGGACTATTACCCTTTCCAAATAAAGGTATTCTACCATGTGTAGAGATCACCTTGATGCATATTTTTAAAAAGTAAAATGTATTCTACAGTGAGCAGTTCTTGTTCATTTTTCCTTCTTTCTTTCTTTTCTTTTCTTAGTATCCATGTATATTTTGAAAACTGCTTTTAGTACCTGCCTGGAAAGCGAAAGTTGTATCATAGTGCAAAGAGAAATCATCCATCAGACAGAGCATTCAAATATGACTCATGCTAATTTGTTGCTCTGACATTAAGGCAAAAAATCTCTTAGCCTCTGGCGCTGGAAGTTCACAGTGCTGCTTCCTACCAGCGTGGGTCCTGAAAATACTGTTTTTATTTTGATTGCTATCCCCATGGAAAGAAAGTTTTACACTGATACTTGTCCTGGAAGCCTTTTTCCAAGTGTTTAAAACATCGCAAAAATGTTGACTTGACATTAAGGCTAGGTCAAGTCAAACAGTGCCCTACAACTGGAGGAAAATGACTTGCAAAAGGCAGGCAGCAGGTGCTGTTTCACTCTAATGGCAAGGCTAGAAAAAGACAGCCTGATCCTTCTTTGAAAGGCTCTAGTGCAGGGAATCCTTGGAAACTGACACACATCGCTTGTTGCTGAAAGGTTTTGTTAAAAAGACGGTATGGGTAATAACACTGGAGTATCTGGGAATGAAGATAAGCAGCCTTCTATAAGCAGTGGCTTCATAACACAAAGCCTCATGAATCTATGTTGTTTCATGTGACACATCTATATCAGTTTGATAGGAATAAGTGTATTATTATCTTGGCGTGCTAATGGATCTTTAAGGCTTAAATATGTCCATAAACTGCATAAGTTTGAACCTTGTCCAAAGGATTTGGACTCCCTATTATCCGATCTGCTCTGTCTGCCTTTGAAATTGTATATCTTGAGCTATCTTAGGATGTTAACCATTTGTACTCTGTATGAAGACGCATTCACTCTGGCGTAGCTGGAAAAGGGTAAGGCTCTGAATACAAAGCTCTTAATTAAGTTTCTGCTGGTGCTCCTGAACAAGTGTGTGTGGTTTTTTTTTTTTTTTTTTTCCCCCTTGGGCCAAGGCAGCTGGAAAAAAATAATAAAAATGTACTGTTTATTCAGTATGTGAAACTTGCTGGAGCTTGTGTTCTTACGTTACATTGTATCCAGTGCAGCATCTCTGTGTTCTTACAAACCAGGACCAACTTCATAAAACTTGGACATCCAGGAAGGAAAATACAGGGAGGTCACATAGGTAAAAACTGTCTGGAAAAGATGAGCCTGTCCTGTCTGCTAAGTTAGAGCACTTGGGCTCTGTGTGTTTGTGTTACCTGCCAAAGCACCCTCCCTCTGGTTCTTAAGAATACACCTGAAGGGTTTGTCCTTGGTATATCCACGCTTAACAGGGCAGCATTCAACCTGGCTGTTAACTCCAAAGTTTCGGAATAGACCTGAAGCACAGGGAAGTGAATAAAGCACCCTGTCTGTTACTAGTAAGCTACAAGTAATGTCAGAGGGAAGAGCTTGAGTTAAACCATGACCCATTCTCCCATCAAAATGCTTAGAAGTGTGTGTCATTCACCTGTGCCCAAAGAATAGCCTGCCCCCCGGAAAGAGACCACTGGCCAGGTAGGTGCAGGGCTTGAACAGGGGAAGCTGTAGCCAGCATATGAGCATCCAGAGTGAAGGAAGATTTGCACTGAAGTCCTAAAAACCCTTTCTTGCAGATGCTGAGTATTTTAGTCACTGTCTCTGGTTGTTTGTGTGCTGTAGAAGCAAAAGAACTGGGGCTTGGATGACACCAAAAAAGAAAGTCACAAAGTGTGCTTCCATAAAGACTGAAGTCTCAAAAGAGTTTTAAGCACTTGACTATTGGGTGAAATGGGAAGAATTTTAATTTGAATATGCAGAACACTATGGATCCTGATTAAAAAGTAAGAGCTGGCAGACTCTTGTAGACTCCAAATCAGTACAGAGGAAGCCTGCAGAGTCCCAAATGTGGGAAGGCTGTTAGATGAATTACGTGTCATTTGCTAAAGGAAAACACAGAAAAAGAGTTTTGGAAAGATGTGACACTAATTGAAGTATAAGTTTCCATGCGCTCCTCTTCATGCCACAGGCTTCCTTGGTCGCACTGAAGTGGCTGAACTGATTTAAAATTGGTCCAGTATGTTGGTGCAGAGCTGTAATACCAGCATGTTTAAACAACCACCCTTAAACCAACTTCGTTTAATGTGATACTAAGCTAAGCTATATTAAGCATAGCTTCAGCTAGCACAAATGTGTCTGTCTAAACTGGTTTCAAATTGGTTCGGTTACACCAGTGTAAATTTATACTTTTTGGAATAAATGGTAGTTTTCAATACCAATACAAGGTGGAACAGTCTCGGTAGCGGAGGCTGCAGGTGGATAGAGTGATGCCTGTGGGAGCATTAGAGAAATCTCTAGCACTCTGCTTACACTGATGTTGCAGTCTAGGGTCATCTACCATTTATCAGTTCTGTTTTAAAAAAGAGAAACTCGCAGTTGTTGCCTAAAATTGCCAGATTCCAGTTCTTAGTGATTGATTAACCCTTTTCCTCACTGGCAAAAGAGTTGCTTCTGAAGACGGAAAGAACAGGTTTTAATTTCATTAGTTCCCCAAAGCAAAGAGGACCTTAGTTGTGCAGTGAGAGCGCCCATTGAACATACCAGTCTGAATCTGGAGTGGAAGAGTTCTTGATACAAGTTACATAAGGGTGGTTCCAGTACTGACAAGCTAGTGCAAACACATTTATTTAAGTAAGATGTCTCATCTCTTCCTGGCTCACTATGGCTGCAGTTTAGCTCTTGAAAGGGTTTTTAAATGTAACCACATGCGAGGTTAGTGTTAATGGTTCGAAACCTGGGGTCAGACTATGTTGTCAGCACCACCCCCAGCATAGATGCATAATTTCCTGGTACAGAGCTAATATCACAGCCATTATGATCACAGAAATAACAAGTGTCATTTACTTAGAACTCAAGCAATATGCTAATGAAAAGCCTGACAAAAACACCAGCATTTTCTATGAGAAATGTTGCCCTCAGGAAATTAAAAAAATTATTTGCTGTGATGTATGCCTTCCTACACTTGTTCACTACAGAATCTTTACAGCACGTGTATTTTAAAGGGTAAATGGTTTATCCTATCGGGAAATTGTTGGTGGAATTATAACCTCATACCCTTTCTAGTTGAATGACTGCGGACTAAGATTTGGTAAATGTTTTCACCGTATCAAAGCAAATACTCGTTAATAAAAATTTTTAAGTGTGAATGTTTGGTTTTAGGCACATGAAGCCTCACATCACCAACAGCAGGCAGCACAGAACAGTTTGTTGCCTCTCCTGAGCTCTGCTGTTGAGCCACCTGATCAGAAGCCGATTCTGCCCTTACCAATAACTCAGAAACCTCAACCTGCACCAGAAACATTAAAGGATGCTATTGTTGGGATTAAAAAGGAAAAACCTAAAACCTCCTTTGTGTGCACTTACTGCAGCAAAGCTTTCAGGGACAGCTACCATTTGAGGCGCCATGAGTCCTGCCACACAGGGATAAAGTTAGTGTCACGGCCAAAGAAAACTCCCACCACAATGGTGCCCCTTATCTCGACCATCGCTGGTGACAACAGCCGAACTTCATTGGTTTCGACTATTGCGGGCATTTTGTCAACAGTCACTACGTCTTCCTCTGCCACCAACCCCAGCAGTAGTGCCGGTGCAACCGCCATGGCAGTGACTCAGACGGTGAAGAAGCCCAGCAAACCTGTCAAGAAGAACCATGCTTGTGAGATGTGCGGAAAGGCCTTCAGGGATGTGTACCACCTCAACCGGCACAAGCTGTCCCACTCCGATGAGAAACCCTTTGAATGTCCCATTTGCAATCAGCGCTTCAAGAGGAAGGATCGCATGACCTATCACGTGAGGTCTCATGAAGGTGGCATCACCAAACCATACACCTGTGGTGTTTGTGGAAAAGGCTTCTCGAGGTACCATGTAGAAAATCCCAGGCGAGCTCAAGTATTGGCTTTTCATAATCAAGAAGGGTTAAGCTATCATAGCGAGGGGCTAGGAGAGACAGACATCTTAGAAGATTGGTGAGGGAATAAAGAACCTTGTGTTTGCATCTGGGGCACGGGTCTCAGTCTAAGCCACTTTGGTTGCATCGTGAAAGCTGTCATGATTTTATGACTTGTTTGCTCTGAAATTACCTGGTGACCTCAATCCAGGTCATGCTGGACAGATGTCTCCATCACAAATGGTGCTAGTGGGAGCCCTTATTAACGACCTTTGAAGAGGTCAAGAGCCAAATGAGGCATGAAGACTGACCTGTCTTCTTGCCTTTAACTTAACTTCACCTAGAGCAGAGTTGGGGTTCATTGATGGAGCAGTGTGGGGAAGCTTGCACTGTTGCTGGATGTGCTGTACCTGCTTGTGGGATAGAGAGAACTCCAAGCTCTAAGGTTGATAACCCAGCACTTTTGTATACCAGTTTTAAACATTCAGTAAGTACAGTGCTTTTGGGCTTATGATAAAAATGTGGCTGAGTTTTAAACTTTTCAGGTTGGGTCCCAATAAGACTATATTTTTCTAGCAGAGGGCCACTTTATAGGTAAGGGGAGTGTATTTTATTTTATTTTATTTTATTTTATTTTATTTTTTACCTTGTCCTCGAGGGGGGAGTTGGCTGAAAAAGGGCAATCAATGCAGTGTTCAATGCCGCCAGCTTAAGTGTCATTACTATCTGTTTGTAACAGTATGCGTATTCTGTTTTCTACCTCTCTTCTTTCACAGGCCTGATCACTTAAGCTGTCATGTCAAACACGTTCACTCAACGGAGAGACCCTTCAAATGCCAAGTAAGAGTTAAAACAATTTATTGTGTCCTTAGTCAGACAGCATCTGAATATTTTGCCCAGGTCTATGTTAGTTGATGTAGCTGCTCTGAATGCAGGTTTAGAAATAAAGCCCCATCCATCCTGCTTGTAGCGGTGATCCAAGTTTAGCAGTAACTTGGGAGGATGCTTTGTCTGTCCTTTTGTAAAACTGAGGCTTTTTGCTTCTTGACAGTAGCACTGTCTAAACCCTACTGCTCAGGTCAGGTTTGCTTTTTTAAAAACAGCTCGATTAAATCCTCAAATAGACACTGATTGCTGTAGCAATACATGGGACTTATTTAGCAGTGTTAATAGATAAATGTAATTGTAAAAATAGATTGTTAATATTGTATCCTTTAGCTTAGAAAGCAAAGCAGAGTTTAAAAAATTGAATAAATGTAGTTGGTTCTAGATTTGCTGTTTTGCCTGGAGTGGAAAGCAACTTGTCATAGTGAAAATAAGTTGAGGACTAAAAGCAAGAGGAGTAAGTTGACTAGCCTTGAACAATTAACTGTTCTGCTGTTTTGTTTGGAATCATCCCTACTTGTCCTAACCTGTTTTTAGTGACTCATCGTGCTGAATAAAGAGTGGCCTTGAAAAATGCTTTGTTTTTTCCCTTCCCAAATTTAGATGGGAACTAAATTAATTGAGCAATAAAAAAAGCAAAAAGATACAGTGAAACCTTTATGTGAGACCTCCTCCCTCCCTTACCTGTTTAATGTATTTATGTATAAGTCACCTCTCATTTTAGCATGTGAGGTAATCATCTGCTTTATGAAACTGCTCCAAAGTAGCCCCAAAAGCGTGGAGTACCGTTCTTTCTTACTCTTATCAGCAGACTAGTTTCATAAAGCAGTCAGATTAAGTTTCAGTCACGTGAATGGTAGTTTGAGAGAGGTTTCACTGTGTCTATGTGAAATGAAAAAGTTTGTCAGTGTGTCAGGGTACAGTAGCACCTAGAAAATGGGCTTAGAATTGGCACGTGGCCCCTGCTACAACAGTATGGTCTGCATTTAAAAATTGCTGTTGTCCTTCATGTAGACATGCACTGCTGCCTTTGCCACCAAAGACAGACTGCGGACACACATGGTGCGCCATGAAGGAAAGGTATCGTGTAATATCTGTGGTAAACTTCTGAGTGCAGCGTATATCACCAGCCACTTAAAGACACACGGGCAGAGCCAAAGTATCAACTGTAATACCTGTAAACAAGGCATCAATAAAAGTAGGTGAACTGTTTTTAAACCTTTTTTGATAACACTGTGTTCTCAGAATTGTGCAACACGCGTTGCCTTTGACTTCCTTAAAATGTAAAATATACCCGTGACTGTCTAGGTGTTCACACCTATCACAAAAAAAGATCTTTTAGAAATAGATTCTTCGTGAAAAGCTTCGACTCAACAAACTGGGGTATGTGGACCTCTGGTATGGCCTTACCTCATAAAGGAATGCCCTTCAAGGAGGGAGCGTAATTCCTCACGTTAAAGTATGAAGAGCCCAAGTGCTTTGCCTTTCATCTTCTGTGGACAGTAGAATTCTTCATACGCTGCATCCTGAACTAGGAAACTTTGGTGTCCATGAGTCTCAATCAATTATAGAATGCGTGTGACTTTGAAAATGTTGCAAGTATTAAGTTCAGGATTTGGAGCCTGATCCAAAGCTCATTGAAAGTCAGTGGAAAGTATCCCATAGATTTCCATGAGCTTTGGCTCAGAGCCCTCAGCATTTTTCCTTTGCAGCAGTTTACAGGACACGCATTTAAAGCCTGCATTTTCATGCCCTGCCTGACGTGTTTTGAGCACTGCTGGTATTTGGCCTCTGTTATGCAGCAGGTCAGATAAAATGATTCCTTCTGGCCTTAAAATCTCTGAGTATCCTCAGTTGTTGCAGCAGAAATGCTGAATCCTGAGCTTTTGAGTGCCAAGTAAGCAAAGGAGAAACTGGCTTTCAACCACTTGCTCTGAAAAAGTATTTGTATTAAATGAACACACACCATTAGTCATTTCGGCTGGGAGTTTTGAAAGAGCCTTAAGGGAGCTGTGTGTAACCAACCCCCTTGGGCTCCTTTGAAAATTCCATCTTTGAAGCCTTCAAACACTGTTCATTGACAAAGGATTTTCTATTCTGATTTCCTATTTGGTGTTAATTCCTAGATGGTTGAGGTCGTGTGGGCTAGCTAGTAGTTTTGATCACTTATCTACTGAACCCGATAGAAAAAAAAAATGAAAACACAGATTAATTTTTGGAAATGTAAGGGTTGCTAGATTATGTTCTCATTGTTCACATGGCGCTAACCCTTCTGCCTTTTGGTATCAGTTCAATAACATTACATGTTATGGAACTTGCAATGGGCAGAGCTGGGAGTGGCAGATGCTGTTGTGTGGCTGGGGAGCAAACAGCTATTTTCCAACAGAGAAGTGAACTGAAAATACTATATGGCTGTAATTCCAAGACGAACAAGGAGAAAGTAATTTTAAATCATAGTTCTGAATTTTAACCAAACTCGAGACAAGTGCTGCCTTTAGAGCTAGAGAAAGCTGAACTGTACAAGTACCAGAGAATCATTCCATCTTTACATCCTACGTCTTAATCTTTTTATTTACGGTCCTTGACCTGCCACTTGATTTTGCCTGAAAACTCAGGAAGGTTAGAGCTCAGGTTTCTCTAGACCTTAGAAAGGTGATGTTATAAAGCATAACACAAAATAAAGGTTTTGCGTGCTTCTCCCTTTCACAGGATTCCAAACTCCTTTGTAGCTTTAGGAAAAACCATCGTCCTTTCATTAGGAAAATGCATATCTTTTTCAAGGTGAATTTGTGTGTTCTTACTTGATTGACATAGCATGCATGAGCGAGGAGACCAGCAACCAGAAGCAGCAGCAGCAGCAGCAGCAACAGCAGCAGCAGCAACAACAGCAGCAGCAGCAGCAGCAACAGCAGCAGCAACAACAGCACGTATCAAGCTGGCCTGGAAAGCAGGTAGAGACACTGAGATTATGGGAAGAAGCTGTCAAAGCAAGGAAGAAAGGTAAAACAAACAAAATCTATGATCTTGGAGTACTTGGTTTTATCAAACCATCTGAACATGTTGACAAGAAGAAAGAGTTTTTATATAGGTGTAAAATAGCATATGGATTTATGGCACATGAAAATTTAATTCCTAGTAATAAAAGCCAGAGTAACTGTAGGGGGTAACACTATCAAAACCAGAAGCCCTTGCTAATGCTTCCTTCTCAAATGAACTTCTTTCCATCTTACTTGCTGTTGGATTCTGTCAATGAATGTGTACATAAACCTTTTGCAGTTTGAGGGAGCTTTAAGTGTGCTCAAGGGCAGAGGCTTTTTGATTTCTGCCTGTCTTTAGCACATACACATACAGAATCTCTTTGTGGACATCATTTTGCATTAAAGCACTTTTCATTGCTCCTCTGTCCTTTTTCTCCCACTTTCTGCCATTCATTTTAATCCCTGGCTAAACTGTATTTGTCCAAAGTCTGCCAACATTCAAAGACTTTATTTATTTATTTATTTATATTTTCTGCTTGATATCATTCATTCATTTTCATTACCAAATTAAACAACATATTTGCTATTGCCAAGGCACAACTCATCTGCCCCTAGCCTGCTGAAATCAAAGTTGAATAGCTTCCTTTTGTTGATCACTGTGACTGTTGTGTGAGGAATAGATTGCTTCCATTTAGTGCCTTTTTTGGAGTATAGTGGTTTGAAATCTCCTGTTACTGTTAATGTATTCTTTTCACAAGTTTGGTTTCTAATACCTATCACATGGCTTCCTTGGATTAAATGTTTTATGCCAAATTCCTCGTATCCCCTTGGGGCTTTTCATTAACTCTCATTTTGAAACAGAAATATTCTGCACTCACCTTTCCCTTCAACCTCACCACAGTTCCTCCATACTCTATCGTTCTGCTCTTTATAGTTCCCATCTCTCTGATGACTCCTACCAGTAAGTTTATTCAATTTAATGATAAGACGGTAATGTTAGGAACAAGCAGTGTTTTTTTTATATATAAAAAAAGAATGATTGTAGCAAAGCATTTGAATTTACTCATCAGTCCTCAAATGAAGTGGGAGGTATAGAAAAATCCAAATGAGGATTGTTCTACCCATTCTTTTCTGTGCCTTGTTTCTACTTTCCTGCTTTCTTTCAGCGATATTATGCAATGTGTTTGTTACCAAAAAAAAGATAATGACACTAAAAGGAAGTAGTGGGGGGTGGGGGGGAACATTGTGCCAAGCTTCATAAGTCTCAAGCTAGTAATGCTGGTTTAATGAAGTTGTCATGTCCAAGGACCACTTTGCTTATTTTGGGAAAGGATGGGAGGATGTGCATTTTCCCCTTTGTGTATTTTGGGTTGGGGAGATTAAACTAGACCAGTCAGTTTCACTTTTATTGATAATCTTTTTCACACCAGTTCTCATAAACTAGTGCCACCTGCCAGGTTGGTTTGACAACACTGTGGAAGTTGTTTTTTTCTTTCAAACTGTATTTTTAATTTTGTGACTTTTTATTTTTTCTTTAAGTCCCCATTTTCCCCCATACATTAATATTGACTTGAACAGCCAACAGGGACCCTTGAATGGGGCTAATGTTGCTGTCAAAGAAAGCATTGTCTTAATACATTTGTAGAGCTTTTATGGCAAGGGTGGATTTTTTGGCTCTTAGTTTACTTCTTGAAATACAGATGTAGACTGAGCTTGGTGTCTACCCTACAAATGTGGAACAAGACATGTTTTTGGAAATGCCATAACGTTGATACAGAATATATTTTTGTCTGTTTCTTTAGCAGTCATCCCTTTCTTTTATCCACCCCCCCCCCCCAGCCTGCTTCTGTTTTTGGATCTTTGTTCTATGGCTAACCAGCAGGTGGTGCTGATATCTAGTGGAGTCATCTGCCTCTTCTCTGGAGCCTGGCTGTATCATCTCCACAGAGTGTCCAGCCCCTGCTAGACCCAACTGGGAACAGACCTAGGAGCATCCATCTCAGTGCAGGGTCCTCTTGGTTCTTGCCTGTTTGGCACTAGTCACTGCTTATTGCAAAACAGAGTAAAATATTGGTGTGGAATTGTAGCTAATGTAAATGCTGAGGAGATAATGGGGGTTATAAGATCTGCTGGCTGGGTGTTCTTGAAAAATGCTAGGATAAATTTACCATGAGCAGTGGAACAATTTAGCAGAAATAATTTAAGACTGAAATAAGCAGATAAATATTGAAACCAGCTTTGCTTATCAGTCCCTAATAATGACTTTTTAAAACCTTCACAGAATGTCAGTTCACCTTTGAGAAGGCTATAGAGTACGTACCATTCGGTATGTACACTCTCTCCTCTACTTATAATGTTCCTCTTGAGAGGATTTTTCTGATTGTACGATACTGTTTTTGTGAACATCAAAACCCTCTTTATAAGACAACCTCGCTTGACTTCCCAGGAAAGAATTTTGAATTCAAATGAGCTGCATGAAAGTTATATTTATTGTAGGCTGTAGAATGTTAACAGTTTAACTTACTAATATTTTCTAAAGAAAATTATTCCAGAACTTGTTGTTGTTTGTTTGGTTTTATTTTTATTATTATTATTATGATTATTATTATTATTATGATTATGAGTATTATTATTTTAAATCTTGTCCATAGTTTTTTATGTGTTAAAAACTTTTTGTCTTTTTATGTCTCATTTTTAGAAGCTGCTAACTTGTGCCAAACCTCCACTGCTGCTACTACGCCTGTGACTCTTACTACTCCATTCAGTATAACGTCCTCTGTGGCTTCTGGGACTATCACAAACCCAGTCACAGTGGCAGCTGCAATGAGCATGAGAAGTCCAGTAAATGTATCAAGTGCAGTTAATATATCCAGTCCGATGAATCTAGGGCATCCTGTAACTATAACAAGTCCATTATCCATGACATCGCCATTAACGCTCACAACACCAGTCAATTTACCTACCCCAGTAACTGCTCCGGTGAATATAGCGCATCCAGTCACTATAACATCTCCTATGAACCTCCCAACACCAATGACGTTAGCTGGTCCATTAAATATAGCAATGAGACCAGTAGAGAGCATGCCTTTCCTGCCCCAAGCCTTGCCCACGTCTCCTCCCTGGTAAAGAATTTCTAAACAGTATTAAAGAGGATTAAAACTGAATCCTTACCAGCAGTTTTTTTTAGTTGTTAATAATAATAATAATAATGAATAATAATAATGTAATAATAAAGTCAAGCTGAGTAACTGGGGCAGTATGCACCAGTCAGAGACCGTAATAGCATCTTTTCCTATTGATTTGGCTCATATTGTTTGAATCTGAGTTTGTAACTGATCACTGGAGCACTTCATTAAAAGCCAAGTTTTACCTTTAGCTGACAGTGATGCTGAACCTAGGACAGATGGTTACTTGCCAGTTACAAAGCAGTCTTTAAGAATCAGCATTACTGTTTTACCCCAGAAATGATAACCTAGAAAATAATTTTAATCTAAACACTAGCAAAGACCCCCCTTCATGTCCTTGACAGTTCTAAATCCACTGTTTCAGAGCTAGTGTAGTATTTTTGTCTGTGTTAATGTTTTGTTTTTTTTTAATGAGTAAATGCATTATAATGTTGTCATTTTTTTAAAAAAAATGCATTTTGGAGAAAATATGCATTTTACCTTTGGGAATATGATAATTTCAGGCAGCATTCCCTATGGGAAAGGTGATACCAGCTCTGATATGCAAAGCATATGATAACTTATCATTCTCACTTCAACATATAATAGGGATTGTGACCTGATATTTGGAGATGTAAATATTACCCAACATATTACCCTAAGGGAATATAGCATTGTAGTCAACATTTAAAAAAAATAAAAATAAAACAATGTTTGGTGAGAAACAGCCATGGCTGACAGAAGAGGAGTTGAAATGTATGTAAACATGGTCTCTGAAAAGTCAGAACCCTATGGGACTCTTATTTAGGAGCAAAAGGAGTGCTTTGAACTTATGAAATATTGCTTTAAGCTGGAAGATTCTGGAGGCGCTGGGGTATGATGTATATGCCCTCTCTCTCCCAATCAGAACCTGCTGATGATGCAGCAGGGGACAGATGTGTTAGTTGTTCACTAGAAGTTTTGTCTTATATTAAATTGTATACAGTTTTTATTCTAACCACTAACTAGGTAGGATGCCCCTTCAGGACAAGCCGAGAGCGTCTTTTAATTTCCCCCCTATTTCTTAATCAAGTGTTGTGCAAATCTCTTCAACTTTGTAAATATTTGCAAACATCATCATTTTTACGTTACTCTTCTATTGTGTTAACACATTTCTATCAATTTGTGTGGGTTTTGGGGGCGGCAGTCTGAGCTGTCCAGCCCAGAACTGCACCACAAATGATCACACATGTTTAAACTACATGTGCTTTTTATTTCTTAACCTGTTTATCTGTACATAAAGTAGAAAGCAGAGTCTAGGGAAACAGATATACTTTTTAGACTATCATGTCACATATTCACATTTTTAAAACTTTGTTTAAAAAGAACCCCCTGAAACCAAGACTTTACATGGGGGAGGGGGGGGGGAAGAGAAAAAAACGCAACTAAAGTTGCAATGTTTTTCTCTCAATTAAGTTGAAAGCAATGGAGATTAGTGTGCGTGCATTTTACAGAATGCTAGCAGGACTGACTAGTCAAAATGGACTGCTTCCGTTTGTACCCCACCGTGTCAGTACAAGCAGCAAATACCAGACTTCTAGGTCAGGTAACAGGTATCTGTATCATTATGTGAAACAGTTCTAGGGGCTTGGACTACATAGTAAAACAAAAAACAAAAAATAGAACTTTAGTGTAAAATAATTTTATAAATGATCTTTTGTACTTTAGGACATCAAATTGTACAACTTTTGTATATATAAAAGCTTAGGAACTTTCTGTTTAGCAGAAAGGAAACACATTCCTACACTTTTAATGTATATGTTTGTTATAATGTCCATGTAAACATATGCCCTATGTTTGTGCCTTTTAATTAGTTTGTCTCAATAAACAAAAATGTAGAGAAGAATATGTAGCTATGACTTTGTTACCACTGCTTTTATTCCAACAGTACAAAAATCTTTGTTTTTCTCACTGTAGAGCCTTGCGTGCAGACAGCTGCATGAGCTAGATTGATGTGGCCAAAACGAGGCATGTGAATCAAATGCAGCCCAGCAAAATCCATCACTCTCTCCCCTTTAGTGTAGTGGCCCAAGCATGATGGGGTGTTGCATGCTGGGATATGTAGTCTTCAAGCCTTACATCTCTATTATGGATGAAAGTGATTTCAACTTTCATCATTTTCACAAAGTAGGTACAGCCTTCTGGCTCCTGGCAAGCTGCTAACAAGACCCGCAATTAGGTGAAGTTTGGGTGTCACTGAGCTTAAAACCAATATGGAAATGTGTACTAGAAGTGGTTATCTATGAATTACTTATAATAAACAGGTGTGAGACTTCATTGTATGTTGTCAATTAATGCAATATTAACAGTGAATCCTTCACTCGGCTTGTATGCCCCAATAGTTTCTGTTGACAGGAACACACCCATTAAAACACTTGCAAGGAGATTCCTCATTGTGATGGAGAAATGAATGTTTCTCAAACCTGGTGCTCCTAGCATTAAGTACGAGAAGCATGAAAAGACCTGTTTCAAGCCAAAACATTAAAACAAAAAGGGATGTACCTGATCTGCATCTAATAGGCTGTGTTAGCTAATCTCCAATCAGTTCTGTTCTTGGGGAAATGCTTGAATTTTTCTGTATACCAATCATTTGCAGGTATGCTCCTTGACTGCCCCTGTGAAGACATGTTAATTACCTTCATGCAAAATACATCAAGCTGCTTTTGACAAGCTGAAGTTGACTGATCAGGCTTTATATGGTGCCTGCTACCTTTTAACCAAATGAGTTCAGCCGATACTCAGAAAGGTAACAGGGCCGGGCACTGCAAAGGGGTGATGTGCTGTGATAAAACAGATGGGTGGATGATTTACAGAGTACTGAAATAATACCAGTTGCTGAAATCGCTTTTTCCCAAGTGATAGTTAAGACTAGATGGAAATTGTGCTGGATTTGATCCAGCATCTTGCCTCTGCAAACACTGGGTGCCACAGGAAGGTCCAATAATATAGCAGTAAGCAGATGTGGGCTCCTGATGAAGTTCCTATTTTAAACCCTAATGGTTAGAGATTGATTTAAACCTTGAAACATGAGGCATTTATCCTTTCAAGACACTTTGGGTGAAATCTGGCCTTTGCTGATATCCCTGGAGCCAGAATTACATGTTCACATATCAATTCTAGATATTGCTATGAGTGCAAACATCCAGTCCTTGTTGGAAACTTACTTTCCTGGTCCTCGCACCATCCTTTGGCTCCTTCTGACAGTTCTCACTGTGTCTCTGTGTGAAGGTGATGTTGCCTGACACTTCTTCCTGAGGGAATGGGACAGGCACACATCTTATTTTATTTTTTTAAACAAGTGTTTTATAATATGTACGGACTTGGCTTGGCAGGAATGGAATTTCTTCTGTCTCTGACATAATAGGAGTATGTGCGTGTGTATGTACGTACCCTGGTAATTGTTTTGCTCATTCACATGAAATATCCTGTTTTTCATTCTACTTCAGTTGTGTAAAACATTTCAGCTAATGCCAGTGAGAAGTTGCCATAGATACTATGACACAGTGGTCAAAACTAAATACTTGGAGAAGGTGTATCCAATTTCCCCTAAAGGCCAGTGCTGTTGGTTGTAACTTTAGAGTGATTTGCTCATGGAAGTGTTCCCTGCCAGGCACCACAAGCAGTAGAGCATCCTAGTTTAGTCTTGGATGTCCCAAGCAGATCTCCAGAATGCCACCCAGAACTTTTGAGTTGGTGCCAAAGAATTTTCCCATCAAATTCCTTTCTTGAAAGAAAGATCAACAGGGTTGTCAGTGGAAGGACTTGTATTGACTTCAGTGAGATTTGGATCTGGCCCTAAATACCCACACCTCTGCCAACAACCCTTTATGTTGGAGGCAAGAAACGATGGGATTTCCATGAGCCTGCAGTCGTGGGGCTAACCGCTCCCATTAACCAAAGCAGTCTTCAGCATTGTTCTTGTCCATGGAATGAGTGCTTCTCTGAGGAGTCAAAACTTCAGTCGGCATTGTGAAAAATAATCCTTTATATCAAAAGAAGAGGCTACCAGGTTATATGACTCATCTGCTCAGCTGGCACACTACAAAACCATGATCAGTGAAAGCAGAAAGGGGAATCTGGTTCTAACCTGCTTAGAAGGCAGTGTAGTTTGTTAGGGACGTTAAAGCTGTAGAAACAAATTCTACAAGCATACACAAACTGGATCCATAGGAGGAGCCCCAGTAAACTCGCTGAGATAACTCCAACTCCTGTCAGTAAAGACGCTTGGGTGCTCCAGTGTTTGCAGAAGCCGAGTTTTGGACTGTTAGCTCTTCAGATGTGCAAGCAATGACAAAAATCTTGGCTTCCTTTGTGCGTAGGTAAGCACCTAACACAATGAAGATCGAATGCTTATTGAGGCCTCGGGGAACTGTTGCTGTAGAGATGACAATGATGATAAATAATGAATGGAAGCAGTAAGAGCCCAAGAAACAATGAAGATAGATAAATATTTTAATGGCCATTTGCTTGTTTGGAAGGCTGATGTCATAAAACAGTGTGACAGAGGAAATAAGTTAGACACGGGATACTTTTATGCCTGATCAGCCTGACAAAATACAGCTGTTAGAATCTTCTCTCTTTTTTTGGAGCATTTTGCTATCCACCAGTAAAAATCAAATCACCTCTGGCCAATAATCCAGCAAGCGTGCTTTTTAAAGAGATTTGATTTGTCTTTTTCAGTAAATATATTTCCTGGGAGTGGAAGGAAAGAGACATATGATAGGCCTTTTTTCTCTTGAGTTTTATTATTGTTTAAAAACCCCCAAACTTATTTTAGTCATGACAATCACGATAACAGTGAAGAGGACTTGTTTTGTGATTAGAATCCTTCCTGGGTAAAGGGCATTTTCTGATTACACTTCACCAAGCAAATTATTGCTGCTAAATGATAGAAACCTTCTGTTCTGTCCCAAGCCTTGCTGCAAACTGCTCTATGACTTTAGAGACAAGTTGCTTAAAACCAGATTTTCAAAAGTATTCAGGGCCCGATCATCAGGTGCTCAATGCCCACAGCTGAGATTTCCAAAGGTGTTTCTATCTTTACACATACAAAAATGGCCAGATTTTCAAAAGTATTCAGCACGTGCTCTGCTGAACTCCAACAAATCTGCCCTATTTGGGAAATGAGCTCTTCAGATTTTTACCTATTCTCAGTGACAAGCTCTCCTAAAAAGTCTCTAGTTTCTTGGTGACTCAGCTTGCCCATTTGAGAAAAAAAAGAGGACTTAAAATGATCTAGTTCCTGGAAATATTATTAAAAAAAAGAACTTGTAAAGGTTTAATGAGGTGTTTCAGTCCCCTTCCTCATAGCTTCTGATGCAAATAAAAATACATCTTTTCTGCCTGACTGCTGGAGCAAAAATCAAAGAGGGAGCCCAGGGCAGGCTTGAAGTTGTTAATGCTTGTGCTTTTTGTTTCTACTTGGCTCATCCTATCCCAGATTCAGAGGGGTGGCACAGTGGTAACCAAGAGCAGCTAATTTTACAGTTGAAACCAATTTTCCTGTTTGAAAGTATGAGGCTCTGCTAATGTTTTCTCACCTAATAAGCCCAGTTGTTTTTTAATACACCCCTATCCCCCCGCCCCTTTTTTTTTTGCAGTTGTGTTTAATTTGATTGTCAACTCCAGCTCTTAATCAAAAAAGGAAAACGTGCTTGGTTATTCAATACAGAGGAAGCTCAGTGAAAGCCCTGGCCCAGCTGTACAGCAGGAGAATTGGGCTCCGACTCTCTCTGGCTCAGTTTGTCTTTCTCTTAAGTACAAGGAAGTGAATTGCTGAGGAGTTGGTGCCAGGCTTCGTTCCCTAACAGGCCATATTGTCCTGCTAAAGTTACTGGACATTTGGTAACTGGTTGAAGCAAAACCAGCGGGTTGCTGTAGGCTTTGCAAAGTTCTTTGAGCTCCTCAGATGGAGGCGCTGACAAAGGGCCAAGCAATGCTATTGCTGCATTTTCTAACCGACCTTATTTTTAGAAATCTAGGTTCATATCTTTGGCTGAGGAACTAAGAAGAACGCAAATAAGGGAAATGCTTTTAAAACCTTTTAGTAGGGAACAAGGAGATAGAGCATCCTGAAAACTACTCTAGCTTGTGCCATTTGCTTTAAGGGCCAAATACAGCAGCAGATGATGAGCAGCAGGAAAGAAAAAAACAAAAAAAAAAAAGAGGCATGGCATATGAACTGGTTCACTGACCTCTGCCACCAAAGCATCCCCTGCTCTGGGATGAATCTGGGTCAGGTTCGGGAACACTTTGCAGTGGTGGTATAGCACAAAGCAGTTGTAGGGCCGTGTCGAGTCTGGGAATTGTTAAGTGTAAATGTATCTTTTATCCAAGGAGCTAGAATGATGCTGAAAAATTATAGCTCCTTCTGGATATTCCATACACCCTATTAAAAAGAAAAAAGACCCTTAACACTAAATACAAAATAAGCATTTAAGCAACAGCACCAAGCTGTCTTGATGTGTCGACTCCAAATCAATTTAGGGTTAAGGCCAATCTTTTGCCTAAAGTTTTTTTTTTTTTTTAATCTTACCAGTGATTTGAGATCCTTCAGTTTTTTGGGCATCTGAAGTGACAGCACTCTGAAAATCAGATGCCTGTAAGATATTTCAATGTGGGCTCCTGAAATGAGTAATTAATCTTGCCAGTGTAGGCCCCACATTTAACTGGTAAACTTAAAATAAGTTTATCTAGTTTGTTTAATTAGAGGAGAAAAATGGCTATAATCTTCAGAGCATGTTTTATGAGAATGCCGTGGTTCAGAGCGAAGGCAGGACTGCTAGCTTAATTTAGAGGCATTGGCAACTGTGTATAAAAAACACACATTCTGTGTTTCACATGCAATCTTTCTTTTCAAGTGATGATTTAATTAGCTGGATCTGTCTGAATTAAAATCCACTCACTGAATTCCTCTGAGTTTTACACTTCTACTCCCATATGCTGTGGCTGCTCAGTGTTGTTAGCAACTGTGACCCTAATCCCACTGCAACAGGGATGCTGACGCACACAGTGATAATATTCTATTACCAGCAGAAAGTTCCCTCGGAAACAAACCTGGAGCAGAAAACAAGAGGTCAGGCTGCAGCTTACCGCGAGTGTATTAGCATCTGGAAGGCATTGCCCAGGTTGGTTGGCATTTAACTTTGCAAAGTTAAATATTTATGGCAATGTGCATTTGTAATTTTTAAAAGTCAAAGGGAGCCTTGGTACTGATGTTCCTAGTGAATGCCTAGCCCTGAGCTTTCAATGTCTTATGTATTTTTATCCCGGGCTGCAGTTTCCCGTTCAGTCAGGGTGGGAGAGCCCGCCAGAATGAATTCCACCTCTGCGCCCAAGTGCTTTGTGTTGTCTAAATCCTACATACATGCCCAAGATAGGGTTTAAACGGGGTGTATAAACCTTGTGCTGGGCCCTCTGCGTAGGGTGACTTTAATCTGCCATGTCTGAGGCACTGCTTAAATCCTTATCTCTCCTGCCTCCAGGAGGAGGATTAATGCAGAGAAGTTGTACCAGGCTTGATGGTGGAACTGTAACAGCAGGAGCCTCCATGATTCCCTCCAGTGCATCTCCACATGGGGTTGAGAGCTGTTTTCACTAGCAGTTGTGAACAGTTGCTCTCACACATTAGTGACGGGAGCCATATAGCAACCCTGGTAGGTAAACACTTGGATGCATCAGTGCTTGGTTCAGTGCCAGATGCTGTGCTAATGGACACAGCTGAATTATTCAGGGCCAGATCCTGCCTCCATCCATAACAATAGGAGTTTGCCATTATGCATAAATAGATGTCCCCGGTATCTCGCTCTTATTCTCTCTGCATCTATAATGCATCAATGCTCTTACTGGGAATTCATAGCATTTTTTGGAGAAAAAGTAAATGAATAAAGGATGTTTGGGGAAGACCAACATTATTTGCAATTTGGGGTTCAATGTGACGCACAGTTTCAGCCACAAAAAATGGGGCTAGGGGAGGGATAGAAAAGTGGAAAACATTGCCAGGGTAAAAATTAACATTTTGAAATGTTTAGAAAGAGCAGGTCATTTGAGAAAAGTCAAAACATGGGTTTTTTTGGTCTTTTCTAAATACATTTCAGTGTTCAATTTAAAAGACACTTTCCACTAAAAAACTACAAAAATAAAAGGTGAAATAATCCAGAAAAAAAAATTAAAAACATTTATTATTTTCTTTTCTACATAAAAATGTTGTAATGCTCATTTTAAAAAACAGTTTTCTGTCAAAACTACAAAAAAAAAAAAAATCACCAAATTAAAAAAAAAAAGGAGAGGGGGGAGTTTAAATAATCCAGAAAAACAAATCTAAATATCTTGATTTTGATAGAATAAAACATTTGAGGTTCACCCCTAAATTACTGTTATTGTTAACAGGGTCCTTGGCCATCTGCTCTGAGGCTGAGCCAATCTCAGATGTGATGTTAGAGATCACTGAGAAGCCTCCGCACCGGATGCCCACGTACCTCCACGTGGCTACTGAATTCAAGATTCAGTCGTATAGATTCAAGCCAGAGTCATATAGCCCTGGCGTGGTTTTAATTTAAAAAGAAAAAAATAGCTGATTTTATGGAAAAACCATTTTTGACCCGTTCAAAAAAAAAAAAAAAATTCAGCCAGTCCACCTCTCCCTACTGCCCAGACTTGAGTCAAGTTCCCAGATGGCCCCTCCACAGGGAGCACTGCCCTGATGTCCTCGTCTGCTTGGCTGTTGCATTGTACCTAAACTACCCCTGTCCTCAAGCCTCAGAAAAGACTGCTTCCTGCCCCATACTGTGAAGAGGTGTGGCTGTGAGCTGTTAAACCTCTCCAGATACACTGGCTGAAGAGATACTTCATGGTAGCATCTCTCACAGGAAGCACTCAGCCAGGGTGACTGTCCTCTCCTCTAACGCATCAGCAACACGCTGCTGGGGCTCAGTCTAGCTGGCTCCTTTTGGAAGGCACTTTGGGAGCTGTCAGGAAGAGGTGCTGGACCAGCCCTCGAAAACCGTTGAAACAAATTCCCTTCAGATTCTCGCACCTCACTTTTTACCCTGGTAACCGGCCAACGCATTGCAATGGGACTTGCTTGGCCCTTGGAAAGAAACATCTGTCTGCAGCTGGTTGCAAGCAGAGGACAAAGCGCATGGTGCTGTGTTACATACCCAGGAACCACCAGACAATTTAGACGTGAGAATATGGATCTCGGGGCTGCTACTGCTTTGCGCCAGGGTAACGATAGGCCGCACCGAGCTGCTGCTGTCATCCAGGTCACGAGGAGCATTGGGTGCATTAGTCGAAAGCAGTGATGCGCAGCCAGGGTACCGCCAGGTCCTTTGGGCATCCTGAGGTGTGAAGAGCAAAGCAGATAAATTCGGACTTAGGCTTGTCCCTGCCTGGACCATCTCCTACCCCAGCTGTCGGGCCTCTCTGCAAGGAGGTAAGCGCTATAATCCAGCAACTCATTTTTGGAACGGTGCCACTTAGTTCACAAAAGTTATGGACGGGGCCTCGTGTCCCAAAGGTTGTGAACCATTGGTCTTAACATCAGTGGGCCTTTTTAGGCCCTGAAGGAGGGTGCCGGTCCTCTGTAATCTGCTGCCAATACACTGCTGGGCAGGACCCGATTAACCCTTCAGCAGGCTCTAGACAAACTCATGGGCTCCTAATTTTTCTCGCTCAGTAATTATAACATGTAAAATAAGCACAACTGGGCCCCTTCTTTACTTACGGCTTGTGCTTACTTTGCCTACGCGTTCATCCGGCCCTGCTGCTGGGGCTCAGTAAAGCGGGCTCTGGCAGGTGCTTTGGGAGCCTTCAGGACTAGAAGTGCTAGATGAGCCCTCGAAACCTGCTGAAACAAATTCACTGCAGAGTCTCACACCTCACCTTTAAAGGGTGCCTAAAAGCTACTGTTGCGTGGCACTACCCAGAAAGGAGACCCAGGCTGGAAGTGGTCTCCTTCTTGGACACCATTAGTTTTCCATGCTGGCCCTCCCTTCTAGCCAGCAATGGGGGAAGGTGGTGTGCTCAGGATACTCTTGACCACAGGGATCACTGATTACTTTCCTTCCCTTCTCTGGGCTTCTCCCCCCTGGCACTCAGTGAAGAGGTGTTAATGACACCCTCCCCCCCCAAGCTCTCTCGGATCCCTGGGAGATGCGCTGTTAGGAGCCCGGAGATCAGCGGGGACCCCAGCTGCACGTGCCGGGGGTGCCGCTGCCCCCTCACCCGCCCCACCCGCGGCTTCCCTGCGCGGGGAGCTGCATTTCAGGCCGGCGGCCGCTAGGAAGCCGCTGCCTCCTCCCGCCGTGCCGGAGCTGAGCGCAGCCCCTGCCATTTCCGAGGATCCCCTCCCCACCCCCCTCACCCCCGCCTCCGGCAACCAGCCCCAGCCCCGGCGTGCGGGGGCAGAGCCTGAATCGCGGCTCCGGGGGAAGCTCGGGCGGGGCGGGGACGAGAGGCAGAGGGGTCTGCACGCCCCGCTCCCGCCCCTCCAGCCGCTGCCGGAGCCGAGCCGAGCCGAGCCGAGCCCCGCCGGCCTGGGAGTCGCCGCCGCCCGGTAAGGGAGGGTGGAACGTTGGGGACCGCGATGGAATGTTGGGAGCGGCGGTGGAACGCTGGGATCCCGGCGTGGAACGCTGGGGATCGCACTGTAGCCACTTGGCTCCCTTTGTGCGGCCGGGCAGCGATCCGATCCGGTCCGGTCCGGTCCCCCGGAGCCGGGCGGAGAGGCCCTCTCCGGCGTGCGAGCGCTGCGCGGGGATTTGTTTTGTCGGAGGCGGGGGAGGAAGGAGGCGGTTTTTTTGGGTTTTAGTTTTTTTTTTTTTTTTTAATCCAAGCGATCCCCGGCTTGGCAGGGCGGGGATCCCGGCAGCGCTGGGCACGGGGCGCCGGGTGAGTTGAAGGGAGGAAAGGGGCACGGTTGGGAGCTGCCGTCTGCGAGGGGCTGAGGCATCTTTCCCCTCCCGCAGATCGGGGGCTTTAGCTTCATCCCTCCCCACCGCCTTTGCTCCTATTACCCGGCTGAGATGTGTGATAGAGGAGGGGCGGCAGCAGCCCTGGGGTGGGTAAGAGCACCCCAAGAACCTCTGGCATCCCCCCTTCCCCAGCTCTCCCCAGAGCCTTGTTTCCCCACTCCCCACCCGCCTGCTTTGCAGTTGTTTCATGCTCTTTATTTTTCCAGGCCCTTGGAAAGTTGCATGCCAAGAAACTGAGTCCAAATCCTTCTCCAGCTCTTTGGGTGTCTGGCTGCCCATGCTGCTTAGTTTGAGACCTCAGCTGTTGGATGCCCTCAGTGTTTCAGGGAAGGGAAGTTGTTGTTGGTTTTCTGTTTCCTGGCTCCTTCAAATCCACCATGCCCGTTTGATGCCACCCAGGAGCGATCCTTTGCCAGTGAGATACTGGAGGGCTGCCCTTTATGCGGTGTGAAAGTTCAGGATTGCGCCCAATAGCAAACTGCCTTGTTGTCCTTGTTTTGCGTTTGGATTTGGAGTTGTCTTTCCGTGCCTAAAATTGTTTCTTAATGGTCCGAATCGCTGCAAGCCAATCGGCAGCTTGCATTTTGGTCACAGAGCCCTGGCACTGTTGCACGTTTCCCCTGTCAGATACAATGACACCCCCCCCCCATTAACCGTATGTTAGGCAGAACAGAAATTAAAAGAATTGTCGCTGGAAAAATGCATGCCGCTTTGTAAATAGATGCTGGAACCTCCCTCCAGCGCTTTTGATGAATTACTTTGTCTTCGCCGTGGTGTTTCTCACGTGTTACAAGACCGTTATCCTGTGACAACATTTTATTCCATTGACCTATCTTAATGAAATCTTTCTCATCCAATCAGATTACCAGAGGGTTGACCTAGATATCTAGATTCAAAGCCAGAATTCCAGTGCAGAAGTCAAATGCAAGGGAAAAAAAATTCAGCAGAACTCTTTGTCTAGCGAAGATGGCTGTTTTTGGAAAACGACTTTGCTTTTCATTTGTCGCTCACTCCAACTGGATCCGCACGTTGCCTTGGAACTGTTTGAGTCTGATAGAAGGTAGAGAAGGAAACAAACTATTGCGCCGATTTATCTCAGTACCTTTCCCACATTTGTTTTCAGCCTCCGAATGCGCAGTACTTATACTGAGTCCATGGGACTATTCCCATTACTAGGGCTAGCTGGGTAGATTCCCAGGTCTCTGGTGAGTTCTGCTGTGGCTGTCATTTCTAATATTTACTGGTGAGAGGGGTCCTGTTTTTGACAGGCTCTGCCATAGGGATCTATTTTCTATAAAGAAAGGTAAATTGTAATGATCTTAATTTATAATAATCATGCACTGACTGCAATTTAAGATGCTATATGGACAGTCTGCACCTGTAGAGCTAACCGTTTAAACAAGAGGGAGGGAATCGATTGGCTAAACTGAGAAACTCAGGAGGGCTTAGGAAGGGGTAGGATGTCTATATCCAATTGGTCTACACTAAGCTGTAGTGATTGGGTCTGCCGCACTAATAATTCTTGGCACTCGCTGTTTGTTTTATTTGATGTCGTTAGTTCCCTACCCCCCATGCACTTGCCTTTAATTTATTTTTGCATGATCTAAAACCAAAGGAAAAATAAGCCCTCTCTAGCAGTGGTGGAAATGTACTGCTCCAGTGACTGTAAGTAAAAGGGGCAGGGTTTGCACCCTCCTCTTGTTTGGACGGGGCCTGACACAGTGGCGCCCTGTCCCCGAGCACTCCAAAGTAAATAATAACTTGATTTATCTGTTGCTTTGCTGCTTCCTCTAATACGTGCCTTTGGAAAGCAGGCGCCACCTTTAACTCGGCTTCCTTCCATGCACCTCTTCTCTCTGATGGAAGTACTGCACGGGTTGCGGGGGGAGTAGCCATATTCTTGGTGCTACTTGTCTGCTCTTCTTGGGCCAGCTCCACTGACAGCCACCACTGATGCATACACACGCACAGAAGGGGATTCGGGCATCAGCTACTCAGATACCACAGTGCTGAAGCCCAGGATAAATGCCAAGACAGCTATTCCTTGTGACCTGCTGCAGCTGGCACCTTTCTCTTCCCATGTGCTTGCAAGCAACATGTGTGCAGGACAAGTCTGGGGTCTGGGACATTGTGGGGTTATCTTTTTGTTGGCTCCAGGTTGGCTGCTTTGGCTGTGTCTCTGCTGCTCTGCTACAGTGCCGGGAGACACCCTGCTGAGATGTCGGGCTCACTTTGTGTGTGTTACCTCCTGACCTGGAAGAAGCCTGCCCGCCTACATGCTGCCTGGCCTGTTTGTTCAGAGGCCCTGTCTCTCAGCGCAGCTTGCTGGCATGCTAACACAGCTATGCCCTGCTTCAGGAGCGAGTGCAGCGTCCCCCAGGATGGTGCCGCCTGGCATCAGAACTGGGGGATGGCGACGGACCCTTTGTGTCCCTCGATGCAAGTCTGCTGTTGTCTGAAAGCTCGCCAAGCTCTTGTGCTGCATCCCAGCAGGCTGGATTTCTGTGCTCTTATGCTTCCCTTGGTCCGAGTAGGCTCCAGTACCGTCTCTGTCCTTGGCTTCTCTAATGCACTCCCAGGCTTTCATGTCTTATCTCTTCAGGCGTGAGACCTCGCAGCCCAGCTGCACTAGACCCTCGGGGCCTTCTGTCTGGCCAAAACACCCCAGTGCTTGGATGCTGTGGCTTATCATTGCTTTTTCCGTGATCCGATAGTCCATGTATATCGTGCGTGGTCTCCATAGAGGAACCCAAGCCAGTCGCTCTTCCCTTTAGACAGCTCAGAATTGGGCAATGATGGACAAAACGGTGCAGTGCCTGGGTACGCTTCTGTGTCCAGGCCCTGTCTACACAGCTTGCCCTCGAAGCCCAGACCCACTGTGCATCTGCACATGCGAGGCCCAGCCTTCTTCCTTTCCCCCGGCCCTGCTTGCCACATGTGGGACTGCAGGCCGTGTGCGTGGAAGATCCTCCAGCAGCAATCCTACAACGCCCTGTTCCTGGCTCCCAGGTTGGCCGCGCTCCTGTGCCCGTTTTTCCGTGCATGGCTCTGCCTGTGGGCGGTGGAGACGAGCCGAGGCTTGCTTAAGGGGCAGGGCCTGCAGGCTGCCAGCAAAGTCAGGAAGGATGGCTTGGGCAGGGCTGGGGTGAAGGAAGCTCTGGGTGGACATGCCTGCACACACCTCAGCACACCTGCCTGAGCAGCCAAGGCATCTTATTCCAGAGGTAGGAGATGGAGTCTCACTCCGGTTTCACACCAAAAGTTGCACCCAGTTAACCCATCTGTAAATGGAGTCCTTGTCCCTCAGGCTGGGGTGACCGGACGTGATGCCAGCCACGTCGCTCCCTTGGGTTAGCTACACGCACCATGCCTGGGGTGCTCCCACCCAACAGGCTTTCCCCTTCCCTCGTGCTTCTTGGGCCTCGACTAGAGTCTTTGAGGAGTCCCTTGGAGTTTGTGGCTCCCAGCCTGACCTTGGAGCCTGTCTCAGGGACTCCAGCACTTTGTGAGTCCCTGTCAGTTGTAAAGGGGAGTCTGACCACCTCATTTTTTTTTTTTCCTCTTTGGTTGGTTTTCCCCGCTCCCTTCAGACCATTTGGGTAGAACTGGTTCTGCCAGCTCAGGTGGCCTCCTGAGCTTGCCCGTTGACTAGAGTCCAAACCCTTAGCCCAGGGACCTGTTTTTGTTCATTTGTTCCATAGCTTCTTCCAGGCTGGGATGGGTGGTTGGTGAGATCAGAGACCTCATCAGCCCACGCCTGACTCACTGCATCTCGGCGCTGAGTGTTAAGGATCGTTTCATGTGTAACCAGAATTTATCAGTCTGACATAGGCTGGTTCCCCATGTTGGCAAAGAAGCTCAGTTTGCTAGGCTGGTCGTACACCTTCCTTCAGCCGCTGATCGGAGAGTTTCTTCTGATGAGCACGCGTGGTTGAGAAGTGATCATCTCCAGGGTTAGGAAACGTGAATGCTGCTCTCCCCACTAAAGCCCCTGGTCTGCTGCTTTCCCCCATCTGTTGGGTGCAACTATGCAGAGATTGTAAAAGCTGCTAAGAATAGCTGGCACTGCCACCCTTGCCTATAATCAAAGAGGCGTGATACTCTCCATCAACAGGCCTTTTTTCAGGTGCTTACAGCTTTGCCTGACTGTAGGTAGCTGAGCTGAATTTTCACGTGCTGGATGTCTGCTCAGTCTGCATTTGCTTGTAAAGAAAATCATAGCCATTTCTGAGAATGAGGGCAAGTACGTGGGTTTGTCCACGTTAAGTCTTAAGCTAAAATGGATATGCAGCATTGTATTGGCTGTTGAAGACCCATGTCGGAGTCAGCACAATGACACACGATGGAATTACTGTTTTCTTCGGTTTGCTTTTTTAAATAATGAGGAATTATACCCGCAAGGATGCTAAAAGCATGTTGTTAGGGTTGTGAGGTCAAGCCGGGGGAAAAAAATGCCTCTGCAAACTGTGGTTTTGTTCTCATGTGAATTATGCTTCTTTGTTTCAGGGCTGTCCAGCTTCTACATCCCTGGGGGCCATGCGCCCCAGGAGGTGTATCACAGACGGCTGCACGCTGGGCAGCCTGAATGCCCCATGGATGCTCCCATCTCCCCACGTATGCCCCAGGGATGCTCCTCTTGCCCACGTGGGCATCCCCCACCCCATTGCTGCCTCAGGTGCCTCTCCCACCACTGCACTGTGTGGACCAGCCTGGGGGATGCATTAGACCTGTATGGTGAAGGAGGCTGTTGGTTTTAGGCTCCTTGCCTCACAGGTTGCAGAAATCGGAAGGTGTGTAGTAAATGAGAAAGGATAGTTTGAATATGGGAAATGCTGGGAAATAGGACTCCCCTACCTCTCAGAGGGTCTATAGCAGGCTGAGCAAGCTGCTTTTAAAAGCTTGACTCTTCACAGGCCGGCTCTGATTGCGTGCTCTTCAGCTTTTAGCCCCACCTTGAGACCATGGGATCTCTCAGAGCTGCAGCTGAAGTTGGTAGTAGTTGTGCTTTTACTGTACACATCGCTGTTTAACACCAAGGGCTCTGAAAAAATCAGGTCTGCGGCATCTCAAATTGGGTGCCCAAATTTGGTGGAAACTTCTAGCCTCCTAGTGCATCACTTTGTGGTCTGTACAATGCGGATCCTGTTCCCACCTCGCTGGGGCAGGGATAAATTCACGACTGTTTGGGAAGCACCTGGCTGTTGCTTCCCAGGATAGTCGACAGGGAGCTCTTCCTGTGGATTTCCCCTCTACCTGGAGCATGCTGCGTGCGCAGCATCCCATGGTGTTTGCTGTTGCTTGGCATTATGGTTTGTCTTTTTTGTTGGCCCTGTGTCCAGGGGGCTGATGTGTATTTTAAATGTATTGTTAAGCTGCCAACCTGTTCTCTCCTGGAGTTTGCTTTTTACCTTGGGCTCCACAATTGGGAAACAACTAGCACTGTGAAGCGAGATGCAGCTCATTAGATTTTACTGGGGGGAGGGAGTTTTACTGTTGTCTGTCCCCGCTGCTTAGCAGTAGTACATGATACATTAGTAAGTAAAATTGCTTTTGAAGGGTATCCAGGTTGTAGCTGTATTGGTCTAGAGGCAAAAGGAATTGGAACTCGTGGTAGAGTTTTGATAGAGTTGGTCTTTGGTAGAGCTGGTCATGGTAGAGTTGGTCTTTTATTAGACCAACTTTGTTTGCAAAAAAAATTCTTTATTTGCAAGCTTTTGGGCACAAGCACCCTTCAGGCATAGCAGAAAAGTACAAATAAAAGTTCTCCTAGGTTCATATTTCATAGGAGAGTTGAAGGTGCATGGAGATTTGGTAAAATTTTATATACTGCTTTTGCAACATGCTTTTTCGATGCATTGGGATGGAGGTTTGAATGGCATCTCTCAAGGTTGGAAATATGTGGCGTGGGAGCTGGGCCGCACCATGGCTTCGCTGATCCTTCTGGTCTGTGGCAGAGAAAGCTGGAGTTGTTGGCATCTGTTGCAGACACCTGCTGCCTTTGTGGGGCCTGTCTTGTGCCCGCTTGAAGGCTGGGTGCCAGGCTTGGAGGGGCTGGCATTGCCCTGCAGAGCAGAGAGTCACATTTCCTCTCCTGCTTTCCCTCTGCCACAAGTTGTTTGCTCTGTGCATGCAGCCAGTTCCTATCCTCAGTGCTCGCTTCCCTTGCTCACTTGCTCACCCAGTGAGGGAGGTCATCCAGAAAATAACTACATTCTTCTTTCCCTGCACCTCACCCAGGTGGTGAGAAGCAAAACCCCAGCAGGGCCAGGCTTGGATGTGAAGGAGAGCGTACTCCTCCGATGGCTGTGTCACTCCAGCTGTCTCTGTTGTCAACGGGATGAGCGGTTGCCTTAGCCAAGTGTGTTGGGACCTGATCCAAGGGGGCTGAGGGCACATCGCAGGATGGGGAGCAGCTGCAGGACAGGGCCCCAGTATCTGTAAGTGAAGCTTTCCATGTGTGACCCCTTCGCTTGGTAAGTTATAGGCGGATCTTCAAAGGGTATTTGTGAACCCTGTTCCAGCGGCTTCTCGGATAGCTCTGACGTCTCTGTTGTAAACATGCAGCTCCATTTTTTGACTGATGTTAACAGAATAATGTATTTTCTACCATTGACATCTTTATTGGGTTCAGCTTAGAAAATTTTGCATGCCAAAGTATATTTGTGGTTAACTCTCGAGCTGTGGCATTATTCCCTTATTGAACCGTCTTGGAATAGATGTAGAACAACATCATTAAAAGCTGCTTTGGAGATGAAACATGCCTGAAATGGACCAACAAATTGTTCCAGTGGTGCTTGTCTTCGCGGCTCTCCAAGCTGTCTCTCCCCTTGCGGTTTTGGCTTGCAGCAAAACTTTTACCAGAGCGTTAGACTTGTAGATAAATTTGCACTTGGAAAAGTTTGAGAGCCACCTTTCCTTCAGAAACCTCTGTTGCGAGGTGGCGTTTTCATGTTTTTGCTGCCCCACAGGGCACAAGCCTTTCACAACCTCCTTTTAAAAGTCTTCAGATTATTTTCAGCCCTGCAAAATTATACCTCCTCCTAACAATCAAGATGCATCACACAGCTAGTCCCACTGAGAGTACGTGTAGGTGGACAAACAGGCAAATATACCACTGCTAGAATAAGGATTAGTGAACTCCTGCTGCTGTAAGCTATATCAAAAAATACTGTACTTATAGCAGCATGGACTTGATACTGGGATGTGAACATTGGTGGTGACTGGGGGCACTCAGCATCTCAGAGCATCAAACCGCAGATAACATTTTTCTGCTGTCCTTGCACGCCTGTGCTTATCATTGCCAGTTTAGCAACATAGTGATGTGTATACTCTGTGGAGTGACAGCATGCCTGAGTTTGCTGTCTCATGGAGACAATATTTTTCACGTTATATTTAGATGAAGGCAGCGTTGTACCTGCAACCCATGGTTGACCCCACCTACCTACCTACCTTTCTAGCAGGTACAATCCAGAGCCTCGTTTCCCCCAAGGTCTCTAGCAGGATGGTGAGCACACATTAGTTATCTTTCTATACTTACAGGGTATGAAGGCACATCCTTGGTTTCATGGGGTTGCACGTGAATGTAATCTATTGGCCTGTGTGGCTAAGAACTCTGCTACACATTCGAATTTCTGGGTAGAAACCAGCTATGGAGTTCTTGCACATTTTTAAGCACTACCTTTATAGCTGGTTGGCTCTTATTGCGTGATAATTACTTTGCATGTGCGACTGGTCTAAATTCATTGTGTGATTAGCCGGTTAATTGTGTGATAACCACTTTGCACGTGTGGCCGGTCTAAGTGTATTGCACGATTAACCAGTTAATTGCGCAATGTATGTAATGTGTAGCAGGGGCCTAAAAAACCCTGCGTTCAGCTCCCGTCTCCTTTCTGATTCCTCCTATAATCTATCTAGGTGCAAAGATGTCCCCTATCGTGTCAGCACATGTGAGCACTGCAGAAGCAGCCTTCAAGCTCATGCTCCAGTGCTGGTGGTCCGGCACAACACCCAGAAAACACTGACAGACGGTAGCATCGATCGGTTCCCCAACAGGGAATTGCATGCAGCAGTCCTTCAGCAGCAATATTAAACCACCTGCATGATGTTGTTCAGAACCGTTTTCACAGATTTCTTCTCATCTTTAATGAGGGGAGAAGAGATCCTCCACCCATGTTTCTTCTCCCTATTTTTTCCCCCCCAAAAGGTTATTGATATATATTTGGTTTTCCAAAGGTAATATAACCTTCTTTGCTTTTCATTCTTTTTTCACTCTTTTTTTTTTTTTTTTCCATGGACGGAGGCGGCAAAAAAGACTCAGCTGAAATATATTTTTGTTAAAATGTTCTAATTGCTTTTGTCAGAAAGGCTCGAAAATGTTTCCACTGGCTCTAAAAAAGGGGATGGCTGGATCCCGCAGGGGGGTTGTGGTTTACATGCGTTCTGTTAATTGGCCATGGTGGGTGGCTGAGAAATCAACCCAAGACTGGGGTTAAATGACTGCTTTATAGCTTTGGGGGTGGAGAGATGCATCAGCCAAGTCTCGGGGGCTGGATGTATTATGTGTGTCTACACTGTGGACATGCTGTGCGGTGTTGGGATCCCTGAGCTCACTGTCCTGCCGGACTTAAGCCTGAAGATGGCTGGGGAGGGGGTGAAGTGTATCTTATGCCCCGTTTATACTGCATTAAGACTCAAATCTGGTGTTGGGACTTAGCTGGGAGGAGGATGCTGCTCGAATCCCCTCCCATGTGTACACGAGCAGTACATTGGCCAGGGTGTCGGAGGATTGTTCTGTTGACTCTTGTGTGGATAAGATGAAGATGGTGTTTGAAGGATGCCAGGGCAGCTACATGCCTGGGTTTGTAAGCCCAGGAGAGGAGACAGCAATGTCTTCCTCTGTAGCAGCGGATGCAGGTGCCCTGGCCTCTTGCTAAACAGCTCGTGTTGGTCAAAGCTTCATACTTCACCACCGCGTGAGAGCTGGCTGCCACTGCTTTTTAAAAAAAAAAATGAATTTTAATGCTCCGTGAGTGGTGTCAGGTTGGAGTCTGTTGGTGGCTTCTGATGCTGAGAGTCCTACAGATTAGAAGGGACTTGGAGAAGGGGAATAATCATGATAGTGCCTGATCTGTGCTCAACCGGTGACCCCTCAGCAGGTCTGGTACCCATCTCCCTGAGCCAGTGCTGAAAATAGTTGCTGGAAGCACTTCTGGGACCAGTTGTGCTGCCCTGCTGGTCTTGTCTGGACTGGACGTGGTGCTGTAGGATCTGTTAGTGCCCACTCTAATCGGCGATCGCCCGGTGTCCTGCGGAGGGGGGTAGAGATGGCCTTTATGTGTGACAGCTTTAATTAAGGGTGTAAGGAAAGAGGGCAAGGGGGGTGTGAGTAGGAGTTAGGAGAGGGGCCTCAGGAGAAATTTCCCAGCAATCAATATTGTAGGAATATGATCTAGTCTTTTTTGGGGGGGAGTAGTGGAATGGCTTGTTCCATCCTTATTGATGTTAATGGGAGTCTTTCCATTGACTTTCACAAGTCTTGGATCAGGCCTGGAGCCAGGTTGTCTTCAAAAATGCACTGGGATGCAGGCCTGGGACACCTTGACAATGTTATCTTGAGCTGTTGTGGCCTGAAGGATCTGGCTAGATATCCTCATGTAGCTCTCCCTCTGTAACTCTTGTCATCTACAGACCAAAACACCTCCAAACGCAGCAGTTCCCTCAAACTCATCCAGCTGTCGTCTCCAGCTGACAATCTGCAGCTCCGGCCGCCCAGGGTGAGCAGGATCAAGCGAGGGCACCGCATGGCTGACTCCCAGCCCCAGGCAGGAGGAGCTGGCTTGCTCTCAGCCGTAGCCTGCTCGCTTCTGCGTGCAGTCCCGATCGTTGGTGGGCTGCTTGCTATCCTCTCTCTCCTCCCCCCCCCCAAACAAAAAAAGCCCAGAGGCACCACAAGACTTTCAGACAGTTTCTATCTCCTTAGGCGGCCTTTGCCGTAGGCGTCAGTGCCTCCAATTCGCGAGCAGAAGGAGCCTGGTGTTTAGTCTGTGGTGCTTTAGCAGATACGCAGGACACGGAGCTGCGTGCCAGCGTTACGGATGATCTCAAGGAAGCAAGAAACTTCTCTGGGAATTTAAGGTGTGCAGGTAGAAAGAGTTGGCAGATGTATGCTAAGGCTAGCAGGCTTTTAATCCATTGAACCGGTGCAAATTCTGGATTGATTTTGTTATTTTATTATAGTGTAACTCTGTTCCTAATGACTGAAACTCACCTGATTAAGCCCTCAAACACGGCCTGGAGTAAAATTTGCACAGGGTGGTTAGGGCCACCTTTTCACAAGTACCTGGAGCCATGAAAATGCCTTCCAGGGGTTGTAAAAGCACCAAAAAGATCAAGGGCTTAACTCCCTTGAAATCAATGTGCCCCATTTACTCATAAAAACCTCTGTAGGGTCCAACATACCTTGGTAGGAATGTGGACCTTGGGCACCTCAGCACTACAGTTCAAAGTCAGATTGATAAATTTACTCCTGGTCTACGTGCAAAAATATGCTCCTAACCTAAACCGTGCAAACTCTCTATTCTTACCCCCCACCCCCCCAATTTGAGACAGCTATACTTCCATCTGCATGTGAGTTCCTCTTAATAAACCATGGTGGTTGTGAAATAGTTACTTCTCTTTTTGGTTGTCTCCCCATGGAGTTTTGCACCAGTTTTAATTCATTTGTATTCAATTGACACCTCAAACTAGTCCTGATGTGCACAAAACCATTGCACATTATTATTGTGTTCCAACTAACACGGCCAAAGAAGGCCGGAGTAGGAGCGGGCAAAGCTTTGATGATTTCGACATGTGCAAACTAGTTGGTTGAGTTCAATGTATGATTTACTTCAGTGTTTCACGCGACCAGTTTAGCGTGTGTTAAAAGCAGTAATAGGTCTAGTACAGCCAAGGCCTTTCTCACCTGGTAGAACCTGTTAGCTAACATGTCTTAACAACTCAGTTTGAAATCCAAGAAGGACTCATCTACCTGCGGAGTTGTTTTCTTCCTGATTTAACTGTCCCAGATGGGTATGTTTCTTCTGTCAACGTGAATTAATCTCAGTGGGAACAAAAGCAGCCTTCTTCTGGAACAAGGCTGTCCACATGTGAACTCAATAAAGAAGCATGCCTTAAACTGCGTTAACTTTCCAGTGTAGACCAGCCCTGGCTCGAGACAACCCCTACATGGGTTGGTTTTGTTTTTCAGTGATGCCAAGTGGAAACCACCTTCAAAGCAAAGGGAAGTAAAAGTGTGTGGTGGTCAGTGTGCTGCTCCTCAGTGCTCAAGCTGCCTGCGTTTCCTTTTTCCTCTACTTCTTCCCATTTCTGAACCTGCTGCCTCGGCAGCCAGTGGCTTTAAGAAAACCAGTTCTCCCACCGTTTTTGCTCCAAATCAAAACCCGATGGAAAGTTGCATTTCCAAAACGTCCGCTTTGCTTTTTCAGTCATTCACGGGAATTTAGCTGGAGGGTTTTGGGGTCTCCTTTGTTTAGGGACTACTGATATCTTAATCAAAGCTGTCTTGAATGTCAGACTAGGAGAGGATAAAAGTGTACACCTAAATAAGTGGCCTCATTGTCAGCAATGCTGACAACCCTCCTCTCCCGCCGGCTCTATAGTCAGGATCTGCATCTGTGTTGAGGAGCTTGACTTTGGGTCCTTTGCAGTTGAGATACCCTGAATTTGACAGTCCTTTAATCTGAGTTTCTTTATCCCAAAGCAGGACAGGCTGTGGCTGGGTGAGCTCGCACGGGCAGGGCTTGCTTGGGGATCTTTGCGCGATGCTGCCTCTTGCCATGTGCACGTCTCTTCAGTGTCTGGCCCCAAGCTGAACCTTCACTGTAAAATATCCAAATCTGGTTAAAGCGCCTCATGGCATGAAATTATCGAATGATAGGCGAGACAAAGAGAGATGTAGAGATTCAGCAAAAGCGATTTGGTGGGGGGGATTGAGCTGCTCAAAGAATCAGCAAATTATATTTGCCCTCCTAAAAGAGAGCATGAAAATATAGTCGGTACAAGCCAGCGTTTTTTCTCATCATTTCCATAATGGCTGCCCTTGAGTATTTGCAAAGCCCGTTCATCTGGATGCTCTCACTGGCTCTTCCTTAGTTTAGAGATCTGCAGAATCAGGTCTTAAATCCCAAATAAATTACAGATGTCACCTCATTAGCAGCAGCATTCTGAGTCTGAGGTTTTCTTGGGGTTTTTTTTTAAATCTCAAATTGACTGTTAGCTTCATGCCGGCTTCTGATCTCAGCTCGGACTAACGCAACCAATTCCATCAGCTCAAATCTCGGCCTGGGTTCAACTGAAATCTAATTAGCAGAGCATGGGGTCAGATAGATAGTCTGTCTTATTGGCAATGTTGAAGGAATTCTGCAGCACTGCGTGGCCTAAGTGCATGGCAGGTCGTTTGACTCTCCTCCCAAAGTGACAGCAAGTCATTCGCACCCTTCAGAAAATATTTGGCCCTGCTTTAATTATGGTGGGATAGTTAATATAGTTTACTCCTCTTCCCTGGCCTGGATATGGTTCTGTTGGCGGAAAGCTGCTTTATCAATGTAGCTGATCACCTGGGGAAGAAGAATAAGCCCGGCTCATGTGGGGTGCTTGTATACCGGTTTGATTGCATCTACATCAGGGGCCTTTAGGCTATGTCTTGACTGCAAGGAGAGATGTGTGCTTAGATGGAAAGCGTGTGAAACCTCCGTGGATCTGAGGTTCAGGTAACTTCTGAGTGAAGGCAGCCGAGGTCAACCCTTTCTTCCTGTCTGGGCCTTGCTTCTGTACGTCCCGCTGCAGGAGCAAAGGTTCATGCCTATGCTTCTCCGGCACGTAGCAATTACCCTGCGATTGAGTTTGTAATTAGCCAGGGTTATATCAGTTCAGCGGTCCCCATGGGCAATGGGCTGTGAAAAGGGACAAGAATGGTCCGTCGCTGTAAAATCCTTCCAGAGGGAAAACTGGGTTAAAAATAGCGACTGCTAAACCCGATTTTGAAGACCCTCTTCCATTTGAGGTGTGTCTGTCGTGTTCGCTGAGCGTCTGCTGACCATCTAACCGAGTGACCTACCAAGGAAAGGTTCTGTATCCCATTACGAAGCCATCTACCGTCACAAAAATACATGCACCAAAACCACGGGCAGGGCTTTGGTGCGGTGTGGTGGTCGTGCTGGTGAGACGCTCCCCTGGGAAGTTCAGGCCGCTACGCTTTGCTGCGTGGAGACTGTATGACTGAAAAAGAACAATGATAAAGCACCAGGAGGAAATGCCGTCAGCAATTAGATCATCCTTCCTTTCCAGCGCTAACTCAGGTGCTTTTATCAATAAAGTTCAAAGGCTCTTTTTAAGCAAACAGCGCCGGTCAGGACTTCTAATGCAAACTGAATGAATGCAAACAAAGTTACTCCTTTTGAAAGCGGACTTCACGGCTTTTCCTGCCAAGCGGCGATCCTCAGAAGCGCCACTTCAAAACTTGGGGAGATGAAGGGTTTGGCTCCTAGGTTCAGGGAGTATAGGCGAGGTTGGCCTAAATGCACACAAGGCTTTTACTGCCACTGAAATGCTCTTGCAAGCTGAGAGATGTGATCCCAGCAACCCTCATCGCTATGCGACCTGCTCCGCCAGCGCTCGTGATCCATTTTCATAGGCATAGACATTAGGGGCTGGAAGGGACCTCGCGAGATGGAGTCCAGCCCCAATAGATGGAGAAACTCGGGTTGACTTCAGTGGATGAGTTGGACCAAACTTTACCTGCACCTGGCATTTTTCTAGGAATAGAAAGTTCACCAAATCCCTAGTATGCGACAGGTGCTCTTGTCTGGAAGCACGTTCAACCCCATTGGAAAACCCACTGCATTTTTACTTATTTTTTTGTTCAAGCAGGTGAGCCGAAGCACATAGTTTCTTCTACTGCCAGCGAAGTCGGAACATGGGTTTCTCTCTCTCTTTCTTCCCCCCCTTATCTAAGGTTATATTGGTGCATTGCCTCTCCCCTTGTAGAAAAGGGATTTAGTGTTTAAACATTTCTCCTTGCAGTAATTCAAGCCAAGTGGGGCTTTGTGGCAAAGCCAGTTGTCATGGCAATTCTTTGCTTCGACAGTGTAAACAGCCAGACTAAAAGGAGCCTTGTCTCCGATAGGTGAACTATTACATGCTCTCTTCAACTAATAGCTGACTTGAACTGCATATAAGTAATGACTCCTTCCTTGTTCCTGGCTAAGAGCCTCGGCTCTCATAGGTCGCTGTTTAACAGATATATATATATTTTTTGGAAAGATTTTGAACTGCCCTTAGGGAAGATTCTTGCAGGCAAGAAAAAGGACGAAACCAATTGGGGGCTCTCCAGAGATTTGCTTGAGTTCAGTCCAAATTGCTGTGAATTGCTGCGGGCTCTGATGACCCCAAATGGGTACTTGAAGCCCCCATTTTTTTAGTTAAGTCTACATCTAAGTTCCTATCTAAAACAGTCTCCTGATTTTCAAAACTGGCTGGCTTAGCAGCTCATTTTGGGAAAGTGGGCTGCTGCTTTAGAGAGGAACTTACCTCCCTGTTTGGTGCCCAAACTGAGTTTATTTTTTTTCAAGGGGGAACCTAAGGCGCTGGGTCTTTAATGGTCAAGCATTTAAAGTTTCTTTGAAACTCCTGGCCTTGTTCTGAAAATCTTTTTCTTACAGGATTTTTAGAAACCCTTCTCTAATGTTCTCTAGCAGGACTGCAACGTGCTGTTCAATTCCATCGGACAGTCCAAAAATACCAAACTTCTGGAAAAGTGATCATTTTGCAGCATGTTGAAAGCTTTCCACCCCCTAAAACCTACTCTCTGGCGGTTCTGGGACACTGGTTAATAAGTAGTTTCATTTATCTGTACTTCCTTGCTTTTTTAATTAGGTTTGTGGTCTTTATCGGTGCCTGTCACATGTTCTTGGTGCCACTATGTGCTTTTATAACTTCATAGTAAAGTTTGCTTATCCTGAGAACAGAGACATATCCATCAGCAGGCTTAATGAAAAAATAACACCACCCCAGCCCACACCGCCAGGAAGTGTAATACCAGTAATTTCTTTGGCCCTCAGCCCTACATTGCCGTCTTCTGCTCTTTAGGCAACAAATGAAGTATAGAGAAATACACAGGCCCGGTGTAAAACAAATAACCATGTTAACTGAATGTACGAGCCCTTGCTCAGAGGGGTGAATGGGGAACTGGTTTGGGCTTTCCCAGTCCCGCCGAATTTTGAGGCATTGGCATTATTTATTTTTGGGGAACAAAAAGTGATTCTGGAAAATCATTGCAAGCCAAAATGTAAAACCTTCCTTGTTAGGGCAATCAAAATGTCTTATTTTGATTGCAGCCTGTTTCTAACGATTGTTTGCAACCTGTTTTAGCTCTAACTGAAAGTGAGAAACGTGGCTGTTGCGAACCAAAAATATTACCTTCTCGTTTTGAAAACCTCGATGTCCTGACAATCTAAAAATTCTCTTGTATTTTTTTCCAGAACAGGAAATTTGAAGAAAACAACTCTATCCTGCCAAGAGCGCTGGGTTCAAAGAATTGGCGTTTTCCAGTGAGCAGCATCTTTCAGAAACGTTCCTGACCCCTCGCCGAGCTGAACACGTGTGTTGCTGCGCTGGTCGGGTTTGGAGACGGAGCATGGTGAGTACCACTGTCAACAGGTCAAAAGTCTTCCCGGACTTAGCAGTCCTTTGGACTATTGTGGTTAAGACACGCTAGCTATTGTAACCAGTGTTAAGCAAAGATTGCTGGTATGGTTAGCATCACATCTGCCCGTCTTTGTGCCCCCAGGCTGAAGGCCCAGATACAGCTGGGTTGATGAGTCCAGATTAGGGTTTGAACTGGCACCTTCGGATCTATAAGGAGCTAGCTTAACCTGCCTCGCCCAGGGACCACTATAGGGCTCACTGACTTTTTAAAGAGATGCTAACCTAGTTGTATGGACTAGTCATGGACCCTCCTTTATATCCAAAGAGGCTCCTTGATATAGTTGGAGCATTGCAGAGAGAGCAGTGACCTCTCAGCTTCTCAAGCTCTAAGCCGCGTGGGTGGCAACTCTGTGCGTTAGAGAAAAGGCCGTATTGCTTTTGCCAGACGGACGGGAGTGGTTGGGGCCTGCATCTGGGGGAAAAACAAAAAGATCTTCCGTTGTGTGCTCAGTGTGTGCCAGCAGCTGCCATGAGTGTTTGCAAACTGAGTGACTGCATCTGCCAGAGATCAGCCACATAGCTATTTGCATGAGTTTTCAGTCTAACCCATCCCCCTTGCTTGCACAGCCCCTGCAGCGATAGCTCCAAATGAGATATGCTGTTGGGAGGGTACTCAAAGCAGGTATGCATTGTGCCTGTCATGCTCAGTGTTTCGCAAACAGCAGTTAGCCGTTCATCTCAACCAGCACTCGCACAGGTAAGCAGAGGGTGACAGGCCCATTTCACAGCTGAGCAACTGAGGCATGGGTAGGCAAGGAGATGCAGCTGAATGGAGCCAAGAGAAAGTTCACGTGCTCCTGGTTCCTAGTCCTGTAGTCAAGCTGTGCCATTAGTGGAGGCATCCAGGAAGGTTCATTTTGCTGAGAGTATCAGGAACGGGCAAGTTGAATAGGAACAATAGAGTTCAGGGTACAGGGAGAGGATAAAATAGATGTGTCCTGCGACGAGCTGAGAGTGTGGGGTCCTTGTAAGGAAAAAAGGGCCTCTGTTTTTGAGTAATAACTATTTTATTAATATCTATCTGCCTATCTATTGCAATACACCTGAAAGGGAGGATTTGATGGGTGAAACGAAGGATGACTAATAAGCAAAGAGTTCCAGTCTTTTCTTCTGGATGCATTTCTCCCTTGTGTGTCAGCTGCATCCACGGAAGAAACTCCAGCAGCATCTTGCTTTTGGGAAAGACTCGTTTCAAAATAAGCCACAAACTGTCCAGCGGGCTGAACATTATTAGTGACTTATCTGTGCATTTACATAACATTGCATTATTTCTGCATGACCCAGATGTCCTCGGGATTATTGATACGGTGGCATGGAGTTTGTCCTCAGGGGAATCCTACAGGCAGTTTAAAGGCAAACTGACTTTTTATTTATTTTTTAACTTGCTGATTTAGACCCGATACTGCAGGTACCTTAAAATGGCACAGGGAGCTGCACTTCCTGTTCTCCGGCTGTGGCAGGAAGAAGGCACAGATGTGTGTTGAGGATATCTATGATCCTCTTGGTTAAAGGATCCTCTTCTCTTAGGAGGTGCCTAATGCTGCAGCAACTGAGGACATCTCTGTGTGGCTTCCATGCCTTGCCTTGGATGTTGCCGTTCAGTGAAGCAATGCAGTCACCTTAAACTCTTGGCCTCAGATGTGCTGATTGGTACCTGCTTGCTATAAAGCAGCTACACTGCCTGGGATTGCACATGAGGCAGGAGCATGCGGGCTTGGGCATGCTTTGCAGAGACGCTCTTGGACACAGCATGAGGCAGTGGAGGCAAGCCTCTGAGTGTCTTCCAAATACTACCCCCTCTTACCAACAAGGCACTGGGGTGAAAGACCCGATTCTCAGAAGAGCTGTGAGCTCCCAGTGAGAGACAAGGGTGTCTTGTACCCTGTGGGGTTTTTTTGGTGCCTATGGATGTACTATCAATCCCTAGTAGGATTTATAAGAGCTCCTAACTCCCACCGCAATGAAAACCTAGCCCTAAGTGATGTAGCCAGGACCAGAGCCAGCAACTGAAATGTTCTCTGTCCCCATCCAAATCTTTAAGCACTTAACTATCTTTCCCCTCAGAGCTTTGTCTTGTCTGCTTTTAAACGTCTCAAGTGAAGAGGAACAGTTTATGCCTGGTCTACTGTATCTCACTGTCAGAAAGCCTTGCCATTTCTTTGCTTCTTCCTGTTCCTCCTAGTTGGATCTCTTTGTTCCACCTTAAGCAATTACTCTGCAGCCTTCGGCTGAAACTCTGGTGTTTGCATCTGGGGATGTTGAAGCAGCATCTGAGTTTTTTTTCAGCATCTCTCTAAGCTTTCTAGAATTCCTGCAGTCAAATTTGTTACCAAAGTGAATCGACTCTATGGGACGAGCCCATAACCCATTTGCTATCATTCAGATGACTTGGATTTTAAAGCAAGAGAGAAGTTTTCCCTACTAGACTGTTTTTCCTACTGAGTTGGGATTGCTGCTACCTGAGGGCTTTCAGCACCTGCAGGATCAGATCTATCAAGGTGCTCTTTTGAAGATGCTCTCGGGAAGAGCAGGGCATTTCCTGAATACGGGGGTCAGAGCTGCCGGGTTTCCCTCCTATCTGTAGTTCAGATACTATCAGCCTTGCTGTTGTTTCACAATTCCCGCCTGATTTCTCCCTAACTAGAGCTTTGGTATATTAGATGGTCTTTTCTTAATGCGCATGCTAAGATCTAATTGCCATGCTTCCCACCGGACGTCTTCCAAGTGCATTGTAAATGTCTGGGACCTAAGGAGTTTGGTTTCCTTGGGTCATCTTGTTTTTTAGATGCAGTGAGTGTCTCTCTAACATGGACTAAGCCACAGCCTTCACGTAATGCCCCTTTTTTCCCCAAGGGTCTGCTTTGAATAGGCATGCCTTCCCGTGCTCATTAAGGAACTTGCTGTTTTCCAGTGCTCAGCTTGTGCATGCAGAGAAAGAGCCAAGAGTTGGCTTTCAAAATACCTAGGCAATATAGGATGACAAAGGTCAACAGGGATAGATTTCAAAAGCACAAGGAGAGCTAGGCACCTTGCTGCTATGTTTTTTTTTTGATTCTCCTGACCTCCATGGGGCCTCCGCGTGGGATTTACCAGCATGTCTTCAGGATGAGTCGTATGGAAGCTGAACTCAATGGGACTTAAATGCCCCTCGGTTGGTAAGACCTGTGGGCGAGTGATTCCACCTCTTAGACAGAAATCAGGATATGCAGAGTTTCTTAGAAAACTGAAATGCCAACTGCCTTGTCTTTGCTTTGCTCAACCTGAGTTTTCTCCTTTATAAATCTGTTTGTGTTTTTCTGATCTGGACTAGGGTAGAAACATTAGGCCTTCTCCATGGTGGGGGGTCATTGGTTATGAATCGGAAAATCATAGTGAAGTAGGGCTGGGAGGGATCTCCAAAGGTCATCCAGTCCAACCCTCTGCCTGAGGCAGGATCATCCCTATCCAAAACATCCCATATAAATCCAATGTCTAGTCTCTTAGAAAAACTACACAAGAGTTTGCAATACTTGGCCCATTCAGCTAAGGAACTCAAAGCATGTGATGGATATTGTGAATAAGTCCTCACTTCTACTAGGTGAGGCAAATCAGGGTTATTGTACCTATTGCGAGGATGGGGAAGCTGAAGAATAGAGGGAGGACTGCGTGCCTTACCCAGCATCGCCCATGGTGGTGGAGAACTCTCCATGCAGAAGTGTCCACACCTGATAAACCAGGGTGATACCCACCCCTGCAGAGAAGACCAACACAAACCTGTGCACCTCTCTAAGTCCCCGCTATTTGCAAGAGCTCAGTGTCACATGAACTCTCTCCGTATTGAAAGCAAATGCGCAAGACGAGACCTGCAGCGTAGTGACTGCTAATCCCCACTCTCCTCCAAAGCAGCTTTTTCCATTTCAAGAGTGCTCCTGAGTTCAGCTTCTGGTGCAGCATCTTGCATTGGGAAGCTCCCAAATCCTGGATTCGAGGCCTCTGATCTTGCTTGGGCTCTGTGCTAGGCAGGGGTAAAAAGCAAATGTGTTTTGGAGAAGTGTCCAGGAGACTGAGACTTGCATTTGGAGAAGTTGCATCTTGTTGGCATCGCCCTTCCAGGAAGGCAAATGCCGCAGGGACTCGTGTCTGTGCGTGAGAGCTTGGCAGCTCCCAAAGAGCTTCCCCCAGCCCCTCATCTGCACAGGCATTAAGGATCTCATGATCTTTCTGTTCCTCTCCAGGCTGGCCTTGCAGGTGCGTGGAAGTCGAGCAAGCACTTAGCTGTAGGAATAATGGGGCATTTCAGGTTCTTGCGTGACATGACTCAGATGTGACAGCATCACTGGGCTGGTTTTGTGTTTGCCTTCCCTTCCGGTTGCTCAGCAACCGACACAACTTTGGTTCAGTCTGATTGAAACCTTTTTTGATGCAAGGGTGATGGGAGGGAGCTGCGCTTTGCCTTGCCTGGATGCCTGGAGAAGAGAAGAGCAGCCTGTAGCGTAGGCTTTGAGAGCATCCTGCCTCCGAGCCACTTGTTTCTTGGCCTCTCACGCTGAGAGCACCAGCAAAACAGGATCCGGGATGATAACGCTTCTTGTGATGCATGCATTTACACGTCCAGGAGCCAAACTGGAAGCATCAAACACACTTTGCCTAGCACCCTGGCCTGATATAGCGGTAACACAGCAGCCTTTTGCTGCTCAGCCCCCCCACACCTTCTCTTCGTGTATCAAGGGAGATTACAAGCCCCAGCAGGTATTCTCACCATGTTTATTTGCCAGCTATAAAAATACCTTCTCACTTCTCTCTGCGGTGAGGCACGGCTTCCTGCTTTCTGGCGGGGCGCCAACAGGCTTCTCGCCGGGACAAGTCCCTGGGATTTTTCCGGGAAAGATGAAAGAAGTGCAGAGTTGAGATGCTGGGCATCTCCATTTGGCATGAAAGGGCTGGGTGGGGGTGCTGAGAAATGGGGAGAGACACTGCACATCTGTTCATTACAAGGGCATTTGGAAGTGAAGTTGTTGCAAACCCTGGGCTGCGTCCTTGGCTAGTACTGTGTGTGTTAGTTGTAGCTTCCAGGGGTGGGCTTTGGTGTCTAGCAAAGCACCCAGATCCTCATTTTATTTTTTGCATTTGCACTTCCCTTGAACTTCAGCTGAAGCTGAGCACCTGACTTCTGTGACGCCCAGACCCTGGGCGTATCAGCAGGGTCGTGGGGGGAACCAGATGCTCCCATAGATGGTGCAGCCTTTGAAGTGGGAGCTTTTTTAAATGATATTTTCTCCTTACAAGGGTCCTGGCTTTGTTCCTGACCAGCAAAGAGTGGAGACAGAGAGGCAAACCCCCTCACTCTTCCTGAACCTGGAGCGATGGAGGTAGCACACAGAGCCCAGTACCGGGGCTTTCTTCATGGTCCACCCATGTTAGGGTTAAAGCCTTGAGGCCCCCGCCTCAGGCCACTTTTGCCTTCTGGTAACGCCTTCCCAGCCTTTTCTCCCAGACAAAGCTGAGAGAGAGAGATGGGAAAGTGGAAATGATGAGCACAACGGGTGTGCGCTGCAAACTCACGATCCCGGTCTAAGTTCTAATGTAGGGACCCCCTCCCAGCTGCCTAGTCCTTAGTCTCATGGCAGAAAACCTCCCCAAGGAAGCTTGCTTGTAAGAAGAGTTTTACAAATCCAGCTGTCTGAAGGTGTGCAGCTGGCAGCGCTGTCCTGCTCTTCCCTTCCCGTGCCTTTCCTTTCCAAAAGCAAAGCCTAATGGCCCTGGCTGTGAGGCTGGGACCTTTTTTTTTGAGATGCTGGAGTGCAGCACCTCCAGCTGAAGTCGCTGGGGTCTGTCTCACTGCAGCTCCAGCCCCTGCTATGAACACAGTTGTGTGGAAGCACAGACCCCAGCCTGCCCTTGGTGACCTTGAACTGTCCTGGGGTAAATCTCAGCTCCCACTTTGCTGTGGTGGTCCTTCCTTCATGCTGAGATCGCAGTCTGTTGAGCTTTGGAGCGAGAACCTGACATGCAAGGCAAGTTTCTCCCCTTCCCTATGGGCTGTGGTAGTTGCATCCTTCAAGCCTCTTGGGGCTGGCCTTTGGGCTGTGCAAAAGGCCTCAGTTCCCTAATTTTATGAGGAACTTGAAGGTTAGGGGTAGGGTGCTGTGCCTTGTGGGGAAGCACTGGGAGCAGAGGCTCCCACAAGCTTCCTTCCACCTGTCACACCATTGCCAGCAGTTTAGCTCCAAGGCCACAGAAGGAAAAAGGAGAGCCTGAAACATTTCAGCTCTGACACCACTACCCCTTTGGCATTGGGCAGGTCACTTAGCCTTTCAGGGGATATCTGCTTTGTGAGGAAGATACAGACTGGCTTTCATCCAGCTCCATTGCGTTCCTCCAGCAGTGGAGATGCAGCAGGACAGGCTTCAGGACACATGTTGCACAAGCCCTCCAGGCCCTGGGTATATGCTCAGGCTGCGGAGGTCCTTGCTGCCATGTCTCCAGGTGCTAAATAAATGCATGCTAGCTAGATGTCTTCTTCCCCCCCACCACTTGTAGTCATGCCTCACCTTGCAGGGGAGATGTGCCCTCTGTATCAAGTTTCCTTCTGGGTAGAAGGAGGACAGTCCCACCCACCCCCTGCCACCCCCCCCTTGTTGCAAGGAGTGTATTGGTGTGTGCATGCAGCAATTAATCACATATTAAGTTCTCGCTAAGTGCTAAGGCGCCCGAGGAGGCTGAACACAAGTGCCCTGAGAGGTGCCCTTCTGGCCTCTGAGCATCTGGTTAATACGGAGAAGGGTCTCTTGACAGAAGTGCATGTAAATGCTAGCAGCTGGGCCCTCCTGCTGCAGCTGGAGGGTGGGCCAGGCTCCCCTCTGCACGTGCACATATGGGACGAGTTACTTCAGTTTATTGCTTACGATAAAGAGTCGCTCTAAGGACCACCGGGATCGTCCCTTGGTCTGACGCATTTGCAGAAATGCTCTGGGTTGGTCTGTGGGAGCAGAGTTGGACAGCTGGAAATCCTGCCCTTGGGAAGCAGGAGCCGAGTTGAGGTGGAGAAGGTATATCATGGGCCCACCCAAGCCTGCTGGAGCTGGCTGCCCAGGCAGGCTGTGCTGTTAGCGTCCCCTCGCCCTCTTGCAAATCTCTTGCTGTTACCTCCCAGCTGCATCACCCTGCCTGCTGGTCCAGTGTCGAGCAGATGCTACTGATCTGAGATGTACCCTGCTCTTTGCTAAGGCCACGGCCACCGGTGACCAAATCCAGGTCACCTTGCTGCCCTTCCTGCAGCGATTTCACAATGTCTGAGCCATCCTGCTTCAACCCCACCAAGTCTATCAGCCGTGGCCTGTGCTGCAGGGCATCAGGGAGCTGGGAAAGGCTTGCCATGGCGTGGTAGGGGCTAGGGTGGGGTTGCCTCTCAGCCACTCGCTGCTGCTTCTGGAGTTTCTGATGCTCTAATAATAGTTGGATTAGGGTCTCTAACAGCGTCCCAGAGCGCTCTGTGCTGGCCGCCGTGTCATTCTGCTTGCGTCAAGGACCCTTTTCGCCCCATGCGGGCTTCCCCTTTTGCTCCCAATTTAGCTGTTTGACAGCACTGTGGTTCTCCTGAGCCGCAACAGGAAGAGCATCTGGCAGGGGAGCTCAGCTCCCTTTGCCCTCCCCTTCCTCGTGGCCTGCGGCAGGGATGCTGAGAGGAGGAACAGCTCTCAGCTGCATCTCCCCCAGTGCTGAGTGTGGGGGGGTGCAGAGCAACCTGAGCAAGGCACAGCCTCGAGCACTTGCCCTGTGCAGCTTGTTGCCTTCTGTTAACATCTGGTAACATCTGGGGTGGGTCTGTGGGTCACCAGTGCAAGACAGGGGAGATCAGGTTGGGAGCAAAATGCCCTCCCCACTGTTCTTGCCAATGGAGCTGGGAACTTAGAGCATCCGACAGCTTCCAGAGCTTGGCTCAGATCAAGCCTTGGAGCCATAGTGTTCCCCACCGACTAGGACTAGAGACTGAGGCTGTCCCAGTGATCCTAGTCCATGTTGTGCCGTGTGTGTGCGTGTCCCCGAATGGCTCCAATTCAGCAAGCAAGGTTCTTTGGGTAGATGTGATGTTTTGTATTAAACCAACGAAATAGTTGGAAAAATTGTTCTTTGCAAGCTTTTTGGGCACGGATGTCCTTCTTCAGGCATAGGGAGAGTTTGTTGGCGTTTATGTGCTCTCCTGGGTAGAATAGAAGCCAAAATGCAGAATTATTATTATTATTATTATATTTTTTTTTTATATTTTGGAAAAATGTTCATGTTCCAGGTCCAATTAGCCAAATCATCTTCAAATCCTTTTGACTGAGCAAAACTCTGTCGCTCAAACACTGTGTGTGGCGCTGCAACCAGCAAGTATTCTCTACCCCAAACTTTTCAGCCTGGGGCTTCAGATGCTTCCAAATCCATCGGGAGCCAAAATGCAAAGTGCTCTGATTCAGCAAAGCACTTCACCCATTTCTGACTCCCGGGGGGTTGAAACTCAGACGTAAGCGCTTGGCTGACTTGGGAACATGGTGCTAGGAAAAGGGGGAGGCTTCCAGACCCAGAGCTGGCCTGAATGAAAAACCTTCTCTTGTTTGTCCGTGCATTGGATTTGCTCCTAGTTGCACATCTTGGCACTGAGCGCACTGTCCTTTATGGGATCAGCTTGCCACGTCTTCAACCTAATGCCCAGGGCGCCTTTGTTGTGGGGGACCCCACTCTTCTTACCGCAGTATCTGCCAAGTCCAACCTTCTTGCCTTCAACAGGCTGGTTGAAAAGGGCTTTTAGTGTTAGGGCTTCTTTCCAGCAGCAGGTTATCTTGTGCTACAGCTCAAGTGTCCCCATTGCCTCAATCTCCACCCCTTGTGCATGCTGGTTGTACCAAAAAGTTGGCCAGTTTGAGTAGGGGCCTAGCAGGTAGGGCCAGGCCTATAATTGTGTCCTGTGTTTGTACAGCACCTGGCACGATGCTCCACTCTTGCGTGCTGCCTCGGATAAATCATAACAGGGCTGACGGGTCGCGAGTGTTTGCTAGCGGCTAAGACCACCTCTGCGTGGTGCAGGGGGCAGTCGGTGCTGAGGACCCATTGAAGACTGAGCACCCCCAGCTCCTGCTGGCCTGTGGGTCGCTCAAAACCTGAGGATCGAAATAGCAGCAACGCCAAGAAGCAGGATTATTGCTGCCTATGTGGGCAGAGATGAACACTAGTAACTCATTCATTAAACCAAACGCCCACCTCTCAAGGGCTGGGCGAGCCCATGCCTTGTTCCCTGGGTGGGGAGAGAAGAGCTTGCTGCAAAGAACAGCCCTCCCTCCTCCGCCTCTTCTTTTTTTTTTTGCAGGATGGGGAAAAAAGGCGACTCTAACTTTCATGCTCCCTGCAGTATATTTATTTGAGTGGCAAGACAAGGGAGCGAGAGTACTGCCCCTTTAATTAATGTTCCCTTTGGAGACAGCTGGTGCAATTCCTTTCCTTTTAAGCCCCCTTTGATTTGCATATGGCTTAGTGACCTGCCATTCTTGCAAACACTGAGGCTCTTGGGAAAGCCGGACTCCCGCCTTCCACATGGCAAAGGATTCCTCTTTTATTTCTATTTATCAGCAGCCATGTGACACGTAATGAGGAGCCCTCTCCTTTGATAAGGGACCTTGGAGGGATTGCAGGCCTCCAGAGCCACAGCTGTCTTCTGGCAGGAATCGGAGCAGCTCATTATTAAATATTCCAGGATTTCATTGGTTACCGCTGTTCCTTGAAGCCTATTAAACTCTGATGGGTTTCAATTGGGGCATCAGAAAATACAGTCGGAATGGGAGAGGCCTTTTTACAGCCGTAATAAACTTTGTAGGGAAGCTGCGTTCCTTTTAATATGCACTTTGCTTGAATACAGAGCAATTCCTACTTGCTGGGGGGTTTTATTAAAACCCCCATATGCTTTTCAATATGTGCGAACACCTTGCAGTGGTTTCTCTCTCCCTCTATGGAATGGGGTTGTTTGGGGGGGTTTTTTGTCCTCGCTCTCTTTTTCTAAGCATGCCGAAACAACGTTTATCTTCGCTTTCAAAATTCTGCAGAAAATTTACTCTGTTTTGGTGCGCTTGATTTGTAGCTGCAGCTGAGAACGGGAGCAATTTTATTTATTTATTTATTTTGAAAAGAAAATGACTTGAAAGCAGCGGAGTCTGCTCCTTGCAAAGGGTGATTGTGCGGGGGGATTTTGTGGGATGACAAAAGACCGTTTTCTTTTTGGCAAAGCTGATCCGCTAGAGATGATTAGTGGGGGTTGATATTGCCAGCCCGCTTCATCGGCATGATTTCTGAAGGGGAAAAATTGGGGGTTTTTTAGGTCCTTTTTGTCTGTGTTCTCCTATCTGAGCCCTGAGGTTCTGTCACGTGAAAGTTTTCTACAATCAGGTCAGATAAAAATGGCCTTTTTTTTTAAAAAAAAAAGCAGCAAATGATGAGATTCTGCTGTTATCCCAGGACTCCAGGAGCTGGGGCTTTAGGAAAAAGCAATAAATAGCACGTGATACGGCAGTGCTGAGTAGGGCTGACCGGTGGAGCAATGCAGCAGTGGTAGCAGGCTGGATGAATCTTGTGTTTGCCAACACTGGGTCAAGTGTCCAGCACATTTCTTGCTCACCCCTCTTTCCTGCACGGAGATGGCTGACTTCAGTAGGAACCCACCTGCCTATTTGATTTTCTTTGCATTATTGGAAAAACAAGGCAGTCGGTTCAAAGCTCTTTTTAGCACAGCACCAAATCTGTGGAAGGCCCTGCCACATGATGCCACAGAGGGAAGGCAAGTAATGGGATCCCCAAAAGGACTGGATTAGACATAAGAATAATTCAGATATGCTCAGTGCTAGGGAGGATAGGGTTTGTTAGAGGACGGCGTATCCTAGCATGGCAGGATATAACCCAGCCGTTGACTGCCGGGATCCTCTTGTGATCAGTTCATTGCAATAGTGTGGTTACAAAGGAGTCTTGCAGGTAGGGATGCTATTTTCTACAGTCGGAGGATATTAAAATAGGTGGGTCATTGGTTCCATTCCAGACTAGCCATTTCCATCTCCCAGCCTCTAGACTGGCAACCACGAGACTGAATCCAATTGCTTGCCTGTTTTCCCTTGGTCATTTAGAGCATCTGAGCTTCCTTTTAAGCCTGCTGCAGCCGCTTTTATCGTCCCAGTGTTTTATGCCCCTGCAATGCTGTGGCGAAGCGCTGGAGTCTCAGCTTGGAGCCTTTGCAGCTGAAAGATTAGGTAAGCTTGAGTGGCCTGAGCCAGCTGCGCGCATACAAACTCCCCCTCGATGCTGGTGGCTGGATTTGAGTTGCGAACCTTGCAAGCTCCCAGCGATGTGGAAAAAGAAAATCCCGTGCGGCCAGATTGCTGCTTCCTGATCAGTGGTGCTTAGGCTTGTAAAGGACCGCTTACCACAATGCCTCTGTCGTACACTGTTGGGCTGTTTTGCCCTTTACCATTTTTGCCTTTAATCAACTATAGCACGCAGTGAAAGTTTATCTTTATTTTTACACGAAACAAGAGAGACCCAGTGAGTTTTGTTCATGGAAAGCAACATTCATACCAGTCCTCCTCGTGCTCCCTGAAATCGGTGGGAAGATCCCCCTTGATTCTGGTGATGCTGAAAACCTTACTTGAGCCCTTCTCCAGCGAGGTGAATCTCGCCCATAGAGATCTCATAAAACCCCTGAGGAATGTCTTTGAAGCCCCATGGCAATGTATGGCCTTGCGTATCAGATGACTGCCCCTATTCAGCCTCCTGATAAAAGCAGCCAGGCCCCAGAAGACAGGAAGGAAGTGGAAAAGAAAAGCAGGAAAAGAGAAGAGAAAGAAGGAAGGAACGATGAAAGGATGGATGCCCGGGATCTTCCTCTTTTGTACCTGTGCATCACCCAGCTTTGCTTTTGACCCTGCAGGAGTTGTTCTATGTGAAGAACAGGCTGTTTCACGCGGCTGGCAGCTCAGGGATAAAAAAAGGCCCTACAGATGGAAATTGGGTGTTTTCCATAAACAGCTGAGTGGATTTCTACAGGGTCGCAGCCACTTATGCCATCCACTCAGCCAGCGCTAATTGAACGTAATTACCTCGTAAATAGTGACTAGCCCTATTTTCAAATATTGGAATAATTATCCTGTTATGCCAGTGCAAAGGGAGGGGGGGAAGAATAGGCACGTGTGCATGGGTATAATTATGTTATTAGGGCAGTGCGTGATCTCTTTAAAAGGACTTTAAGATATAATAAAACATGCTTATCTTCATTTGCTTGTGGTTTTTTTTTTTTTTAATCCCACTCCCCCCACCCAGCCTGTAGCTAGGTCAGGACTCCACTTTTTTTAAAGCTTTTCTTTTCTTGCTTTTACAAATGGTTTTCTCGTTCAAAGGTGCCGCCTCTCAGTCCACGGATATTTGCCTTTTAAGAGAAGTGCAGGAAGGCTCCTGGCTTTAAGTGGGTGAAATGGCCAACCATGCCAGCTGTGCCTGTATAGTGATACAACGCTGCCTGCCTCCCTTGTGCTCCCCTTTCAGCTTTAGCTCTGTCTTTATTGCTGGAAAATGAGCTCTGATTTCAGGAAGCGATATTTCTCCCTGACAGCTTGTCGATTTATTCCCCTGGAAAGTCCACACTGGAAACCAGGGGAAGAGAGATGCTGTGCCTTAGCAACAGTTTAAAATGTACACATTTAATTCAAGATGTGCCTGTTTTGCAGCCCTTTTTGCTGCCCTGTCCTATGAAAGCAAACCTTTTGCAGGTTAGAAACAACTTAATAGGTGGATTTTTCTCTCGAGACCTGAGCGTGGCACATCTGTTAGGTGAGTTGCAGCGACGTTGCTGCTTAGTGCTGATTTTAACGTTTGACCCAGTTACAGAGTCAATTAGAACGGTGTTTTCTCCTCGGCAACCTTCTTCGGCAGCAGTTTAAAGCTGACGTGCAGGCAGCATCCCCGGAAGGTGTGAGGTTCCTCGGGACTCTTTAAGGGATGGTGTGCTAGTTTGTAATCTCTTCCTTGATCAGGCACATCTTTGCTCTTCTGCTGACAGAGGAGACGCTCCGATATTTCTGGCGCTCTGGTATTCGGCGCAGTCGCTCTTGGAAGCCAACTTCTCTTAAAATTAGATCACGCTGTTAAATGCCACTTTTGGAATTGGCACGCACCCTGCACGTTGTGTCCCCAAACACCCTCTTGAGCTCTGCAGTTTGGAAGTAGTGATAATAATACTGGAAGAAGAAAAGGAAGGGTGGGGGAGGTATGGAAGTGAGAAGGAAACTCGTTTTCAAAGGGGATCAAAACCAAGAGGGGCACGTGATTAGGTTGGTTGGTTGGTTGGAGAGATGCTGCCGCAAAAGCTTTTGAAGCAAGGCTGGCCAACTTGTGGGCACCGAAGCGAGGGGAATAGAGAAGGGGATGTAGATGTATGTGCAAGGCTGTTGGGATGGGGCAGTTGAGTATGGGAGACTGCATGGTTGCACCGTTTATGTGACTGAGGAGCGCTGAGCTTTAAGGAGACCCTTGAAGAGTCGAGATGCATGGAGATGGGGGTCACAGCAGGAGTGGAGCAGAGGGCAGAGGTGCAACGTGCAAATTCAAGGCAAGGTTTCTGTGGCAAGCCTGCAGGGTCCGGTACCCATGCGGATGAAAGAGCTTTTTTATAATTCTCCATGGCTGAGTCCTTTGAATCATCCCCCTTCAGAGTTGTTGCCAGCGACGGGAGCAGATGTGACCCTGAATTTCCCAAGTACGTGCTTGAGGCCTGTCCTTCCTCCAGGATTTTGGGGAGGGTTGGGCACCACGGTAAGCATTTTGCCCAAGGGGTAGAAACTTGGAAGTGTAACAGACAGCTCACTTATCTTCCCATTGCTTCCGAGTTCAAGATGATGGAGATGGGGTGGAAGATGGAAGGCAACCTGGTTGCCTTCACCTGCCTCCAGATATCCATGGACTCGATGATCTTTCGAGGTCCCTTCCAGCCCTAATGTCTATGAAATCCAGGGTGGGCATTGTGAGACTCAACAGCCAGCATGGCAGGAATAGAGCCAATGTCCGTCAGTGCCAATGGTGCCACCTTTCCCCTGGCTGGAGCTCCCTGTAAAGGACCTTTGCCCATCCCCTGCCGTGATGCCTACAAAACCGAGTGGCAGCTGGAGTGCTGGGACTTCTGAGCTGGGTTGTCTCCTTGTTTCCTGGCATTCCCTTCTCGTGTTGTACTAACCTACTATTGCATCTTGCCTCGTTAGCTGTTTGACGCAGGCAGTTGCCTCTTCGTTATGGCTGCGTCCAGCACTGAGCATCTGACTGGGGCCTCCCAGGCACTGTCCTGATGCAAATAATAAGCCTATACTGGCAAAGCATTTATTTGTCCTAAATTGCCAGCTGTAGACCTGCTGCTGCTGTCAGTCTTTGTTGCCGGATAGTAGCCTTTGCTTTAGGCTGGCCTGAATATCTGGACTCTGAAGCACCAGTGGTGGGGCAAGGGGGGGAGAGGAAGGGCAGAGGGCCGGTGCTTAACATGAAAATTAATTTTGCTAATGAAATGCATTCAGCTGACGGCAGTTTGAGGAAGAGCTTGTCCTGGTTTGGTCAGCTATAAGAAAGCCATGTAGGGGGGCAGCTATGGCACCGGTATTATTGCTCATCTGTTTCAAGGCAGAGAGCTGAGAATTTGGATGCAAACTCAAGTGAGACAGTGGAAAAAAGCTGTCATCCTCTCTAGCCCTGCAGAAATATTCCTTTTTTTTTTTCTTTCCTGAAACTTGTCCAAGCTGTGCTCCCAAGCCTGAAGAGAAATTCAGAGCTTGTTTGAGCATCAGGCTGACTTTAGGTCCAGGTTAATCTCCCCATATCACTTCTTCTATATAAAATTATGCTCCACTGTGCTGGGATGTCAAAAGGTACAGAGTGAATTTTAAACTACATCTTTTAATGGACCTTTATCTGTTCCCTGGAAGAGCCCTGCCATGCAGGAAGAGGGAATATCCCTGCTTTCAAGGTTCACTGGAAAAAAAAATGCTGTTGTTTCCCTGGGAGAGATCTGACATGTGAGTATTTAATTAAATATCTGTCTCCCAGTCAGGGTAGCGTTTCATGGAGGCTTTCCTCTGCTGAGCAGTGTCTCGCAGTGTGAGGGAGGATAAAAGAGTGGGCCATTAAAATAAGATGCTATGTCACAGCATGGCAGGAATACAGTGTGTACTGACTGTACCGAGCCATCAGTTTGCTACTTCCAGAGGACAGCGTGTAGCATCCATATGGCTTGCTGGTTCACAGAAAGAGCTCTTCTGTTCGAGTCTGAATTAGTTCATTTTCCCCCCCCCCCCCCTTCTCTCGGTGGCTTTAAGTGATGCCAACTTGTGAGGCTCACGCTTACGACTCTTGCAAGCTAAGAAGGGCCAGCTCGTGTTTCCCTTGGGATGACAGACCTGTACAAGAAACACCTACGTGCTGCATTAATGGTGTTGATTTGCTGTCCACCTAGGAGTTGTTACCTGCAGAAGGCCCCAGTGATGTATTTGTGTGCCTTGCTGCTGGAAGCAGGGTCTTCCATAAGGGGCTTAAGGGGAACTGCCCAGATTTTTTGATTGGGTTTATGCCAATTTTTCTGTGTCATATAAGATGTTTTAATAAGGAGAAATGCAAAGTCCTGCACTCTAGGATGGAGCAAGGCCATGCACTGCTATAGCCAGGGGACCGACTGGCTGGGCAGCAGCTCTGCAGCAAAGGACCTGGACGTTACAGTGGACAATACGCCAAATATGAGCCACCAGCTTGCCCTTGTTGCCAAGAAGGCTCATGGCATACTGGGCTGCACTGGTAGAAGCGTTGCCAGCAGATCAAGGGAAATGATTATTCCCCTCTTTTCAGCACCAGTGAGGCCACATTTGGAGTAGTGTCCAGTTTTGGGCCCCCATTACAGAAAGGATGTGGACACGTTGGAGAGAGTCCAGTGGAGGGCAACAAAAACGGTGAGGGGGCTGCGGGATGTGTCTTGTGAGGAGAAGCTGAGGGAACTGGGCTTATTTAGTCTGCAGAAGAGAAGACTAAGAGAGGATTTAATTGCAGCCTTCAGCTCCCTGCAGGGGGGTTGCAAAGAGGATGGAGCTGGACCGGTCTCAGTGGGGGCAGATGACACAACAAGGAGCGATGGGCTCAAGTTGCAGCAAGGGAAGTTGAGGTTGGATATTAGGAAAAACTTTCTCACTAGGAGGGTAGTAAAGCACTAGGACAGGTTACCCAGAGAGGTGGTGGACTCTCCATCCTTGGAGGTTTTTAAGACCTGGCTAGCCCAACTCTTGGCTGGGATGATGTAGTCGGGGCTGGTCCTGCTTTGAGCAGGGGGTTGCACTAGATGCGACTCCTGAGGTCCCTTCCAGCCCTAACTTTCTATGATGCTGTGACTCCTCTGTCAGTCGGGGAGTGATGCAAAGGGGGTTCTTGTGTTTTGAGGGAAAGCTTTCCTCCCCAGCTTCTTGTGGTTTACTTGGACATTTCAGCAATGCCAGGTCTTGTCTTCCCTGGTGTTGCTGAAGTTCCTTCGGGGTCTTGGACGTTTCGGTGCATCCTCTCTTGCCTTCCCAGAAGGGAGAGGCAGGAGGTTGTTGCAACTTCCTTGCATCCAAGTGTGCATTGTCACTGGAATGAATTGTTGTTGGATAAAAATAAAACCAAAGCAGAAAGCAAATCCCCCTGACCAAATCAGACCAAATCTCTACCCCTTCAGCCATTCTGGTTTCACGCCCTTGTTTCTTGTAGGATCATCCTTTCATTATGTGCTCGCTCATCAGCGTCTTCCAGATTTGTCAGGACCTGGTTTGTGAAATCTCTTTGAGTAGGGAAGGGGTTTGAACCTTTTCAACCCAAGCCTTTCTTTGCACAAAGTGGGGTCCTGGTTTCTCAGTGGCAGTAATACAAATCATCAGGATAATAAAGACTTCGGTGTTAGTCACCCATGCAAAAGAACAGCTAGTCACACTTCCCCAAGCACCCCAGCCGCAGGAAGTCTGCGGTTTCTGGCCTTCAGTGACTCTTGGTTACAGCATCTTTGCAATCATAAATGAGCCTGGCTTGTTGCTTGAATGCTTTGTCTGGAGCAGAGAACAACAGGCGCTGAACCCTGCCACAGCTCCGCTTCTCCCCTCTCCCATGTTTCCTAAACCTGATCCAGGTTATGCCTCTAACCCCTCAGAGAAACCTCCGTCTGCCAAAGTGACGATAGGCCAACAGGATCTGGAAAACGCTTTGCACGCGGGCTCCTCCACCATCTGGTTTACATTGCACAGCCCCTTCCCTGTGTGCAAGTGAGCCCGTGCCGTCTCAAGGCGATTTTATACAGCACACGTGGCCAGAAAACTAAGCATTTCTTCCCCTCCTTGAATGCGGTTAAACTAAGCGGTCACAACGGTGTGTGGAATGGGAGTACCTCTAAATCTTTTTATCATATGTTAATGGATAGGCACCTGTCCCGGGGACTAATTTACAGTGCCCGCGAGTGAGATTGTTACTCTGCTAATTTTGTTTCCATAGAAACTTGTGCAGTCTTTCTGCTCTGCATGGCCTTAGGCTTTTTTTTTTCCCCCCTTTGCACATTGAACAGAGGGTCTTTAAACTCTGAAGGTAGGAGACTAATGTCTCGTACTGCCAGGAATTGCAAAGCATGTAGGTGCCACAGTATTGTGTATGTGTCTCTTCCGTGTCGACAGCCTTATGGCTCTGTCTTAGTCCTCGGTAGTGAACGTAGCATGTGTATAAACTACCAAGAACTGCTAAGATTATTGGTGGATTTGCAATTAGTGTATTGAATGTTTCTCCCAGGCCCAGTCACTCCAGCTGTTCCTCCGGGGTGTCTATTGTGAAATAGCAATTTGCTTCAATCTGGGCAAGACGCAGCACAAGTTCTGGATGTGCCCGGTGCCCTCGGTGCCCAGGGAAGTATGGGATCAAGCTCTGTGTCTGCTTTCCCATCTGCAGGTGTTGGTTGCATTGCCAGTTTGTTTGGCTAGGTTTTTTTCTGGTTATGGAAAACAGCACGGAAAGAAAGAGCACCCATGAAGTTGTCTTGATGAGTGGGTTCTCTGCGGCATGGTCTGCCGATTTTTATATCAGCGAGCATGGTGCTGCTGGCAAGCGCCGAGGATGAAGTTATGTTGGCACGAAGTCCTTTTCCTGGTGCTATTTGTTTCGCTTGGGAAACTGGCCTGATCTGTGCTGGGAAAAGCCGCCGTTTATCAGTGTAAGCACATCCATAGCGGGGCTTTTGCCAGCCTAGCTGTGTTGGCAAAAACACCCCTTCTAACTGGCACAGCGATCCCAGCAAAGCTCTTACGAGCAGACCAGGCCTGATGCACTATATCCCAATTGAAATGCAGTGTGGCCGGTGAGAAGCTTCCTACCTGGTTGGAGGTACAGTGAACAGGATGGGTTCCCTGCGGTAGCTACACGTAGCATTCAAGTCGGGGCACTGGCAAGACCCTCGTCTTCCCATCTTGTAGCTGCAGCCTGTTGTAGGATGTTCTTGGTGCATTTCAGCTGCTCTCCATCATTGCGGGTGTGGCTTTGAAGCGGCCTTTTTTGGGGTTTCTTTATGGTTCCCTGTAAACACAGGGAACCGGACTCGATGGCCCCTTCCCTGCCTGTGTTTCTTTGAACCTGCATCTCTTTAGTAGACGCGGCATGCACACTCTCTGGGGACAGAGCCGCCTTACCTAGCGTCCCCTTTCCCAGGGTAAATCTTTGCCCTGTAGGCTCCTGCCCATGTCTTCCTGGGGAGGGGAGGTCTTAGCCTCCCCTGAGCCATGTCGGCCTTTGATGTTTCGAACAATGCGATCAAATTAAAATCCTCGTTCTGTAGAGAAGGTTGAAACTTTTTTGCTTTGGCTCCCGATGATTGCAATCTGTGTATTTGGGGCTAGAAAGCATCTCATTGGTGTTGCTTTGAGGCCCAAAAAGCCTGCTTCAGTGTTCCCAGCTCCTGTTGACTTCAGCTGGAGAGATAATAGAGTCTGAGTAATTCCCCTTTGGACAGAGGTGCCTGGGGACCAGTCCTGCCCCATTTGAATGGGGACGAGCCATTTCCACCCTCTAATTCCAATGATGCTTGACTTTTAGATGGCAAAACTGTCTTTAAGAGGGTGCTACAATAATGAGCTCGGATGTGGAGTTTTGATGGATTCCCTCTGCCCTCAGACTGCAGCATCTTTCGTTCCTCGACGGTTTAGCGGTTGCTGACAAAATCCAACCTGGAAATTGTCCCCAAAGTGCTTTCCTCCCCGTTTCCTGACCCTTGGCATGACTGGCTCCCAGGGCAGGCTGATGACCATTGTCCAAGGAAAAACCTTTTGAGAGACTTGACGTGGCTGTCTGTTGCTTTTGTGAGAGCTTATGCTGGAAGGCAGCACACAAGGAGAGGGGATAAGTGTTTCAGGACGGGCTTGTGTGACATTGGGCACCGGGGCCTTGCCTTCTAGCCGCAGCTATGTAAAAACTCACTTGACATCCTTCACATAAGCCTGAGAGTAGATATGGGCCCATCTGTGTGTCCTGTGGGTGTGGAAGCCCTGCCAGGCAGTGGTTTCCAGAAGCAATTTGAAAGCAGAAGGCAAGAAGAGCTAAAGTCTCTCCAAGAACTGGGAACATTATGAAGAGAGAGGGGACCACTTTGTAAACGGCTGCTGCTGTCTTGTGGTTTGCACTGCCGTCGTGACTCGGAGATGTAGCCACGGACCTGGATGTGCTGGGTGCTGTGCAAACTGATCGGAGGAGCTTAAAATCGCGGTGTAAGACCAGATGCCGCAGTGTCACGAACTGGTAGGTGGGCACTGTTGGCTCAAGAGAAAGTGGGAGCTGCCCTTTGGTGTAGTGCATGAGAGATGACGGGGATCGGTTTGACAGAGAAGGCAAGGTGCTGGTGGTGTTGCCATTGAGGGGAGGGAAGCCAGCGGCGGGGTGCCCAGTACGGAGCAAGGTGGTCAAAGCAGCACCCTGGAGGGGCATCGTTCTGGATGCAGTATTGACTCTGAAGAGGAGGAAGGTTTTAGAGGAGGCCGATGGATGCTGCAGGACTGGGGCAGGAGAAGGTCTTGCACCTTGGGATCTGAGCCCTTTTCCAAGGTTTTGGAGACTCCCTGAGAAGAGTGGCGGGTCTCGTGCTCTGTTTCAGCGGCATAAATACTCAACCGACTTGCCCAAGACCCTGTACAAAGGTGGAGGCGCAAAGAAAACCCAGGAGTCCAGACTTGCCTTCCTCAGCTGTAGCCACAAGACCCCTGCAGTGCTGGAGCGTGGTCCATATCGTGTCTCTCTGCCTGCCTTGTGCTGCACATGAGTCTGCTAACTAGATTGCATGGAAAGCTTTCTGCCTTGTGGACATCCAAGCAAGCAGCTTAGTGACTCTGCCCATCCCTTCGAGCAGCGCAAGATGATGGATTAGACACAACGGAGATAAATGTAGCAAGGTCACCCGTAATCTGCTCTTTCTGCCTGTTGTGTTTCCACCCTTTGTGGATAGGCTGTTATCAGCGGGGCTAGCACAATGAACTGGAAGAAAACATTGCTCCAAGTGGCGTGTGTGCATGGAGGATTGTTTGGTCTGTGGGGAAAACCTCTCCTGGGCTGGGCATGTTTTCCATTTGTGTGCTCGCGGTGTATGCTAAAAAGGGAGCTCATTGTTCCTCCGCCTCCCATTGTGTTTTATAGGTGGGGATGGATGAACGCTCGTTCTTTTCCCCGCAGGGGCCGTGCCTCTCTTCCTTCCAGCACAGCCTCTTCTGTACAGAGCAAGTCTTTGGGTCACAAACTTAAATATCCCAGGCCAAAGTATCAGCTGGTGTAGATCAGCACTGCTCTGCTTACATCCACTCCAGGAATCTGTTTGCATTATAATGTCATTAGCACTTCCTGTCCCCCAAATTTCTGTGCAACCAAAGGGTTCCCCCCTTGGCCTGCTCCAGTCTTTTTCCTGACTGCTCTCTTAGCTTCTGTGTCCCCCGCAGGAGAAATCTTGGTTTCCCAGCTTTGAAATCTCCATGCCCTTTGGACTCTTGGGGTTCAAAAGGGATGTTCAGAAGTAAGTGGGGGAGCCCAGATGGGTGAGATGGTGCTATATAGGACTTGCAAGTGATAACTAAGTGATTATAAAAAGTGGCAAGGACCGGATCTATGCCACAAGTGCGAGAACGTAGGATCTACCGTACTGTATCAGACCACACGCGCATCCCGGCTGGCATCCCATATCTTGCACGGACCACTATCAGCTGCTTCAATAGATGGTGGAAGGATCTCTGCTGTAGGTAGCAATGGGATAATTTCTCCATAGGGTAAATTTTTTCTGGACCCCCATTAATTAGAGACTAGCTAAAATCCCGGAGCAGAAATGTTAGTATCCCCCCACCACACCCCCCACCCCGCTGCCGCCTAGATCCTGACTCGGTGAACTCCCAGTATTCCTGTCGAATATTTGATAAATAACCTTATTGAGCTGTGGCATTTTGCTGAGCTTTAGGATCGAAAATATCCCTTAGGCCTCTGAGTCCCACCAGCCCTGTGTGCATTGCGGCAAGCACCCTATTCCCAGAGTCAGCAACTCAGTCCTGGCAGGGAAAGCATCTCAGTGGAGCTGTGCACAATGATTTGAAAAAACAGCAACCAGATGTGACATTGCTTTGCAATGCAGAAGCGCCGCAATTCCCCAGCGTGCCTGTGATGTGAATTCAGTCGTCTGACACCACGGGGGACAGTATCTAGTCTCGTTCTTGTAAATCCTAATGAAATTTGTCTCCTGCTTTGAGGCTGCTTGGATTCATAGGCCTCTCTGACTACCAGGCAAATGCGTACGGCGATTCCTCCCGTTGCCCTTCAGAGTAACCAGTTGCAGCCAGGTCCGCGCCTGCCAACCATCTCTCTGGCTCTCAGGCTTTCATGCAGAAGCATTTAATTTCCAACGGGTTGTCGTGCCGCGCAGTCAGCCCGCTCATTTCTGAACCGTCTGCCCACATTATGTGCAACGCATGCCCAAGCGAATGGAGCGTGCAGCACGTTACGATGGCACCACAGAACCATTGCCTTTGGATACCGGGTAGCGGTCGGGAAGATGATTTTCTGTCATTGGGAAAGCAAAAACTCCTGTTATTAATGATGTTGTCAGGCAGTGGCAGCAATAATAAAGATCCTGGCAGATGCTCCTGTCGATCTACTGATGTAAAAGCCTTTTGTAAGAGCATTACAAGGGCAGGGTCATTAATCTTGTTTTTACAGGTGAGGAAACTGTTGTTCTGAGAGGCGAAGTGACTTGAAGAAGGACAGAGGCCCCCTGTGCCCCAGGCCAGTGCTCGATCCTCTAGGCTACGTTGACCAGGAGCCCTGACTCCCTATTCCCTCAGTCTAACCGCTAGATAGGAGCCCCCTTTCCTTATAAAAAGCAGGAGCAATGGAGACTTAAAAGCCTTGCTGGATTCGGTGGGAGATTTTAATCGGTACTTTATTTTTTTTCTTGACTGATGCATGCAGGTTTTGTGGATTTCCCACAGGAAAAAAAACGCATCTTTATTGTTGAATTTGTAAAGTATCTGAACCATCTGTTCCGATGAGGCTGACAGCAGAGGTAACCACAGGCACAGAGGGCAACGAGGATCAATAACCAATTCCCCGGCTAGTCGTGGGAGACGCACGGATGACCTTCCAGAATAAATAGCCAAGATGGTGTGTTAAGTACCCATGGTAAGCCGGCTTGGTAATATTGATCCAGCTGTTTTAATTGTTTTGCGCAGTTGCCTGTCCACATCAGAGGGGAAACACCACTGAGGGCACAAACACAGAGCAGGGAAATCAGCATGGAAGAAATGCCAGTAAGATAAGTAAGAAGTTGGTTTTGTGCTTAAGGTGGTAAGATGTGGGCGCTGTTCCTAGCTGTACTGCAGACACTGTCCGTGGCCTTCACCGAGTCGTTTAATGTCGCAGTTTTCCCCTCCATACAATGGGGATAAATATCCCTCCTGTTTTTTATCTGTCTGGTCTGCTCAGACTGCAAGCTGTATGGCATGGATTATATTCCTACATGTACTGGATACACCCTGGAGGTTTGCTGCGCTGGCACAAGGCTGTGTGTTTCCTTAGAGTTGTCCAGCCAGGCTTCTGCAGCCCCTTGAGTGAGGGTCATTTCCAGCATGGTATCAGGGGGGATTAATATTCTTTCCTCCTTGATCTCTGTGGTGCTGATGAGGGGAAAATACTGATTTCCTCCTATCTTCCCTGCTCCAAGATACTTGCTTCTTCTCAAGCTTTGCCTGGACTCCTAGAGCTGTGGTGCTAGATGCAGGGTTAGGGGCAGGTTGCTGTAGAGGTAGCTGAACCCCATCTGTGTGAAGAGGGGTGGTGATCTACCAAGGGAAATCCGAAGATTTGCCCCTGAATGATTTCTCTGCATAGCCTTAACTGGAGGCTACTATCACGGGAGTCAGGGTCTTCAGGACCTTGCAGGATGGGGCCCAGAGCTGGTCATTGCCGAGGTCTTGGTTTTGCTTGGATCACGGAAAAGAAGGGAGTTCTCTCAGTGCAAGATCAGCATCGGGCCTTCCCTGAACACCATTATTAAAGGAAAGGAATGAAAGGGGCCATCTGGTCCAACAGGCATTGTTGTAACCTGGAGCTGTTTGGACAGCTGCGCGGCCTGCCAGCAAATCACCGAGACCTCAGGTGGTCACGAAAGTCCCCAGCACACAGTGCCTGCGGTCCGGAAGACCGAACAAACAGACCCCACTCCCTTCCCCTCCTCAAAAGAGGGTTTTGAAGGGGCAGGGGGGGAGCAATCACCTTCTCGCAGCCTCAGATCATAGCCAAGTGCAGCAGCATGCACATCAATCGCTTGGGAGTGCTGTCCATTGAGAAACTCCTCGCAGACCCGTAGCGACTCACCTTGGTGTCCTCGAGCCTCCGCTTTTGTGAGGGTTGGGCAAGAACAGGATTTAGAGGCTGCTTTTGAGCAACACCCTTCTTTGTCCTCGCCGGCCTGCGTCTCCTGTTCCCATGGGGGAAGTGAGATGGGGCAATGCATCGTAGGGTAGAAGTACGAATCTTGGAAAGCCCGGGTGCCTTTCAATTAAACTGATTATACTGATGCTTAACGGGAAGACAAGGGCGCCTTGTTAAATTGCCGTGCTTTGCAGTTAATAAGCATGCCACTTGTAACAGTCATTTGGACATGCGTGCTTCCTGCTTACCGGGACTCCAGAAGGCAGCGGCTCTGGAGGAACCCGCGTGCACGTGCCTTGGAAAGGAATTGCCGCGCCAGCTGTCCGTTGCATTCAATGCTCCAGCTGTGCCCTTGAGTTCGGTGGCAGATTTAGGAAACGTGTATGGAAATCGGCACAGCCTAAGCAGTGTGGCCCAGGGATTAACGTGGCTATGAGCTGGCTGGGGCTGATCGCGTGCCCTTTCCTTTAACCGTGGGCACGCTGCATTCCTCGCTTTGTGTTGCACTTCTGGAGTGCAGCTTTATCCCCCCCCGCCTGCATGGAAGTGAAATGCATGGAGCTCCCTCGTCCTGCTTGCTTCAAGGGGTAGCGTGCATGAAGGAGCTAATCCTAAACTCAGGAAGAATATGGAAAGACTCCTACTGGCTTCAGGGGGGCTCTGGATCAGACCCTTATCTAGCACGTTTCCTTCAAGGAACCCTTAGGGTATCACTTAAATGCGCATTAAATCCCGCCCTGCTCCTGGCAGGTAGGTAAAGACTATTATCCCCATGTCACCAACAGGTGAAGTTAAGGCACGGGGCCCCCCAGGGAGTCAGTGGTCTTCCCCCCAGATCTGCAGTAGCCCTAATACACAGTCCTCTGCCCTGACCCTTTAGTCACTGGAGCTTTGTTGTGCCTCTCCTTGGTAGAGGGTCAGGTCCGGAGGCTTGCAGCCAAGGGTGCCTCATCTGTTAGGCGCTACCAGCTTCAGCATCTGGTGGGGCCTGATAAGGACTCTGCCAGCTACCCCTCCCTAGTGTGCTCCACCTCAGCTGAGCTTCCAGCAGCCTTCCCCTTCCTGCTTGCTTCTGTGGAGCAGGGTATGGTATACCCCACAGCTATTCAGGGAAGACTGCCTCCTCCAAGGATCCCTGGGAGCTAGGAGCTGGTGTGCGTGCACACGCTGCTGCTGCGGTCAGCTGGGCGAGATGTCACGGCGTCCTGCCGTCATCCTTTACTGACTCTTGGTGACCAAGGAAACTCTTGCTTGTGGCCAAGAGGAAGAGACCAGGAGAGGAAATTCCCTGAAGTCCCAGCTCCTGGGTCGGTGTGGGAAGCTCAGCGGAGAACCATGATTTTGTTGGCATCCGTGGAGGCCATTTCAAGAGCACTGGCTACTTCCAGGTCCTGATCCGAGTAAGCTTTGAGACGTCAGCATAGGGTGGGGTAGAAATGCATCGTGTTAATGCATTGGAGAGAGGTGGTGTGTTATGGTGGGGGGGTGTACACCGAAGCCTCCGGTGCAGAATAGCTTTAAGCCTCAAATATGCATCCTAGACCCTGCAACGCCACCAGCTCAAAGAGATTCCCTTTGTCGTCACATGTGTTATACTGTCACGGTCCAACAAACTGTCTTGTACGTGCCGTCACTGGAGAAAATGATAGTATTTTTGTAGAGCTTCAGGGCCCCAGTGCAGTCATAGGAACTCAACCCCACGCTGTCCTTCCAGTGTACAACCCAGCGACAACTGCATACGTATGGGGGAGCTGTTATTATTTCTGGGAGATGGTTGAAGAAGTAAAAGGCCACCCTCCCGTGGTGGACAAGAAGCCTTAGCAGCTGCTGAGCAGAGCCGCAAGCTGCAGGCTGCCTTGAAGTGGCGCGTTAACTGTTTTGAAAGCAAGAATCCCAGTAATTTAATTACTGAACGCAAGGTCTCTTTGCCGGTAATGGGAAGAACGAAGCAACAGCTCCGGCATTCCTGGTAGGCCGGGGGATTCTTGCAGCCGGGCTCCTTGGTCCCCTTGTTCTCCTGCGCGTTTCTACCGTTATTTGACTTTGCTGTAAACTTTTGAGGGATTGCAGCTGGAGGCAGGCGCATGTTGATGGCAGCAAGGGAAGCCAAGGGAGAAAGGGGTCGCACGGCTCAGTCACCTTGCAGTGATTTCATAGCTGCCTTTTTTCTTAAGGTCGCCCCTCATGTCTAATTTATCCCACACCTTGACACAAGAGAGATTTTTAACAGAGATCCATTTAAATTTCACAAAGGGATACTGGGTTACTTGAATCACTCACACTTGCTTGACCTATTTTTTTTTTTAATCCCTTCCTGGAAACCTTATTTCATGTTTGAATTCCCTCAGCTATTTTAGGAATGTCGTCCTACCAAGATCAAATTACCTTAGATGAAACCCAGGCACAGCAGCCTTACAAGGCAAGGAACTTTTTGATTAACTACCTGTGCCATCTCATTAATATAGGCTTAGTTTCAAACTCGGGCTGTAATTCTGGCATGGCAAATGTGTGTGAAAACCGTGGATTAGTCACGGTAAGGATACCAAAGGCCCGACATTTTGTAGGGAATAGCACTAACCCTGTTGGCTCAGTCTGTCTTTACATTTAATTTCCTTTACGGTGGTTTGTCCTTTTTCTTTTCTTTTTTTGGTGCATGGGAAGGAGGGCTTGTTTGCAAGCCTGGTGCTAGCAACTTTCCACTTGGATTTATCTGTCTCCAAACAGGCTGATCTGGCCAACAGCCCTGTATGAGCAACCCCCTGTCCCCATACAGAGCTACGAGACTTTACGGCTTTGGATCTCTTTGGAGAAGTGGGACGCAATTTGAAAGTCAGTGGGTTGAAAGTCGGCAACATTTCCCCAATAGTCACAAGTGGGGGGAAGGTATTAGCTTGTAAGGGAGGTGAATTTAATCTTACACCTGGGCTGGATTTGTCCTAGTGACTTTTAGCTGAGTTAAGCTGCTGTATAAACCCGCTGGGTGTTGAGAAGCGCTGACATCTGTTAGTTCCCCGATGGCCTGTCATAAATCTGTCCCTGAGAAGGGAGTGTGTTATTTGGGTGGAGCTGGCGACAGCTTTATGAGTGACAAATGTGTGCGATGGAGGGGCACCTTCTGTGCGCCCATTGTTTGGTGGCAACAATCGCACCCTTTATTTTTATTTTTTAATTATTATTTTTTTTAATACAATTCCTAAAGCCCCAAAATGAGAGGAAACGGATCAGGCAGAACTCTTGAAATGCCTGTGATCAATTTGAGAGCAAAAAAGAAAACTTAAAAACAAATTTTGTTACTTTCCCTTTTTACATATAGGAAAAAGACAACATACCTACTGCATTAGGTAAAGGAGCCTAAAGGATGGGATAGAGTCTCAGCTGCTTGAAAACTTTGTGAGCACTGGATTTTATTTTATTTTTGTTAAAGATTTGCTAGTGCTCGAACACAAGCTTCTGGGCTGGCTGCAGAAAATGTTGCCTGTGATGAGCAAGACCTAGGTCGTCCCTGTGTCTTTTAGGCTTAAAATCTTTTCATTTCTAAAGGATTTAAATGCTCATATTTCAAGGGAGGTTGGGTGCAGCTATTTGATTAAAAACCCCTGACTGCCATTTTAAGACTCTTTTTATATGTCTATTAAATACCCGATTTGCAATAGCTGTTTGTGATGTAGGTAAAACCGGGTGCATCTACATGTTGCATTGCGGTGACGCTGTGATCACGTGGGTCTACACATGATCGCTTGCTACGTCGCGGTAGTGGCGTGCTCCCCATAAATAGCGCGCCGCTCCGGCGACAGCAGGCAAATCTACGTGTGTACTGCCCGCATGGCGCAGTACGGCCGGCTTTAGTACTTCCATAAAGGAAGTACTAAAGCACAGCGACGTGTAGATGCATGCACCGATCCAGAAGGACACAACGATCAGGAGTGCCATTTTGGGATATGTTGATGGTGGATGTCATTTATTGGGATACCAGCAAAAAGCTCCAGTCCAAATTGGAGTGTAAAGCACCGATGCGCTCTCTATAATTATCGTTGTTTTTATGAAGTATCATGGGTGCGTGTATTGCCTTCTGGACAGAAAGAAAGAGCGATTCTTTGATCTGAGAAGCCTTATGTTTGCATTAGACTGGAGGCACAGCAGAGATAACGGGGAACGGGCTAGGTAGGGCGTGAAATGTAAAGTGGCTGCCCTCTGCCGGCTGGACTCGAAACTGCTCATCTGTGTGTCAGAGGCCCAAGGCAGCTAATAGCTTCAGGCGAATCTCCTTTGGCTCGAGACAGGTTTCTATTCGGTCTCTGTTGTGGCCATAAAATGCTAAATGGCAATCGTGTGTGGCCTGGGGACAGCTGGGACATCCTGGCTGTGTTACGACGTCATGATGGATAGAGAAAAGTAGAAGGGTAAGATGCGTGGAAAGGATCGCTGCTCAAGGGGCAGCCTGATTTCTTTGCTCAGAGCAAAGCTCTCTTGGAGCCGTATCTGCTTTGTGGCAAAGTTTTGGAGAGCAAGGAGTGAAGAGCCAACAGGATGGGGAGGGATGGAGAAGGACGAATCTGATGAGCCCCGTTGATAAACTTGGCGAGGAGTTGCCCGCAGGGACAGATGTGGACAGGCAAGGAGGCGAGTTTCCACCGTGCTGAGGTTGAGCCAGCAGCAGGATATGCAGGAAAAAATGTCAAGGCAGGTCATCGAGTTGGGGGGCATGGACAAGGTAGGAGAGGAAAGCCTTGGGGCAACAGTAATCAAAGTCACTGGAGCTGGAGCAACCACCCAGCAACGAGGGAGGAGAGAGGGGGCAGATGCTGAGGGCTTCCTACAGAGAGGACTGGGATGAAAGGTTAGTGCCACCTGGCCCCCCAAACCAGTGCCCTAAAATGGGCATTTTGTCCTGTGCTTCATTAAATCGAAACTGGGTTTTTGTTTGAGGGAAGTTGGGGTTTGCTTCTGGCCTAGTGTCAGGACTGCTCCGTTTCATCCCTAGCTTATAACATATCTCAGCATCCAGTCCAAACCCCCCGTTCTCCCTCTGCCTTTTTATTTTTTAGGCCGGAGAATAGATTAGCCTTCTCTCCTGAATGATGACAATGCAACAGGAGGCTTTTTCACGCTGAAACAGCTTGGACTTGTGGCTCACATTCCTTATGCACATGACCTCCTACCCCAGTGGTTTGCAAAACAGAAAACAGGTGCTTCCCGATGCACGCTACAGAAGGAGCGTCGCTTCTCGGCATCTCCTCTCTGCTGCGCAATGCAAAGAGAAGCCCCATCCATATTTCTTGGCACGGAGCTGATTCCACGCTGCTGGAGTGGGTGTGCGGAGACAGGCAAATCTTTCCTATCCAGAGCCTGCGTGCGCTTGCATTCACACTTTCAACCAGCCTCCTGAGCCAGCTCTGGGAGCTTGCACTAACTGAATTAACATCGCGGCCTTGTTTTTGTTTTATAAACACAGCCGCCGTAATTGGACGGCCGCGTTAGTAGGACAGCCCCATTTAATTGCTCATTAGGAAACACGTTGGAGGAACAGAAGAGGGGGAGACCGAGTGAAATTTTGCTCGCCCACTGCTGGGGCTGCTGCTTGGATTTCCAGCAGCCTTCGGCATTTGAGGAGGTGCGTTCTTCACTGCCCTGGGAGCAGGTAAAATGGGGTGAAAGGAGTAGATTGAGGCAGAAGAGGCTCTCCAGCAGCATTGGAGGACCCGTGGTTAAGACCCAGGGGTTTGTGGACTCAGCCGCAGCCCTGCCTGCCTGTACAAGAGCATCTGGAAACCTTTTGCTTGATTTTTAATAGGTTACATGCTTATGCATTCACTCCACCAGCACCCTGTAAGGTAAGAGAGCTCCGATTACCCACCATTTATAAATGGGACCCCAAAGCTGTGAGCGACCGGAGGACTGAACCCTAGTCTCCCAAGTTGTGCACTAATACTCGGACCCTGGTGTGATGCCTCTCTTCTCTCATTTTGGTTGCAGGGGTAAGACATGTCCGCTGTTGCAGAAGCTGACCAGGGAGACATCTCTTGATTTCCTTCATTGCCGTGTATTTACATTGCCTTGAATTCAGAGGGCTTTCTCTTGGGACCTGACTGGACCCAACACAGAGCAAGCGTGCAGTACGTGATAGATAAGTGCTGTCCCGGGGAGCTTACATATTAACCAAGTTGGAGATGAGCAGGTGGGGGAAAGCTACAGGAGTATAGAAACTAGTGCAGCAAAGTGGCAATGAAGAAGGGCCACCTCTGCAGCCATTGCAATGAGGCAAGGTACGGGCCAGCGTTGAGAAGCGAGTCGAGGAGGGGTAGGGCTGTGACTGCTGGCATTGCTGGAGGATAGGAAGATCTAGGGCAGCGTGAAAACCGAGGTGAAGAAGGTTATGCCAGTATTGCATGGTTGCAGCTGGCATTGTGAGCAGCGAGGGGAGGACTTTCTGTGAGGGGCTCGGGGGGCAGAGGTGTTAGGAAGCAATGTTTTCTGAGCGTGCATAGAGGCCCAGTAAGTGCAGAGGCCTGTGTTTGTCTGGCCTTGTCCCTGAGGTCTATCAGGAAGACCCTCTCGCTCCAGTCCGGACTCATGAGACCATATGGGAGCAATCAGTGACTTCAAGGAGAGTGGATGAATTCAGCAGAGCAACATTGGAAAGGGATTTGATGGTTAAAGACCATCCTTGGCCTGTGTTGCCTGTTTGTACTGTGAGGTGCATGTACAGCACCAAGCACAGCGGGGACTTGGTCTCGGTTGAGCCGTTGGGGTGCTAACGAACTTCAGCCGAACTGAACCGTGAAAGCATTAGCGGCTCGTAACGGGGGAGGTGGCATGATCTGAAGGGCCAGGAGGATGATGAAGCAGTGCACTTGGGAACTGAAATCTGCTGCCCCTTGCTTGGAAGAACAAGGAGCAAACCTGCTGGACAGGGCACTCGCTAGCTGACTTCCCCGGCGAGCGCAGATGCAAAGTGTGCTAAAGTTAAATCACTTTAAAACTGATTTTGCATTAGAAGTATGTTTTCCCACAGCTGCTGGAGCAGATAGCCTGGAGTACGAGGCTTGGCTGGCCACCAGCAAACACGATTAGGTGGTCGGGCTGTTTTCCTATTCTTTATGTATCTGTCCCATGCCTTCGTCTCCATCGGCGCTTCCTCCAGAAGGGGCGAAAGGCTGCCAGGGATGGCACTCGTGGGCGGGCATGCGCTTGCTGTTCTTCCCACCAGCCTTTCTCGCCCACCACCTTTTGCACTTGTGAGAGGATCGGGATCCCGCCTCGGCTTTGCCTGCCGAACAAATTGATATTCTCATTGCTCCCTGCTATTGCCGCAGCCGGTTTGTTTTCACTTGGGAAGAGCAGAGTGGTGATGGGGGCGGGAGAGATCCAAGCTGTTCGAGCCAGTGAATGAAGGTCTCCTGGCAAGTCTCTCTTGCTCCGGACCCGTTCGGGTAGCCGCTGCGACTTGGAGGGGGCGTGAGGCCGAGGGCAGAGCTCTCAGTGGCTTTTCCTGGCCGTCACGTGCTTTTGGTCAATAAAGGTTACATGTGGCCTTTGCTCCTCTGATTATTTCCTGGACTTGGCCTTTCCAGGAGCGACACATGCAGGCTATTTGGCAGTGCATGGTGGTTTGGTACCAACCCCGGCACCCTCGGTATTAATAGCGGGAGGAAGGAGTGCTGGGGAGAGGCCTGGTTGCGTGTGCGAGTGGTGACCCCGTTGGCAGGTGAGGGGGACAGGGCAGTGTGGCCGTGTGTGGCCGGGCATCTCCGTTGGCCTGCAGCAAGGGCTGGTCTGTGGAGGTATCTGGGACTCACCCCCTTGCTCTTTTTTGTGACCTAGTGGGACCGTAATCTCTGCCCGGTCAACTTTCCTTTCATGGCTGTGCAAGATGAAACCAACTGGGAGCAATGGTCTGGTGGGGAATGGATTATTTTGGGAGAGCTGGATCCAGCTCTGCCACAGACTCCCTCTGTGGCTTTGGGCAGCTCACTTAAACTGTCTCAGGGTACCCTGGACTTTTACCTCCTTTTTGGAGCCCCTGGTCTGTCCATACTTCTTTAGAGAGACATCACCTTCCAGAGCAGCCAGTGCTTCAAGTGTCCACCATAAGAGACCCCTGATTGTGATCGGGATGTTGGTGCACCTGTAATATGAATAGTCAATCCTGCCTTTCTGGGGTTTTTTTTCCTAATGCAAGTTTTATTCATGTCTATGTTTTGCTCAATGCTTGCAGCATTTGCTCTGTGGTTGTTCTGTCCAGTCCCACTGAACAGCAATTAATTTGATCACAGTAAATTAGGACTCTCCAGTGACCCTGCTCAGGGTTGCTGCTGTTAGGGTTAATGTGTTGATATGCAGAACTCAGGAGAGTTTTGCTGTAGTTTGGACCCTTCTCACAGATGGAGTTGGCGATGTCTCCTTGTGTTCAGCTAGAGATGCAGGCCTCAGACATTTTTCGCATAAGCAGCTGTATGCAGATTTACTTTGCGATGCTGCATGTATTTTGCCTCTTTCTGATGCCCGTTCTCAATCTGTTGGCTTATCTCCTTAATCTCTCCCTCTCAGCCCAGTGACCAGCGTTTCTTTATGGCTTTCGGCAGCCGTCTGTGCATTTCTTCTTTGCCCTGTTTTGAACTTTGGGCCATCAGGACTGGTAGGAGAATTGCACGCTGTAGAGGTGCACGCATGCTGTTGGATTTTGGACAGGGCATCTGGCCCTGATTGTGTTTTACTTCTTTAAAAGGGTGAAAAACCTGCAGTTTTAATACGTGATGGAAAGAGCATTAACAGGGATCCTCGTGGACTTATTTTGTTTCCACGAAAAAAGATTTGACAGCAAGCAGTTTTCCCAGATTGCACACACTGGGGAGCTAGGCATGTGTATCCTTTCCGAGGTGAACTGCAAGGGAATAGGGGAAATTTTAGAACGACTAATCAGATGCAAAGGCCACATCCTCCCCTTGCTGTAGATTTTAATTTGCTAGCGGAAAGCACTGTAATTTTTGTTTCCAGTCATTTGCTCTTAAACCTAATTTTAATCCTATTTTAGACACTGCTATGCTAAAACCTACAGCAGCTGAGCAACTACATTCCAGGGCTGAGAGTTCCTCTGTAATAAAACCAATTTATAAGGCTCTGGTTGATGGGAGATCACTGGAAACAGTTTTATCAAAGTAGGTTTTCTTTCATGTGCGGCTTAACACATCCAGTTTAAAGAGACTCTTTCCAATAGTTTGTTCCCTGAAGCTTAGCTTGTTTGTGGAGCTTTCCTTTTTTCTTGTTCCCAGGAATGTTTTCAGGGCTTTTTATTTTTTACACTGGATTGGATGTTTTAAATCATGACGGGGAATCTTTCTAAAAGCAATGCTTTAGTTCAGGGGTGTCAAGCACCTCCACCTTTCCTGGGATCTAGCCTGTGGGTTGTATTTTTGGTGATCCTGCTTTCATTGAGCCATAAATGACTGGTTCAGTACAGGAATTACAGGGTGAAATCTGTGATTTGTCCCATGCAGGTGAGCCTCACGTTCTGTCCTGGCCTCGAGGTCTATAAAAGCAGGTGGGGCTTTTGGCTTTAAAAACAGTGATGTTTGAGCTACTGCATTCATTGAAACAGGCCCTAAATGAAAGCAATGCAGCTGGGACAGTTATCTGTGTCTCAAGTGAGAGAGGTGCAGTAAGGAAACAAATGGTGGAAAGACTATGAGACTTGCACGATCATTCATTTACAGTAAGTCATTTATAAATGCCATGGTCTTCTCTGAATCGCGGCATTCTTCAGGCAGCGTCTCTCTAATCCTGCACCTGGACTGACTGTCCGTTCTTGCTCTTGGGTGCTTTTGAGCCGCAGCAAAATTGCAAAAGGCTGCGTGTGCTTAGGCCCTGGTCCTGATTTACACTTGAGTTAATCCCAGGGCACTGACACGTATAGTCTTTGCAGGATTGAGGTCTTAGGTAGCAGCTCTTTTGCTTCTGGCTGTACGAGCCTGTCTTTATTAACATGCCTCTGTGCCACAGGCTGGCAACATACATTATTGTGGGATCAACTCCACGTTTCCTGCCGGTCCTAGAATGAAATGGGCCGTTAGTGCAAGCTCATTATTGGTTGGCAGACCGCGTGCTTTCCGATTGCTGTGCATGTCAGCGCACCATATGGGCCGTGCCGTCCCCTTGCTTGCAAAGGAGACTTCAAAGTACGGCGTCGGAGAAGTCTCTGGTACGCTGCCTCCTCTTGTAGGCAGCGCTGGCCATGGGTGTGACTGATAAGCTACTCATTAGCCTGTAAATACAGACTTCAGAAGTGCTGAAGATCAATTCACTCTCTGATGGGCATTTACTTGCAGTCACTAAGTGACTTAATAAAATGTTGTGGACTGTCAACGAGCAAACTTCCTTGCCTTTGCTGCATATGATCAGGCTGTTGCCACCAAGATTGCCGAGCACTTGCCTACAATTAGTTTATGGCTGACAAACAGCTGGCTGATACTGGACTTGATTAAGACGGTGGCGAGGCTGATAGGCAGAGGGAAGTGCGACGGAGCGTTTGAAGCTACGATGCAGCCTTTTGGGTTGAAAGAACATATCTGCAACCAGGCAGCTCAGTCGGTGGTTGAAAATTGTGCCTAGTTTTCTTGCTGACCGCTATCCCCCCATAGCAGCATCTATTAGTAAGGCTTTTTACTATCCAGGGTTAGCTAGAAGACTCAACATATGAAGTACAATGTATGAAGACCTATGTCCTTAGACCAACACGGCTACAACCCAAACCCCTGAAGGCATAGTGAGCATTTAGGATGGTTCATTTAGCACCGAGCATCTCAGCCTGTCTCCCCAGTGACCTGAGCTCCCTGCTCTCAGCTTCCCATGCAGCGTTCCTCCAAAAGTTCAAGGTCTTGGACATCACCATCAATAATCTCTGGGAGGAGGAATGGGGTCAAGACCTCTCCTCCTTTAGGTGTATGCCTGTTTAGTTACAGAACTGCGAGTCCTTCTCCCCCCCCAACCTCCACCCATGCACATCTCGTGCGCCCATTTTGCATTTGCTCCAAGGGAAGGCATCCTGGGGGCAGCACTGTAGCTTCACTGCTGGTGATGGGCTCTTCCTCCTCTGTTCTCTTGTTCCCAGATATGAGGGTCATTCCAGCTGACAGTGCCTCCATGTGCGCGGATACCCGTCCCCAGATGTCCCGGAAACCGAGAAGGCTTCCTGGGATGCAGCATGCATGGCAATTCCTTCAAGGACCTGAATTTTGTAGGTCCAGACTGTTTCTGGGTTAAAGCTGCTGTCCTGATATTACTTCCAGGCAAGGTTTTTGTACCTAGTGTTAAATCCACGGCATGATTGCAAACAGAGGAAGGCGGTGCCTGACTTTTCTCTGGATGGGATCATCCCTGAGGTCTCGTTTAGATGGATTGCCGCGAAGCAGGCGCATCCCGGCTATATCTCCCCCTTTGCCAGGAAAGCAAACCATTGCTGGGCTGTCACCGCAGAGAGAAGCTGTGCTCCCACGTGGGAGGAGTAGAACGTGTTTGGGAAACCTGTTATTACTTCTCCCCTTAACTGCTTAACGTGTCGGGGGGGTAGCCACCACATCCTAGTCTGCGCTAGACACATTTACGTTTGCTGCCATCTGTGAAAGCAGCATCCTGGGTCTCAAACGCTGCAGTTTAGATGGCCCTTGTGTTCTCCTGCCCTTTAAGTACTGGGCTGTGATGATCTGTTGTTCCTTTGCTTTTGATGGCTAAAGAAGCCGGGGTGGGGTGGGGGAAAGGATTTTTAAAGCAAGGCTAGTACTTGGCTTTGTTGCTGTGTGACCTGGATCCGGTATCATTCATTTCTCCCTGCTTGCCTTGTACAACAGGAGCAATTCCTACCTCCAAAGGTGAGAGACTAAACTGATAGTTGCAGAAATGTTTGAAATCCTACAATGCTGGGAGCATCTTAAAGCAGCATCTCAAAGTATGTGCAAAGCAGCACTGCACTATTATTGAGAACACAGGAAAGCCGGATAATTAAATGCACATTAGTGAGAGCTTGGAGCTGCTGGGTCATTGACTCAGAGCCCTGGATCCAATGCCAAGCCAAATGCACGTATCTTTTCTACCCTATGTTATTGGTAAAACATGTTGCTCCTGTTCCTGTGACTTTTATAAGAAATTCCATAGGAATTTCTTCCGTCTGCAAAATCCCACTCTGCATGGGGAGCCATTCGCACGGCTCTGAGCTGCCAGCTAGCCAGAGCCTTGTCTTCACTGGAGGAATGAGGAGGGTCTAACAGAGGTTTTATTAGATGGTGCAATCCAACATGTGTTGTCAAATGTTTCCTAATGATAATGCCAAGTGCGGCAAAGCTCCTAGGGGAGAAGATAAAAATACATCCCTTGGCAGAGACGATATTGCAGGTTTCTGAGCTGCACCAGAAATAGCGTCTTGGGGAGGGGAAGAGGAAGAGAGAACTGCTCTCCACTTTCTGACTGCAAATGCATGGTGAGCTCGCGTGAGAGGTGCCACCGCTGTAAATTGAAAGATGCTGGCCTAAAGCCTGGTGAAGTCGAGAGACCTCATTGCGCCGGCTTTCCGTATGCCAGGCAGTAGCTCTGGGTCTAATCCGGCAAGTGCTGGAAATCCCACAGATAAAAGATCGCCTACATCGAAGCAGCAGTGTAAAGCCCTAGGTTCAGGGCTCGTAGACTCCGTCTAATGCAGCAGAGCGCGCAGAAAGCTCACATGTGGCTGGATAAGGCGGATGAAATGGATGCTGTCTGTACGACTTGCCAGTCCTGTCTGTAAATAGCACAGTTGCTGTTCCAGCATATTTGCAGAGCGAACTTGCAAATACAGTATGGCAGTGGAAGGGGAAAAGGGCTGGCCTCATTTAGCAGCGCTTAAGCGATCCCATCTGTTGTCTGAGCCGGAGCGGACACTGGGGACTGGAATATTCTCATTCGCACTTAATGCCAAGACTTCCCTGAGTCGAGAGGGCTGTAAACAATTGGCCACACCTCTATTACAGCTGTTCCCTTGCTTCAGTGAAGCTACTTCCCTCGCGGAGCTGGGCAACCACTGCTCCCAGTGTGAAATGACCAGTTTAGCAGACCAGCCAACATGATCCAAGGGCTCATGTGGCAGTCGTGAACACCTGAAATTGCAGCTTTGGAGAGTGAGGTCATTCAGGGCTTTGACCTCCTCCCTTTTTTTACACCAGTTCGCCCACTGGTAGGTTTTAATGGTCGTTGTGACAATTAATTGCATTTCCTGCAACTTGGAGCTGGCATTTGAAATAGTGGCGCTGCCCCTCTGTGGGTTTTTTGGTGGAGCCGTAATTATCCTTAATGGGATAATCGGGCGTTCCTCTGTTGGCTTCCTCTGACATTTCAGGCGGATGTTTAAAGGTTTAATCCCACCAGGTATAGAGTATCCCAGGCAAGGATCAGCTATGTGAAGTCAGCATAGCTCAGAGACCTTGAATAATGCCTCGGTGTCTCTGAAACACAGCTCTACCCCATCAATGCACTGCTCAAATAGGAAAGCAAGCAGAGATGATTTTCTCAGTATAAACAGCTGGATTTGCATGTGGCCTGTGAGATAATGCCTCAGTGTCTCTGAAACACAGCTCTACCCCATCAATGCACTGCTCAAATAGGAAAGCAAGCAGAGATGATTTTCTCAGTATAAACAGCTGGATTTGCATGTGGCCTGTGAAACATGGGTATGACTCAGTGGTTTGGGAGCTTGTCTTGCTTTGCCTGGGTGGACAGAAGCACCAATACAGCTACGTTTTCACCGTTGTAGAAGTGTACGCTGGAACAGTGGTCCTTTAGCCTGGAAATTATTAGATGTTGTGAAGACCCACTGTTTCCTTGGGTCTACCCCAGGCTTTCTTTCTGATAATATCCACCTGTTATTGGACTCTTCCTTCTTTACATCACGGTAGTAAAAATGCTGCAATGTCACAGGAGGATGCATCAGCCTTCGGGCAGCCTCTTTGAAGCTCTCCTCTCTTCGGTTTACTTTGCAGGTGGTGAAACACCCAGTATAATCTAGCAGAGGTACCAAGCATAGAGAGCTCTGGGCTCGCCAAATCTGCTAGGAGCAGGTAAAAATGGAAACTGCAACAGCTTTGTTTAATATGCTTTTATAAATGTCAGATGAAGAGCAATCAGGACTTGTAGTAGAGATGAGATCTTTTATTAGACCAACAAGATTTCTGCAAAAAATGTCTTTAATTGCAAGCTTCCGGGCACAAACACCCTTCATCAGGCATTGGAGAAAAGATGACGAGCAAGGTGTTTTTATCCGGTGCTCTCAGCATGCTCTGCCTCTTTAGCTCAACAAATTATCTCCAACTTGGCGGTGTTTCTGCCAGCATATTTGCGAAGTACCTGTTGTTACTGCCAAGGCACTGTGCATCCTCTTTGAAGGGAAAATTGTACATGGGGACTGTGTATCAATTAGCAGAGAACCAGTAAATATTGCCACCGCACGGCAGGTCTGGGAAACGGGACCAGGACTGCTCAGTCCCAGTTACTTCTGAGTCTTACTGTGTGACCTATGGCAAATCACTTAACTTCTGCGTGCTCAGGTTCACCCATCTGTGAAATGGTTATTAAAATACTTCAGAGAGTTGTTGGGAAACTCAATTAATGTTCACCCTTTGCTGGGAAATCCCTGTTGAAAGAGGCCACAGAAACCAAGTGTTGTTAATGCACTGACATTTTCTCTCGGTGCATTTCTGAGAATCAGATTCTTTCCTTCCCGGTGTATGGTAGATGAGTGAATACTGTGGATAGTCTTGTTAGTAAACCCAACTCGTTATATCCCTGAACTGGGTCACCTTTTGCTTGGTACGTTGGTCAGTAATGCACAGGGAGGTGGTGTGTTACTTTTTGGGCTTAATGGAGCCCATTCTGCTATAAATACGCATGCAACTCTACTGACCTTAGTAGTGGGGTGGCAGGAGGGTGAAGGAGGGGTTTGTCCCTCGGCATTTTACGGTGGATCTGTCGTCATTGTTGGCGATCCCTCGCAGTCGAGGATGATCGCTTCTGTGGGTCAAGTAAGGGTTGTAGACGAGTCTTGATGGCTAAGAAGGCCGATCCTAGAGCCACAGACCCTCTGGCAAACGCCACGGGTGATGGTTAAAGGGAGGTTCGGACCACAGATTTCTTGGTTCACCACGAGGGTGTCCTTGAAGCATTTCCTCCGGCCCCTGCACATCCTTTGTCCTTGGCTGAGTTGGTAGTACAACAGTCGTTTTGGCATATGTACATCAGACATGGGCACACCGTGCCCTGTCCACCGCAACTTCAGATCAGTAAGATATTGATAAATATGAGAGACGAATTCCAGTCTCTTGGTTGCAGTCATGTCAAATTTTGCTGCGCTTAGATGGCACAGCCTCAGAGTCCGTTTCAAATGCCCGTAGGACCATTTACAGTACGGCAGGCATTAGTCCGATGGTCTGATCAGATCTGCTCCATTGCAAAGCAATCTTGAAAACTCTCCCTGGAGTGCAGCTGGGAAGGTGATACCGAAGTGCTGGAGTCATTTTGAAGTGCAAAAATCTAGAACTCTTGGTTCAGAGATGATACCTTTTTTCAGACCAACTGAGAAATTGCAAAAAAAAAAAAAAATCTTTTTTTTCCGCAAGCTTTTGGGCTCACACGCCCTTCATCAAGCTCAGGGAAAATTTAAAGATGGTAAAAAGTCCCCATATGTAGGAAATAAACTTCATTTTTGCAGGAAGCTGAAGCTGGAAACTGCCCCTCTGGGTCCATGAGAGTGTCCTTGTGAGGTGCTTTTTTTGTTGTGCAGATCAAGCAGAATTGGTGTCAGATGGCAGGGAGGTGTTGAAAGTTTTCTTGTTGTTCAGCAATGAAGTTTATAATCCAAAATCGGCTACAGTTCAGCACCTTCCATGTTTCAGGGATGTATTGGGTAGCAAAAGAAATGCCAAATGGTCTGATAAGCAGTCTGTAAAAAAATAAATAAATAAATTCCTTTCTGGGGGAACATTAGTGTGTTGGGGAAGTCGCATTAGCATTGTTTGCATCAACTTTTGTATTCAAGAAAATGTTTAGACTGTTCTTCTTATTTCCTGTTCCAGAAAGCATGGTTCTGTGCTGCAAAGGGTGAGGAGGTTGCTGCTGATGTGGCATTGATGCAGCAGAGACTGGAGAGGGATAGAGAGATGCTAGGACCACCAAATGGACAGAGTCGTGGGCAATGTGACTTTTCCAGTTGTAGGTTTGGTACATGGCAATGATCTCTTCAATCAGGGGAGTGTCCAGGTGCCAGCCCGGTGCCGAGGGGCACGCTGGCGCTGTAGGAGATCTCTTTCAAACGTCTTCACCACTTCTCTTTGTGTAAAGATGCTACAGCACTTCCCCAGGCCCCAGCCAGGGCCTGTCGGTTTGATTGCATTTTGTTTCCTATGTCACTCTCCAGGAAGAGAGGTAAAAACACAGCTATTCCTCCGCCATCTGTCTGGCAGCACCACTCGGTTGCTGTTCCAGGAAATGCCATCTCTTCCTGGTACAGGACAGTGCTGTCTCCAGCAATGCTCTTCAGCTGATGGGAAGGCATTATTCCCAGAGATACCACTTTCTTTCTGACGTGTGATGTTCGGCAGCCAGAAGAGAGTTGCTCAATTAATACTTGCATGGTGATAGGGAACACGCACATGGTTATTAGGATGATCAGCAGAATGGAGGGCCTGTCCCCTTATCTAAAAGAGCTTGGCTTATTTAGCCCTGGCAAAGGAAGGTGGAGAGGGGATAGAGTTGCCAGCTATAAATATGTCAGCAAGATAAACCTCCAGGAGGGAGCAGAACGACTTGAACTTAAAGGGCCATGTTGGCACAAGAACAAATGGATATGGGCTGGCAGGGAGAAGAAGGTTTTGTGCTATCAAAGCAGGGTGAAGCCATGGAGCAGCCTTCCACTTGGATCAGCAGAGGCACTAGTTGGGGCCAGAAGGAGCTCAGTAAGTTTATGGAAAGGATGCTATGGCACAATTGCCTGCAGCAACTGAGGACCGGGCTCTGACTTGGGAGGTCCCTTCCAGGCCTTTAATCCTAGATGAATGCATCTCTATGAAAGCAGAGCAGCCGGGCACTGAGAGACGGCCCCTGGCTTCAGGCGAGACGTGCCGTTCTAGACGAATGCAGGCGTCTTCCCTTCCTAATCCGGCATCGTGGTGTCTCTTGCTATCAAGCATCTCGCTACAGGCATGGCTGCATTCCCTGGGAAAGAGCGACTCCTCCGCCTCGATATGAGCCGTCGCTTGTAAAATGTTGGGTGCCTCTGGGGTGAAAAGTGAGGCGGGCAGGTTCGATTTGATTGCTGGTGATTGTGCCACAATGCCTCATTTGTATGGCTGCCAATAAAGTAGGTGTCTTGGGAGTGGCCCAGTGGAAAGACAGGTACCAATACTTGGCAGAGCTCCTGTGTTTTAATGAGCAGAACTGAACTGAATACGTGGGAAGTGATTAGCCTTGCACTTGTAAGAGTGCCAGAGCCTACTAATGCGATTGTGCATACGATCTGCACCTGTTCATGGGAGGTGTAGGGCAGGCGGAAGCAATTGGGGTGAGCTCGCGATGTTGCATTTGTCGCACCCCTTAAGCCGTACGCAGACATCAGCTGCCATGCCGGGGTTTGTTGGGCCCACCCGTATCATTATTATTATCTCGTATAACTCCACGTTTGAGGAAAGCGTGGTAAGTGTTTAAACCCTAATGAATTCAAACAAGCAGCCCACGCTCTAATTACTTATTCTTGTCAACAGAAGTGTCATAGGGTCAGCTTATCAAACGATAACATTTGGAGACGGACCAACTGTGTTGCTGTGTTTTGGAGGTGACAACACAACCGTCCCCATGTTGTTCAGTGCTATCGAAACATGGAACCGAGGGCTGCTCGAGCTCGCAGTGTCACTGCTGCCTTGTCCTTTGACTAACAGATTACACATGCTGCACAGCTCCAAGCCTCGGCTTAACTGAAATAAAGCAGCCCTTTTCTACAGTGAAAAAGCAATTACTCAGTATGTATGTGGGTTGGGGGAGGGAGCTGGGTTTTTGTAGGGCTTCATTTAATTCCTGCAGCAGAACATCAAAATACTGGAGGGTAGGGGTGAGGGGGGATCTTTGAAATACTTTTTCTTTCTGCTGATGGGGGTGGATTTGCCTTGCAGTGCACATTGGTTGCAAAATCAATTTTACAGGCAAACGTCAACCAGACTCCCAAAGTTCAAGGGATGTCTAACAAGGAGTTGCACAGAGCAAGAAGAAACTTATGTGTGGAAATAAAGCCGAACCCCTTGAAAAAGCCCTGACTGGCGCCGAGTACATTTTCTTAGCATGATAGGACACCCATAGGATCCTGTGAACAGGTTTACCAGAGGAGAGCTGGCATCGGAGAGAAGAGATGAGCACGAGCATGAATGAATGAACTCCCAGAATTAAGTGCAAAACACATTCGCGTTTCTTAGATTTCCTTAACTTCTGTATGTCTGGATTCAATGCATATGCGTGTGTGTGTGTGTGTGTGTATGATACACACACGTGTGTGTGTGAGTGTTTGCATATCTATAAGAGGCTGTTAATTCAGTTCTTAAACACACTGTGTAATATAGATTAGGCATTTATTGGGACTTCATTATACCACCACTTCCCAGCACCCTTCTGGGGTAAGGATGTGCTTTCAAGCCCTCAAATATTCCAGCAACAGGACCACCCAAATAGAGGGGTAAAGCTCTAGTATTGTGGGAGCTGGCCACCTCCATATATACTCTCTTTTTGGTAAAAAGAAGGCCTGGTGCCTCACAAGGACCAGCGTACCAGGTAAATATGTGCTTTGGCACTGTCTTTAGAAGTTTTTTCCCTTCATCCCAGCTAAGAGGTGTTGAAAAACCTCCCATATAAGTGCAAATAATGATTGCAACTGTCTCCAGAGCCTCCTGTAGGAAATATGAAGTTGTTGTGCTTATATATGCACACTTAGGGTTGATTTTGTGCTCAGCTTCAGGATATCATCCCAGTCCCTCCCTTCAGCGGTCCCTCGGTGCCAGCTGCAAGCGGGAAGACTAGCGATGCCTGGCGAGCGTGCGAGAGTGGATTCTGCCTTGGACCGCCACGAGCAATTGAATAAAATCTGCTGCGTTGCATCATTATCCTTAGCCATGCTCCTGACCTCAGCTTGAACTAGATCTCATGCACTCGCTAGAACAATACAGCTGCTGGGTGTCAAAGCCAGGGAGGGCTCAGGAAAGGATAGGAGCTTTTTATCCCGTGACTTCAGAGAGATGCTTCCCCCACCTCTCGCTGCCAGAAAGTTAAAACGACTCCCTAGCAGAAGGTATGTTCAAATGCCAGTCTGCCAACTTTCCTATGGCAGAGATTGTCCCCTCCACGCATGAACCGCGCTTGCTGTATAAATGTTGGGGAGTGTAATATTGCGCTGTGCTTTATGACCATTAGCTTGGGAATGGAGGGTGCTCTCCATTTGCATGGTAATGAACCATTCTTTTCCAAAGGGTGTCAAAAACAATTGAATTAGCTAATGAGATTTTGTATGAACCATCTGCTGGTCACCTTCCTTTTCCTTTGACTGAATGAAGGGCTGTGATGAGTAATGGACCTGTTTCCCAAGGAGATCGGCCTTTTTGCCTTCCCTCTCCAGGAGACACTTTCCATAGAGTCATGCCACAGGCTCTCGGTGCAGGAAGGGGGTCTAGAGAGTTGGGGATAGGAGCAGCCAGTTCTGAATCCAGTGTGATGACAAAAAAAAAATGAGATTGGCTTTTTTTTAAACAAACAAAAAAACCCCAAAATTGCTTTTTCATGTTTACCTTCTTTGTGTGTTGCCCACTTAAGTCTTGCTGGATCATGCTTTAAAGTGGTTTTCTGCAAACAAAAAGGTGAGAAATGGAACAAACTGTATGCAGTAGTGTGACTGCAGGAACTGGGGCTAGAAGAAAGGAGATTGGCAATGCCTAGGGAAGCAGACACCTTCAGATCTCTCTTTTGGCCTTTTGCTGAAAGCTTTCACTTCTGGAGTCCTGTGATTTTCATGGGAATAGGACAGTCCCTTTCCGAGAGCAAGGGGAAGTAATGGAAAACAAAGGGAGCCGTGAGCCACCATGGCTTAGAGCTGAGAGACTGACTCTACCAGGCACGTGCACGCTAAGTGTGGCCCATTTGTAACCTTGGTTCTTGATGAAGAGTCATGAACCCGCTCTGCAGATGTGCTGTCCCATCTCTTTTGGAGTTGCGGCACGGGGCAGCAGACCTCTCGCACAACAGTAGCCAAGCTGGCAGAAGGCCTTTCCTCCCACCGTAGCTGTGTCTAGAGCATGGGTTTTGCTGGCAGAGTTCAGTAGTCCAGGGGTGCAATCTTAGTTGCATTGGCTAAACTTTGTAACGTAAGACCTGATCTCAGCCTCAGTTTCTCCTCCAGGAATGGGTATACAGACCAATCGTTGTTCTGAGCAAGTCCGGCGTTGTTGGATGATGCAGTCCATCGAAGCACAGAGTTTGTTGCGGTGGGACTAAATTCATCCCTGAAGTCACACCAGTGACTCTGGTGTAAGTTTAGCCCTAACTGGGGTCTGTTCAGGTTGCCGGGCTTTGCCGATTGAGTTAAACTTTATGGTGAAATGCTCGCAGGTCTCCAGCCCCAAGGAGGTCTGCAGGGGTAGGGGAAGCGCTGCTGTGGAGGGGATGGGGGAAAGGAGTGCTGAGTTTTCTCTCGAGCCCTGTCACACTGTGGGTGCGAGCGGAGGCACAGCCCTCCCCGTCCTGGCATGCTCCATTTCTTCTTCAAGCGGGCTAGATATGTCTCGCCACCCTGTCCCAGGAGGGCCCTCTGCCCTTTCTGCCTTGCAGATGTAAAAACCCACCCAAAGCTGGAGAGAGGGTGCGAATGAGCTGTCACACTTCCCTGCCACTTCAGACAGCCTGCGGGGCCATCACAGATGCTCTTGTGCTGCATTATTGAAGCTCTTGTTTGTCCACACACAGTGGCACTTGAGTTGATGGGAACAGCCCAAGGAGAATGGTGAGCCTGGCCAGGGGTTTTTATCGGCACTTTTTTTTTGGCACTCCCATAATTGAATGCAATCTGCTATTAGAGTTATATTTCTCCACTATTTACTAATGCATCTAGCAGAAAGCTGTGATGTGTCCCTTCCCCCTGCCCCTCCCCATGCTCTGGCAATTTTTATCATTAAAGCATGATTTGCCCACGCTCTTCTCAGAGTCAGCTGAACAAGTTGGATACAGCGACCTGCAGTCCAAGGTCCATACAACCAGCTGGGATATCCTTGCAGGAGGGTGGGAGTGGGGGTTAAAACATGTGCTGCTCTCTTTGCCACTGCCCGTTTGTGACCCAAGCTGTCTGTTTTGTTCCCATATCTGCAAAATTGGGAGAGGAGCATGTGACGTTGTCTCGAGGTGCCAGAGCGCCATGGACATTCACACAGTTGTGTGTCAGTGCCTGAGTGGAGGCATGTACACAATCAAAGCTAGTTTTGAGTTGTAAAAGAGCAAGAAACATCTCTGTCTTTTTCCCCCCCATTATACAGTGACCAGACAACTACTGGATAAGCGTTTCTAACCTAATTTTACAGATGGGGAGTCTGAAGCAAAGATGAGCGAAGGTTGCGCTTAGCAAAGAGATTCATTTGAATGGCAATTGGGTGTCCAAATCCCATAGGCAGATATTAAAATCTCTGCTGAAATGACTTGCCCCGAGTGGAACAGGATTTTTGCCTGTCGGTACCTAGCGATAGCTCCCAGACCCAGTAACAGCATCATGCCTTATGCTTTCCATGAACTAGAACATTTTCTGTATCCTAAATGTCCACTTTCTGCCTCTGAATGTTTCCAGTGCAGCTGTAACCCGCCATCCTGCTTACAGTTCATTACTCTCCAGCTGTTTTGGGAGTGTTTTTCGTGAGCCAGGAATTAGGCAAGATCCCTCTTCTTGCCTTTTTTGGGAAATCCACATAACCTTTGCATTTCTCCAACTCTTACAGTGTTTCACTGTCTTTTCGCAATCATTTACAGTATTAGTAGCACAGCAAATTCCTTAACAAGCAAAATAAAGAGGAATGATTACAGAGAGGACGTGAGGAATACCGATCAGTAAAGGTAAAGGTCTCCCCTCCATTCTGGAGAGGGATATTTGTGATCTTAAATTAACCCAGGCCTTTAAAGTGCTTTGAGGTTTGCTGATAAAAGGCCCCGTCAAGAGCAAGGGGCTAATAAAGGCAGATTGTATTAATGGATTGGAAGTACTTTCGAGCCAAATTTGTCATTACTGTCGCTTGCATCTGCGTGTACATCTAAACTTGAGGCATGTCAAAAGGCACAGATCTGTGCGTAAGAAGTATTAGGCATTTCTGTACTCCGCCTACCTGAACTGGGTTTCTCAGCAGGCTTCTCACAAGCTGCACGCTATCATCTTGTGCCTCCTGGTTTTGGCAATGTCTTAACACTGCACTCCCTCCATGTTGTTTAAACCCAGATGTGCTGTGGAGTTTGGCTGGCATATAACATGTTGTACTCATCCATGATTTTTCTCGTCTTCCAACCAGAAGCTTTCAATTATTCAGTGTGTTCCTGGGCTCAGTCACGCTATATGCCATGGACTGTAATTTAGATGAGCTGTCTCAGACTTTCATGTCATATTGACTAACACCTTCTTCAGAAAAGGATCATTTGCATCAGAACAAGCTGATTTTTGTTCTCTGTTGATGTGGAGCCTGATTCATAGGAGTGCTGAATGCCCCACTCAAATCCAGGGAAGCTCTGCTCACACCCCCAGTGCTTGTCACATATAAAGTGATATTCCAGGATGCCTCTGGGCTCTTCCCAGCGGGTGCAGTTCAGATAATTGTGCACAAGCCGTGGCTTTCAGTTAAGAGGGAACAAAAAGGAAAGTCCCTAACCTTCATGGCTTCAGAGGAAAGCACATTAACAAGATCCCAAAGGCTCAAACACAAGGCAGCAAAATCATTCACATACTTAACTTTCTTTTAAACATCTCATGATTTTTTTACCCTGATCTCGTGATTTTTTTTTTTTTGTTTGTTTGTTTATGGCCCAACTCATCCTTTTGGACTGTATGAGGCCAGCAAGTGAGGCTGCGTCACATAGCTGATTTCTCAATCTCCCCAAACCTTCTTTTCATCCCTAAGCACTGTAACTTTATAGTGCTATAAAAAGGGCTCTAAATTACAGCGCTGTAAAATGTGCACGGAGCACTTCTGTACACACCCTTAGAGTTTAAATTCACTGGTAGGAGATGGCTCACAGCAATGGTTAATTAAGGCGTAACACACCTGGGAGCAATCTCTTCCTAAGCATTTTACTATGCAGCAGATCCAGCCACAGATTTCCCTCATTGTCCAAAAAACAGACTGATACGGAAGCAAAGATGTCTTATTCTTTCTTTACATGCACTTCTAAATACTTATATTTTCATCTGGTCCCCAGGGTGAGTGCCGCTGAAAACCGAGGAGTCCTTATAAGCTGGTAGAGGATCAGATAGATGGCCTGTGGAGGTCGGTCATCTGGATCACTGTCTTTTCCCAGGGCTTTGCCACGTGACTGCGCAGACAACCCCGGAGTCACCGGTGGGGGCTGGAGTAAAGGAGAAGGAGTCATTTGCTCATGGGATTTGCATCCCCTAGTTGGCTTTATATTGCCGCGTGGGGAGATGTCAGCATAGCCCCTGCTGCAGAATTTACCATTCCCCCTTGCCTGTGGCCACAGGAATCGGCCGCACGCAGTGATGCGGGGGCTTGGTGGCAGTAGTGGCTGCAGGACGGGAGGGGAGGGTGTGAGAGGACCCGCACACCGAGTGCTAACACCTGGCTGACCAGTGTCTTCCCCTGCAGCTGCAACTCTGATCGCAGTGGCACGGCTTCACGCTGTGGATGCTGGATCTCTGGCAGCCCCACTGGCACTGTGGGTGGTGTCCGCTGCGGCCAGAGCAGGGGATATGGCCTGCCGGCCCATTTGAGTTTGACACCCCTGCTGTAAGCAGCCAACTAAAAAAAGACAGTCTTCCCCAGAATTTTTGGAAACTTGAGGTCTTACTTGGGCAGCTGTATTTTTGCTTTTGCAAAGCTGTTTTCTATAACAAGCAGGCATGTTCCTGAACAGTCCTCCTTGCATCTGATGTGGTAAAGAGAAGAGCACGCACAATCCCCTGCACAATTCCCAAACTCCTGTAGACTCTGACCACAGAGGTCACTGTCTGTTTTGTCCGCTGGCCAGAGCCTGCTGAGTTGCTAAGAAGTGCTTTCTGCTAATTCGGATCCTCTCCCTGAAATGGGTTTTAGGGAACGTCCGAGGATTATCTTTTTTTCCTCCTCGTGTGCCAATGGTAGAGAAGCAACGTGGCTGGGTGCTGGGCTGCAGCATGAATAGATGGGATACCGTCGGCCTAGCAGGTGGGAGCCCTGTGCTGCGATTCATTATTACAGGACTCCAGGGATCAAAGTGTTTGTAGCCATCTGTGTAGTTCCTCCATCGTAATTCATATCTTGGCTCGCTGCTGCTTTTATTTCTGAGTATTCAGTGTTTTTGCACACATCTGTTTTAGGTAATACAACCCCCCCATACACAATCAGTATATTAGATTTTCTGGACTCTGTTCAGCCTCCTTTAACGATTGTCTTCATTTTTGATCGTGAAGCAGGACAGGCCTCATAAGTGCTACGTGTTCGATGGCTTGGCAACCCAACGTGCGGATCTGGGTTCAGTCTACAGTTATGTGACTTCATACCTTCCAGCAAACAATGGGGAAGAGACACGGTGAAGTGAATATTGCAAGGAAGTGGAAGGCAAGAGAGCTGGGTCTCATTCCTGGCTCTACACAAGGTCCCACCTTGAGTCTGTAGTAGGTCTTTTGCCTCCATGGCCCCCAGATGGGAGATAGGGAGGAGACATGGCTCATAAAACGTCCTCTGGGATTGCCAGATAGAAAGAGCTGCAAAAGTGCAAGGAATGTGTTGGCTCAGCCCTATGAAATTTTGAGCAATCCTACAAGATACTCAGTGATGTCAACTGCCATTTGATGTTAACATCAGCATCGAAGCCTTCCTAGTCTCAGGCCTCCCTTCTGCAGTGGGATATCTGTGGGTTTCTGAATCATCCCCTGTGGTTCCAGCTGCAGGATCTGAGCTTTGATTTGGGGACTCAGCCCCCTGGTTCAGGAGAGCTCAGAGCTGCCGAGGTAAGGGGAGGTTATCCAGAAAGCAGATCCAAGCCAGGACTCTCCTGGCTGAAGCAGCGATGCATTTTTGCAGCCGACGCCAGCAGCGTTTCACAGGGGTTGTCCAACGCGCCTGCTTTCCTGGGGATAGAGGGAAAGCTAAGCGAAAAACCGGATGGAGCGGGAGGAGTGAAAAATCCCAGCATAGTAAATTGAAAGGACAGGAGGAATTTCAGGGGGAGCATGTACCTGGTACATGTCCCAACTGGCTTTGGGGCAACCATAGTTGCATTTCCGTATAGAAAAGCATATATTTTTGGTGAGGGCATTGCCCTGTGTGTGTGTGTGTGTGTGTGTGCGTGTAATAAAATATGCAGGGGTGAACACAGTTGTGTCCCCCATGCTGTAATGCACATCAGTGATAAAGATAGTACAGATCGCTGTGGAGGAAATACAAGCAAGGTCAGGACACCCATAAATGCTCGCTAAAGACAGCATTCACACGAAGCTATAATGGAGCAGGGCTGTGTTTGGAGAAGGGAAAGGGAATTTGGACAGAAGGGCAATGCAAAATGAATCCGCTCTTGATTTTGTTGGGCTTAGTACAGGCCTCTGGAGGAGCCCCAGGTGCCCAGGAAATACCTGGATCCCTTTGCAGCCTGCTAAATTTTTCGGAATAACTCAAGGTGTAAAAGGCTGCAGCTTTATTGCAAACATGAATGGGTTAGCATAAGGAACATCACTTCCATGCATAATATATCTGCTCAAACAGGGAACAGTTCTGCATGGGTAACTTTAGGAGGAGGTTGCTCTGCCTGATGGTTTTGGATCCGATTGTGTGATGTTTCATTAAGAAATTCCCCTGACGTTTTTCTTTTAAAATAATGCATTTTGTTTGGTGGGGGGGATTTTTGTGTTTAATTGAATGCAATTTTAGGGACCATTGTCTTGCAAGGCTCCACCTGCCACTTGGAAAAGCCCTTGAAAATGATATTATGGATCAAATTTGTCCCCGATGTAACTCTCTTTAATCAACAGAGTTACTCCAGGAATGAGTTTGGCCCTGTGTCTCCAAATGAGAAGCAGTAGCTATATAATCTGTTTATGGTTTTAAATTGAATGTTAATCTTGGATTTGGTGGCTTTTCCCAAGGGTTGATTTGCTGTGCTGCAAAGCATTTCGCTCCGTCCCTGACATTGTCAGAGTTGGTTTCGCTTCCTCCTTCTTTCTTTTTTCTCATTTAAAGAGACATCTAACCATTTGAGAGCAATAATGCTATAATTGGAGTTTTTGAGCAGTTGTGTTCAGACTCACTCTGCCCTTTTATACCATGATTGCTTGGATCGTGAGCTGGTTGAGGCAGGGCCCCTCATTTGTTTTGGCTTTCACAGGAAGACGGGCTTCTAGTTCATAATGGGTTGGCAGGTGCTACCACAATTCAGATCCTGAAGAGCGTGTTTCTGACCTAAGCCTAGGAAACTTGGAGCCCTCGTTATGGCTTCCAGGTGTTCTTGCAATGGGAATACAATAAGCGATCGGCTTTTCGGTTTGCTCCTGGAAGGATGCATTTAGAAACCCTTTCCTCCCGTCACTCAGTATTTCCTATTGTCGCCTTTTCCAGTGCAGACTGGCCTCTGCTCTTTGTAGCTGTAATTCCCGTGAATCTCTAATGCAGAGGAGAATTTATTAAAAAAGAATAGTGTGGTCTTCAGGAAACAAGCACGGTGACTTGGAAACCAGACATAAAAGGGAGGAAGGCGATGCGCCATCCAAATGCCGGTGACACCGGTCCTTTTTTATTCCTTGTTCTGAATGACCGCAGCGAGTTGCAGTCTTTTGACGGCAAATCCAGGCGAATACATTGGATTCACATATTTGACGCAGGTTTCAAATCACCTTCTGAAGCTCCCTCTGCAGATAATTGTGCTCATTTCCATAAATGCCTTATAAATAGGGCCGCTTAGTCACTGTAAAATGTTAATACACCTGCGAACTTACAGAAATGCAAACGCAACTGGGGCTCTGCTTTTCCTCCCCACCTAGCCTAGCGAAGGGAGAGTATGCACGGCTCCGCACTGTTCAGGTACCAGATATATTTCTTTGCTTAATGAGGTGTTTGCAAAGTTTTGGCAGAACCAGCTGCCTTTCCAGCATCATTTCACTCCTGCTTGGTACCTGAGATCACCTCCTTATGTTCCCCATTTAATGAAGCTAAGATAAAATGTGGCATTCATTTAATAGATACAGTGTTCTCGTCAATCCAGAGGGCTCTCTCCTTCGTTGGATTTGATGACAGACCCAACAGGTAATTAATAGCTAATCGGACTCGACCAACTTTAGAGATTTGACACTGCCGTAAGCTCTGTGACCATGCTCTTGGCTGAGCCGGAGATGATGTTCCCAATGTGAACGAACCCTGTGCGCTGTCAAGACCGAAGGTTAAAAATAAGCCATTTTTTAAGAGTGTTTGGAGCTGCTTCCCTTTCCCAGGGTCTAAGTCTCAGCCCAGCAGTTTTCAAATGGGGAATTTGATGAAAACATTTATAAATTGGTTATTGAAACATGCCGTTTGCTGAGCTAGCCACACACCCACGCACCATAACAGTTCCCAGATGGTTTTTGGATCTACTTCAGGGATCAGCTATTTCATGGAAATCCAAAGTTTTTCCACAAAAAAAAAAAAAAATTAGAAATCAGTGCTTTTGACCAAAGGATCCCTTTACAGGCCAAAACGCCCTTCTGTTTGGCTCAGAGGGGTCCAGCTGGCTCTTCATGAGACTGTCCAACATGTGTCTCTCTCTTTCCTGTTCCCAGGTTAAATGATGCTGCCGTGTTGCTGAAGGCCTTTCCTTCGCGGGTGCTGGCGTGGGACTGCTGCGAGCCTGGCCTCTCCGTGGTTGCACGGCTCTTCTGCTGAGGCCTCCTGCATGCCCCTCTGTTGCATGCTGGATCGCTGGGCGGTAGTTTCAAAGGATGCCCACGTAATTTCTGGATGCCGAAGCCGGCGGGTGGTGCTGCATTCCCTGCCACCGTTGCCGCCTTCTCCTCCTCTGCTGGGATTGATCATCTCCTATTCTTTGTGTTGTCTCTCAAGTAGTTTTCAAAGGGTCAAATATTTTCCAAAAACAGCTCTCCAAAATGACAAGCCTGTTCCGGAGGAGCAGCAGCAATGGCAGCTCAAGGAACAGCTCTTCTGCTCAGGAGCTCAATAACAGCCGGCCCAGCCGGCAGGTGCGGCGGCTGGAGTTCAACCAAGCCATGGAGGACTTCAAGACGATGTTCCCCAACATGGATTACGACATCATTGAATGTGTCCTGAGGGCCAACAACGGGGCTGTGGATGCCACCATTGACCAGCTCTTGCAGATGAACTTGGACGGCGGTGGCTATGACGACAGCTCGGACTCTGATGACAGTATCCCCCCCGAGGTAATGTCCAGTACCCGTCCCATCCCCTTGCCCGGAGTCACTGTTAATTGGCATCCAGAAAAAAGATGGGAGTTTTACCTAGTGTCTATACAAAGGGGCTGTGTGGTCAGAGTCCGGGCTTTTGCATTGATGTTTTTCTGGGTGATTTTTAGGGGGCCTCCTCATGCCTTAATTTCCTCATCTGCGAAATTGCTTGTAATAATGCACAGAAAAGGGGGAGGAAGGGAGAGCAGACTTCAATACCTAATGCTTTAAAGTGCTTTGAGATCCTTAGAAATTGTTCAGCTGAGTATTGAGCCCTGTAATAGCAAGAAACAGCACCGTAGCCAGACCCTGCCTTGGGGCAGGAGTTAACTGTGTTGTAGGCACTGAAGTCGGAAGAAGCAGGTCCCCTGAGTATGGAAGAGCTTTTTATCCTTCTTTTCGGAGCAGTTTTATTAACTGGTCTCGACTTTGCTCCAGTGCTTCCCTTCCCCTCCGTCAGATGTGACGCTCATCTTCCTTCCAGCAAAGATTGTAGCCGTTCTCCAGTCTTGACGTGCGTGATGAACGTAGGAACGAAACCGCAAGGACCCGAAATGGAGAATGGGTCAAATAGCTTCTTGCTGACATTTCCCGTGGAAATAATGTAGTGAACGGCACAGCTCATACCCGCTGACCCAGAAAGAGACGGGGAGGGTGAAATGAGGCTGAATCTAAAGGTTATGGGAGGGCTGTAGCTTGCTCTTATTGCACATGTCCAGCCCCCAGGTATGTTAATGCAACTTGTATGCTGTACCTATGAGTCATGGTGTATTATGAGCCATATCCTAGTCCACCTTAGCACCTAAGGGGAGTGAGGTACCTACATATAATCCTCTTCCACCCTCCTGCAATCCCTGAAAAACCCTCACATGCCTACTTTTGTGACACTCCAGGCTTTCGCAAAAGAGGGGCTTTTGCCATGCTGTCGCAACTGGATGGCAGGGACATGTGGCATCCCGGTCTTATTGTGTGCTTCCCTGGGACTTGAGCTGGGTCATGCTGGCTTCCCCACTGAAAACCATTGCCAACTCCTGGCCTAGGAGGTTGATTAGGATCTGGTCCCATGTACCTTTCTCTGTCTGATCCACGGAGAAGGCAAATCACCAGCAACCGTCTATCTCTCAACCGTGAACCAAGGAGCTTCTCATTTTCAGCCATGCAGTTCCCTCTTTCAGTCTCTGGTGGCAAGCAAAATAATGGCCCTTTGCATTTGCACCTCAAGGGTTGCCTTTTTGAGATCCCAGTGCTAGGGCATAGCAAACTACCCCTTGTCTTTTGTTGAGAAAAACTGCAGCATCCTTCTTTGCAAATAAAAACAGGACGAAATACAATTCTGTCTCCTAGCAAGCATTTTCTTTAACCTCCTAGTGGAAAATGGCAACAGAATGGACCAAGAAAGAGGCTGGAAGGAGTGTACCTTTGCTGTGTGTCATTTAACCAGGTTGCTTGGATCTCTGGTTTGCAACAGGGGAGAAGATATATGGGACATGGGGAATCGTGAAAGAATTTGCCGAAGAGGTTTATTGAAGAAAACAGCTAATAAATAAAGGCACAAGCAGGCTTCCACATAGCTCTGGTTCCAGCTTTGTCTACTTTGTTTACCAGGGAACCTGCTCTGTCGGGAACTACGCAGAATACGGAGCCATCTCGTGGCTTAATGGTATAATTGCAGATCACCATATGGCGAGGCAGGGTGGGAAGCTGCCGGATCTCCGCGGATTAGAACCAAAATACCAGAGGGGAAACCTTGCGTGCAGCGTTCACTCATTGGATTGCAAGCCTGTTTTGCAAGCAAATAATTTTTTTTTTAATTCTTTCAGAATTGCAAAATGCAAAGGCACGAGGTTGAACATTTCCCTTGCTACTCGCAAAGGAGCTATTTTTAGGTTGCTCTCTTTTGACGGGGAAACAAGTCAATCGATGTCGATCGGCCTTTTGTTTCATAAGCACACAAAATGGGAAAGAAAAGACCTGACGAGAGGGACCGGGAGCCTCCAAAATGAGTATGGGAATAAAGCCGACAAGAGCCGGCTGCACATCACACTTAGCAAAGTAGGTGGCTGGAAAACCGCTTCAGATTACAAGAGGCTCTTAAACTATTTATGGATTTAAAACATCCTGGCAAGATGAGAGTTTCTAGGGAGAGAGTCACAGCTTCCAGTGTCAAGGCAGCGGGATCTCGCAGGTGCAAGGCCCTGACCTTTTCTAACGGGATCATGTAGACGGAGGGTGCCGTGTTTTGAGCATTTGGGGCCCAAATCCTGGGAACAGAGACTCCACGTGTTGAGGTTGGGCTGGCATGTGGAGTTGGGCCAGCCATACCCACAGCTTGACCCTGCCTATGGGATCTGGCCTGTGGACCGGTCCCCCAACATTTACCTGGTCCCCGGGGCTAGAAGGTAGAGCACCACTGTCCTGGGCTGCTGAGCACTGGGAGCTGTAGAGGGTGCAGATCAAGGGACAGGTCGGTCTGGTCAGGCTCTGCAAGCCCCCCTTGGTGGTTAGAGAGGGGCCATCAAACATCTAACAATTGAAAGCCTGGAACAAAGGCTGAAAAAGCAGGAATGGGAGTGCGGATCGGCGCTTTAATAATTCGGGTTTGAGGGGGAGACACCGAGCGGAGAATAACAGTTAGTGCCCCTGCCTCTCGGATGTATCCGAGAACCTGTGGACACCACCCATGAAATCCTGGAGACATGCAGAGATGAACGAAAGGAAGGCAGCACCACAGTCACCCAGCTTCCCACCCCCACGAGAGCTTTTCTTCCTGGTCTGGAAGATGGATAGCTTGGCCAGGGCTAGGAAGAGGTTGATACTGGGCTAGATGGTCCTGTGGTCTGACTCAGTCTGGCATCTCTTATGTTCTTATGATTACTTGCTTTCCTGACCTCCCCCTCCTATAGTCCCAGTGCTACACATCTGTGTGACGGTGCCTGTGACTCTGACTAAGGCTGTGGTTGAAATATGTTGGTCATGAAAAGGAAGTTCTGCTCCTCCTGTTCCTATGCTTAGTCAATGTAGTCCAGCTGTGAGCAGTTGGCCCTCGTGTGCTGAGTGTCTCCTGAAAGGGAGGCATTGGCCATGAGCATCAGAGGTGGAGGATCCATGTGCCTTCCCCCCCCTCCCTCTCGAACCATTTGTGCATGTGAGCTCAGCTCATTGTTTAAAACCAATATTTCCCCAGGGGAGCGAGGTATTGGCAGTCGCCCAGCTGCGGTGCTTATTAGGAAACTCCCGAACTTTAGCAGCCGGTAGCTCAGGTGAATAGGTCTCTTGACCACAAGTGCACAGCTCTGGCAGCACTTGTGTGCAGCGTGTGACCTCAGCAACTTCTGCGGAAATGCTCTGCAAAGTGTTTGTTCTCCGTGCGGAGTTGGCAGCGCTGAGTTACACTCCACAAGCTGTTCTCAAGTGCGTGTGAGGTCGGCCAGGTATGTGGTGCTCTGGGATCAGTCGCATGGGAGGCCAGCTGGTCAAAAAATGCAGGAAGTTCAGGGAGAGGTGACGCCTGGATGAGTGCAGGCAGGCAAACACCTCGAGTGTGTGGTTGGTGAAAGTATGAAGCCTGAGGGGTTTGTTTTAAACGTCACTTGAGGCCTGATCTGAAGCCCCCACTGACCCCCACATGCCCTTCCTGAAGTCTGCACGTGGAGGACGTGGTAGTAAAGCGACCTGAAGTACCTTAGCTGCCTGGGGCATCTCATAATTACTTAATGTCCGGTCAGAGATGCAGCGAGTCAAGATCGAATTTGAAGACCGTCACCTGAAGTGTCGCCTTTTGAAGGAGACTGAGAAGGGTCCTCACCCAGTCTTGACCGTTCCCAACGCTTCATCCAGGCCCTCTCCCGTGGGTAGGTGGCCCAACCATGTTCTCCGTTTGAGAATTGGTTCGGCACCCCATAGCAGTCTGCACAGCTCAAGACTGTCCCAAAAGCCGGGCCAAGGTAAAGGGAGTGCTTGTGTCTGGAGGGAGCATGTCTGCCTCCACACCAAGTGGGGTGTGACGTGCAGGCCTCCCTCAGCCGTTGATGAAAGAGAGATGTAAGGAGAGGGAAACTGAGGCAGTACCTGGAGGAGGGCAGCTCGCCTGAAGCCATACCTGAGCCTGATGCCAGCAGGCGAGGAGCACCCCGTTCCACAGAAGTCAGTAGGAGCAATAGCAGGGAAGGGAGCTCCAGTTACACTAGTTGCACACCCATGTTTGTTCTGGCAGAGGCTTTGTGTCTGCCCTTTTCTCCCCAGGGAGCACAGATGAGGTAGCTGTGTTCAGCTAGCAATTTTCCCCCCAGGTGGTCTGACTTTGTCTCTGAAAACTACAGGTTTCCTAACCAGCAATTTATGACAAGATCTCCTAGAGCCCCAGCACCAGGGCCGGCAGCCCCCATACTAGCTGACTTTAAAAAAAAAAAAAAAAGGGTGATGGGTCCAATTCTGGTTTCGCAGTGGTTTGCCCCCCCCATGCCTTCACACGAGTTACCCCACCGTATCCCTATGCACAAGCAGGGAGGCACCGTGTGCGGCTGGGCTTGTCTTGCCTTTTCCAGGGTGTCTTCTGCCAACTTGCCGCCAGTCTTTCATTTCTTCTTTCTCCCTTCGCACAGATTTTGGAGCGGACTCTGGAACCAGACAGTTCGGATGAAGAGCCCCCTCCCGTGTACTCGCCCCCTGCCTACGACATGCACGTGTTTGACCGGCAGTATCCCCAAGCTCCTCCCACCCCTCCTCCCAGGTAAGCACCACTGGGCTGAGCCCACTTGCCATCATCTCATTGCCTCGTAGGAAATGAAGTGTCAGGAGGGGAATGCCTGTGCTACTGTGCAGAACAGCCTCTGGCATTGGGGTGCAGCCTGCTGTGCTGGGAGGAGCAAGGGTTTTCCATCTCTCTGTGCACACTTCCTTTCTGCAGGCTGGAACATACGAGCGTGCCTGGGAGATCCAGGCAGTGTAGATGGGTGCAGAGGCATCAGGACACTTGAGAAGGGCTTGCTGGCATGTGGCTGAGGATGAAATGCTGTTGGATTGAACCAAAGGGTCAGGGATCCCAGTCCAAGGAAGTGGAGCAAAGCCAGTTGGGTGCCAGGCCAGTTCCCCTTGGGGCTTGCTGTACACACAGTTGTCCGAGAGATGTACAAAGCACTGGTCCTGGGAGTCCTTCCAGCTTCCCTAACTTCACCTCTCAGCGGGGATGTGCAAGTGAGCCAAAATTGGAGCTTGTGTTCAAATCTGGGCACACGAAGCAGGAGTGGCCTGGGTATGAGTTCACCAGACACGAAATGGGAGCTTGGATGAGCAGCACACCGCTCCAATACGCGTTTCACCCTTGTCTTCAGTCCTGATGAAGTCTTTTCTCAGAAGAGGCCATAGCACACCTGTAGTGTGATCCCACAGTGCAGATGAAACCCTGGTGTGAGCAGAGGGGAGCTGCCTTCCATGCTCTCTGCTGTCTTGCCATGGGGCTTTGACCGGAAACTGAGTGTTATTGAAAGGCAAACGGGCCAGGCCCTTTGCAAGGCTGCACAAATGGTGTTTGACTGTACAGGGGCTGGCTTCTTGCAGGATCATCTGGTGGGAGCTAATTGGGACTGGGTGAGAAGGAGCCAGAGGAGATGAATGAAGTTCACAGCTGGATGAAAGTGTCTACAAGGGCTTCAGAAACCGAACAGCTGAAAGGCCGAGAAAGTAATTCCTGGACTGAGTGGAATGTCAAAAATTAGCCAGCGGAGATGGGGGAGCTTTGACTTCATCTGAAAAAACACCAGGTGGCCTCTCTAAGTGAGCCGATGGCTATCCATCTGGTAAAACTCTGATTTCAGCCTTTTGTTGTTTGTAGCCATAAACACTAGAATGACGGAGATGGTGGTTACTCGATTAGCCCGCATGCTCTTAAATGTAGAGGGCCTACTGCATTTTTGGGGGCAACTTAGAAAATTGAACCGTGGAACAGATGTGCTTCTTACGAGCTGTCTGGGAGGTGTGATTCAGCTGCAATACTTGTCCGCTAGAGAGTTGGTGAAATGGGTCACCACGGCCAAAAGCTCACGTGGCTTCTCCTTTGGCTCGGCTGGGGGACACCCGGAGTAGTTGAGGCAGAGGACCCACATTGTGTCCCTCTTGCTGCTGAGCTGTTGAGGCCGTGGAACATGTCATCCTTGTGCAGTCCCATCTGGATTTGATGCAGCTGCCTAGAAAGGCAAAAGGGGCCATGAGCTCATCTCCTGTGCACCAAAATTCCCTATATTATCTCTGTCACCCACCCTGCATGGAAACACGTGTCCCAGGTGCAACAGTCTGTTGATACCCAATTGGCCTCATCAGTCATCTTCGGACCCACAGATAAAGCTATTATGGAAGACAACCGTCCTCAACCGTGAGGGATTGCTGAGGATTGCCTCTGTATTGAGCCCTGGAATTTAGTGAATAAAAGTATCGCTTCCAGAGAGGCATCCAGTCTGGATTTTAAAGACATCAAGAGATGTGGTAGCATGTCCCCAAATGGTTACCTACTGGAAAAATGCATGCTTGTTCTCTGGTTTCGTCTGCCAGCTGTAGGATCTTGTTCTGCCTTTCTCTTCTGTAACCGTGTGCGCTGGGGTTTGGGCTGAGGTGCTGTCCAGCTACTGACTTGAGGACAGCAGGGGCCCAAAGGCTGCTCTTACGATGTTCAAAGTGGAGCGGATTTAGCTCAGCTTTCATTTTAGAGGCATGGTCTACAGAGACATGGGCTGTGGAGCTGGGCTTATATGCAGGCATCTGCAGTCACCCTGGGCTGACGTTGTCTGAGCTGACTCCATAAGAGCAGCCGTAGCAGGCCGGCTTCAAAGAAGCGGTTCCCTCTAGGAAGTGTGATGGGAGGTTAATAGATGTGGTTCACTGGTCCAGCCTCGTGGCCGGGTGGAGCCTTTCAACAAGCACCCTTTGGTCCTTGTGTGGCTGAGTCCTCCTCTGTGCCGTGTCAGGCACCCCCGGGCACTCGGCGAAGTGGGGACAGCCAGCGTGCCGCAAAGGGACGTTCGAAAGCAGCCGTCACCAGGGAAGAGGCTTTTATTTGTTTTCTTCCCCGTGTGTAAGTGATAATGAAGACGTTGACATTCACACGCAGTCGTCATCGCCTCCTGCCGCCTTCGCTGACTTTTACGCTTCGCTGACAGCTCTGAAAATAAAATCCGCGCGCGGGCGCACACACGCATGCGATCAGAGGTGGCGATAAGTCCTCTTCACATGGATATGAAATCTGCCGGAGCAGAGATTTCCTCTCACCTCCCTCCTCAGCCCCACTGCCAGCTTATGTCTTCTTTCAAGCAGCCCCATTTGCTCCCCGCCAGCCTCCTCCCCAATGGATGCAAATCAGGTCTGTGCTGCCCTTGTTCCTTCCAAAAATGCCTAGGAACCTGATAATAAGAGCATCCAGATGCCTTTCTGCATCCTACCTGCTGCCTGGCACCCTTAGGCTGTGAGCTCTCCAGGGCAGGGATTTAGTGCTTTGATGAGTGCATCTTGCCTCTCCTACAAAGCAGCTTGTAGGCTGGCATGTAAAAAGTTGCTAACTGGGGGAGTCCTTGGTGCAAGAAACAAGCCCGTTGAAGAAATGGGGCTTTTGGAGGTGGTGGAAGAGGAAGAAGAAGATATCAGGAGAAACAGAATAAAAAAAAAAGAGGTTTTCACACTCCCAGAAATTCAGGGAGCCTTAATGCCAGTAGTGAGGTTGGGGGGTGGTGGTAGAATAGCCTCCTAAAGGCAGGGAGGAACACGGAGCACCTGAGTAAGTGCCGAACCCTGAAATAACCAGACATTTTTAGAACGTCTCACAATTGTAAGCCTTTTGCATGCTTTTTGGGGGCTGGATGGGGCCTCCCGTCTGATTCGAACCAAAGGGCATTGAGAACCGGGTCCGTCAGCATCTGCAGAGCGTGCCGACACGTTGCAATGATTGCTGCCTTATCTTGTCGTGTCCTTTTTTTCCCCCCGGCCTGCAGAATTGATATCCAGACTTCTGCTGGCCCTCCCGCGCAGCGGCGGTACAGGAACTGGAATCCACCGCTCCTAGGCAACCTCCCCGATGACTTCCTTCGCATCCTCCCGCAGCAGATCAGCAGCGTGCAGGTGAGGAGAGTGCTTTCAGCATCTCAAATGCCCTGGGACCCCAGCTTCAAATCGTGGCAGGGCTACTTCTGTCCTGAAGTAGATAGACTGAGTAAAGCGCCTTGCTGTGAAGAGGTGAGGGGCAGTTGGGGACAGGGACTGTAGCCTAATTTCCCTCTCCCTTTCTATTATATCATGTGCTGCGTGCTGGCTGGCTGCCTTCTCCTCCTGAGGCAGCTGTGTTCCAACAGGGACATAAGATTTAGGGTTTGTGAACTTCCTTCAAACTTCACCCTCCCTCCTTCCTGAGTGGGTCACAAAGCCCTACAGCCAGGGCCCTTGCAGTGTCCCCAAGCAGCTGCAAGGAGCCCTTTCCTTGGGGAAACAAGACCAGGCACTTGGCTGACTGCTCCTGGACCTGCATGCAATGCTCCACATAGCCTTTCCACGGCATCCTTTTCACCCACCCCACCCGGCTCCTGCAGGAAGCTAGCAAACACACCTGTCCCCCAAGTCCTTTCTCCTGCAGGCTGGAAGAGCGGAGCCAGCCAATGCAGCAGGAGGAGCTCAGTAGCCAGCTCTCTCTCCCCTTCCCTCTTGGCTCAGAAAACACACCTGCCATATTCTCCTGAGTTATTGCACTGGGGCTTCAGCGTCTCGGGCTCTATTACCTTTCTGGGAATAGGAAGCTGCCAATTCACTGGGCTGAGCAGGGGGAGAGGTCCTGGTGCCCTTTTCCTTCCTCAGTAATTGTATGCTTTTGCTTTTTACAGCCCTCCGAGGGTAGCTGTAAATCAGATAGATACCACTGGTGGGAGATTGCTACCATGTGGATACTGCTGAGCCTCCCCATCTCACCCTTGCAGGCTTCCATATTGTTCTGTCTCGCTTATTTCCAGCTCAAGTGTTTTCCCTTCCCAAGAGAAAAGACTCTTTCCCCCCCAATAACCAGCTCCTGAGATTTAGCCTGGCATCGGAGGGCCACACCGGACTTTTTCTTCCTCCCTAGCCATAAGGATCCTGTGGGCCTAGCAGTGACACCCGTGAGGTCCAGCCATCTTAACTGATTGGAATTTAGTCATCTCTCAGGGTTAGGAGGGACAAAGCACAAGGGGACGCACCGTGTGTCAGCACCTCTGCTGCCGAGCACATGCAGGAGCAGCTGGGTTGTGGAAAAGGCTTTCCCAATAGAAATAATCTTCGAGCATGGTCAGAGAAGAGACCTGTTCATGAGGAAGGAAGGTGAGCAGAGCTTGGACCACTGCTACCCAACCTGCTGTTGCTACATAGAGACCTTTAATTGTTCCAACCTCTGTCCCATGAACCAGGATTTAGCTTAGGAGAGGGCTTATGCTTATATTTTATTGCAGCCACTGGGTCTTAAACACATGCTCACTTGCTTTGCTGAATCGGTGTGAAGTTGAGCAGGACCGCCACTGCAATGTGTGAGAAAAGGCTTCCACTGACTCTCCCTTCGTGTCTCATTCCTGCCCAGAGCTCACAAAGCTGCCATCAGTCGCTGTCATGTGAGAGCAGCCAGAGGTCCCAGGGCTCGCTGGAGCAAGAGAGGAAGTGGAAGCAGTACCTGGAGGACGAGCGCATTGCCCTCTTCCTGCAGAACGAAGAGTTCATGAAGGAGCTCCAGAGGAACCGGGATTTCCTCCTGGCCCTCGAGAGAGGTGACTTGAAGCATTTCTGTTTCTGCTTCCCATGTGTGCGGGTTCCTCCTTCGCTGCCATTTCTTGCCCTTGGGCCCAAAGTCTCCATGGCCTTACATGTGGTGTCATCTTTTCCACCGGTGAAGAGTATGTGCAAAATGCTGCTCTCCCAGGTCCTTCTGTCTTCTGCTAACCGGGTTTAGCAGCTGGTCCCCACCCACTGTGAATTCAGTCCCTCTTTCCCCACCAGCCAGTCCCTTTCACAGTTATCAGACCTACAGACATCGCTGGATAAAATCCTGTCCCCAGTGAATTCAGTGGCAAGGAATTTCACTTCTGCTTTTTGGCCGACCTCTTTCCAGGGAAATGAGCAAAGCACGTCATCAGCTGTGGTCTCCCCTCCTAAATTGTAATGCATTGGGGCTTAGCGGTGTACCATTGTCTCCCAGATGTTGAGGTTTTGGTAGTTTCCCGTTTCACCATGGCTTTCTCTGTGCCTCTGATGTGAATGATTCCCCTTGAGTTGGATGTGTGATCACCCCAGGTGTTAGGCAAGTACATCTCTGTAATTTTGCAATCAAGCTCTGTAATTCTAAAATACTTTGGGAGTCCCTGTAGCCCCTGTGTAGTGGGTTTTGATGGTTGTTAGCCAGCTGCTTGTCTGATGACACTGCAGGGAGAAGTTAAGGGGTTTTGGTGGTTTCATTTCTCTTGAAGGATGAGCCAGCCCCTTCCATTTCTTCTCTGCTCCGTCACTTAAATTCTCAGCACACAAGGCTAATATATTCCCCTCACCCGTCATGGTACCTGTCACTCAAGGGTCTTGTTCTTGGTTTGCGAAAGCTCATTGTAATGCTTTAATTTAAATGCTCTTCCTCCTATCCATCAGCGGCAGAAAATCAGCTGCTCGCTTATGAGTTTCATTTTGCTTCCTTTTACCAGGATAAGATGAACATTTTCAATTTGCCTGTCTAAGCTGTCAGCAAAGTGTTCGTGCTGTGCGAGGCTTTGGAGGGGTGAATAGAAAGCACACAATATAGCAGGGTGGAAATGATGCAGGCCCTGTGTGATAAATTGCATTCATTGCACAACCTGACTGCAGTCCCTAACATGCTCTCATTGATCCGTCTCTCCCAGGCTGGCTTCCACAGTCTGAACCTCCGAGCAGCTCCAGACAGACAATTCTTTACTTGTAAAGGCAGTCTGCCAGAGAGACAGTCCAGCTTCCTTGAATATCTGGAGTTTGCTTCTCAGGGTTGCACTCTCCTGAGGTCCTGCATGGCCCAAACAATGTCAGCAAAGGGGAAGGCGGCTTTGTGGTTCGGGCATGGGACTTGTATTCCAGGGTTTTGGGTTCAGTTCCAAATGGATATATTATTTTCGGTAAATAATATCCATTATTCTGTGTGTATGCATATATGTGTGCGTGTGTGTGTGTATACACTCATTCACACACACATGCGTGCATGTAGAGCAAAATGGAAGCCTCCAAAACCTGAACATCTGGGAGACAGTGGTGCACCCCTAAGCCCAAACATCTGGGATGGAGACCACAGCTAATAGATACTTTTGTCCATTTCCCTGGGAAGAAATCAGCCAAAAAGCAGAGGTGAAATCCTTGCCATTGATTTCACCGAAGTGAGGATTTTATCCAGTGATTTCTGTAGGTCTGATAACTGATTATCACTTACCAGACCTACAGAAACATATATACAGACACTTACACACAAGCTGAGTTAACTGTGCTCCTGGACCCCCAGCCCCTATTATAAAGAAAACGGCATGTCTCCCAAATCCTGATCTACATTTGGATTGAATGCACACAGCTGTGTTGACCTGGAGTTTTGGTTGAGCTCGGAGGCCCTGTTTTCAGAAGTGTGAACATGCTCTTCTGTCACCACTGGTCTTCATGAAGTGACAGGAAGTTACTTTTTTCAATCTTTTCTTGCTAAGAGTTTTCTTGGGGGGTTTTTTAGAAGCAAAATGGCATCCAAACCAAATACTTTTTTTTTAAGCATTTATTTCTTTGTGCAAGTGACCTATGAAGCTTATGCAAATCTCAAGAAAAATCCTATGAAGCCAAGTCCAGTCATAAACTCAGTCATTAATTCCAGCTCACACTGTATTTAGAGCCTGATTTTCAGAGAGACTGAGCATCTGCAAATTCCTGTGGGTTTCAGAGGACTTACGGGGCATATCAGCACAGAAACAACATTATTTAGGTGTCTTTATGTGGAGTTAGGTGCTTAAAAGTAGCACACCTAAGTCTGACTTTGTTTAGCCTTTATTGATTATGTTTGCATGCTCAAATTTTATGCTATTTTTTTTCCATTCACAAATCCAAGATCTAGTTGAAGCTGATACTCATCCGCCAACCAAATGCGATTAGTGGGTGCCAGTCCATGTTCTAGTTATCCATCTGTTCACTCCTAAACATGGTCCCTCAAGGGATGAGGCATGGTGGCAAGACACATTAGCAAAGTCAGCTGTGCTACTGGCCAGGCTGTCCCTACACTTTGAGAAAGGACTGCAGCCTTCGGGGCCGTCAGCTCAGCTCCCCTTGGAAACAATAACCTCCAAATCTTGCCCCCAGCCGCCTTCCTCATTGGGACACTTGTTACTCTGAAGCTGTTAAATCCTGGCAGCGGATGCAGAATAAATGTGTGGTTAGAGAGAGACGAAGGGAGTGAACGTACGAGTTCTAGATCAAATCGAGTATCTTTTTGTTTTTCAGATCGATTGAAATATGAATCAAAAAAATCCAAGTCAAGCAGCGTTGCCGTCAGCAACAATTTCAGTTTTTCTTCTGTAATATCAGGTAATTTACCAGCCACGGGTGAGCATAGCTTCCGATCACTGGGATCTCCCGACACCTTTTGTATTTCTAGGGCTTCTGTCACTGAGGTTCTCCATAAGGACAAGTAGCAGGAGATGAAATATCCCCAAATATCCCAAATCCTTTCTTCTCTCAAAAGCTCTGCTATTTGTGGCCAGGGAGGGGGGAATTCTCATCCTGGAACATGATCAGCAGAGAACTTTGCTCTTGTCTTCTGTGAAATGGGTAGAAGTTATGGGTGAGCTCTTCAAAAGCCAAAGGGGCAGTGAACAGGTTTAACACCTATAGAGAGTTAGGGGGAGTTCAGCACCCAGTTCCTGCTGGTGCTTGGAAAAGCTGCCCCATCAGCTTCCTCTTCCACGGAGGAGATTTTTTGAGTGTTATATTCCTTGCTAGCGCTCCTTGGCATGAGCCCGGTGGTGTGAAAGAGAGTGGTGAGTTTCTGCTAGGTTCCTTGCTTCCTCCTGGCAGAGAAGGTCCTCTCTGTACGAAGTCAATAGCACTTGTCCTGTAGCAGTCTCAGCACCGACAAAGTTTGGGCTCCCGTCAGATCCATTCAAAGGAGCCATCAGATCCACTCTGTTCTAGACCTGTAGTCCAACACGTGCCTCAAGATTGGGCCAGACGTCCAAGATTGAAGCCACCAATGTGTTTCTACCCCTGTGCTTGAGTCTTAAAGCATCATTTTCCCCTGTCCCTAGTTCCCTTCTCTCTTACCACCCTTGGTGACTTAGCTGTGGCAGGAGAGCCGATGAAGAAGGCAGAGAACTGCGATCTAGTTCCCAAGCGTAACAAAGCAGCCCCTTGTGTAGCCCGGAGCAGAGAATCAGCCTCGGAAAGCATGACGACTGCCTCTGAGTAATCCCGATTAACCTTTGTCCTCAAACGCAGCAGCTGCCCCGAAGGACAGAATTAGTCGGTGTCTGTCAGTGTCTTCATGTTCAGTCCGGAGGGGGGCCAAGGCAAATGCAGCTATTCATCGGGGTTGACGTGTCGGTTCTGGCCAAGCTCATGGAATTTCAATTGTGCCCAAATTTGATGAGAAGGGGAGGGCTGCGGGAAGGGAGCACAAGGACACAATTAACAAGATCTGATTCACCCGGATCAGCTGCCGGCACTGGTACAGCTGAGACTTCGAAACTTTCTCCATGCTTAATGAGTTAGATCTGTCTGCCGGGGTGATGGGAATGATCTTGGAGTATGAGCTGGTAACGAGTGGAGGAATAAAAGGAACAGATGGGGTAAGTTAGGGATGTACGTTGTGAGAGCAGGTAGGGTTGACTGCAGTTGCCCAACTCGGCATGGACGTTAGCCAGTGGAGCCCTATTCTCCATTGCCTTGTCTCTTTTGCTGCCATTGGCACCAATGTAAGCTTCCAGGTTGGAGTGGCAGCTGTGCCAGCCAGCCCGATGTCAGTGTGAACAGGTGGAAAAGATATTGAGGACTAGTGATATGAGTCCCTGGATTGAGCTTCTCTGCTGGGATAAGTCACCCCTAACTCTGCTGAAATCAGCAGAGGGCCTGGTCTCAGTCTTGCACCCGTCTCATCAGAAGTCTATCCTGATCTTAGTGGAAGGGGGGCCCCTGTGTCTGCTGACCCCTCTGCCACCCAAAACATACCCCAACTGGCATGGGGATACTCAGCCTGGCCTGTGTCATGGAGGCAGGACAGACTCACCCTTTGTGCTTCCCCAACAGCTGCTATTTCTTCCCTCGTCTCTGTTCTCTGTCTGCGCTCTCATCTCTCTGCCTTGTTCAGCCCAGGATAGAGATGCTTGGCAGCTGCTTCGTGCCGGGGCTGGAACTGGGTCATAACGACCTCGCCCCTCGAGTGACCAGATGTTTGCATTTCAGGTGACGTAGCTCCCTCCGTAACCAGTGAGGCCAGCAGTGCTGTGTCTGAAGATGCCTTATTCAGGGACAAATTGAAACACATGGGAAAATGTGAGTTTGTTTCCAGGTTCCATATGGGCAGACGGGAGGGCGAGTAGGGACGGGAGGAGGAAGCCCAGAGGAGTCTTTGGCACCAGATTGAGCTCTACAGCACTCTTCTGCCAAAGTTGTGTGTGTGTGTGTGTGTGTGTATATGTGCCAGTGAATGCCCCGTTATACAATGATCTGGCTTTCTGACCTTCGTGTTTGTCACACCCCTCCGTGAACCAGACGGGGCCCATGGGCAAAGCACGTTCAGCTGCAGGTGGGGCTGGGTGCTCCCCGAGGCAGCTTGTCCACATGGCAGTCTGTGCTGCCAGCTTTGCACCGTGATCAGCCAGATGGCAGCTGTCTCAGGTCTGCGATACCATCTCCTAATAGAAGCACAGTCAGAGCCGTCGATGAAGAGGATCCCCTGGAGGATGCAGGGGAATGCATGGTTCTGGGTGCTTCCTGAATGGCTTTTGCTCTTCAACTCTTCCCAATCCACCCTGGAAAATGGTGGTGCCCTTAGGAAGGTAGAGGTAGCATGGTTGAATTGTCCTCTCTCCCTTTCTTCCCATCTCCCCGACTCAGAACGGATGAGTCCAGAGGTGCAGAGGGAGTAGCAGGTTCATCATTGGCAGGAGCTTAGCTGGCTAATTGCTTAGACCGCTCGGACCTCATGCCTCCTGCATATTGCAACCTGTGTCCGTCTGCCTTTGATGTCTGTAGCGTACAGTACAAATCTGTGACCTGCCCGGTATTACGGTTCTTGGGAGTGGAAGCAGTTCCTTTCTAGCTTCTGTTTTAACTCCTAAGAGAGAAATGGGGAATTAATAGCTTCTCTTCCCAGTTTTATTCTTTCTTTCCAGCCAGCCACAGGCTGGTCTCCTGTTGCAAAATTAGATTGGCACTCATGGACTCTGACTCACAGGCTACAGTGGAACTGAGCTTCATTTAGTGCAGGGAAAATTTTGCCTTAGTCATGGGCCAAGAATGTCAAGAAACTCACAGTAAGAGTCGGACTAGCCAGACCTTTTGTGTAGTAAATCAAATCCTTCCCCCCAGGGATCAAATTATAATTTTTTATGGACACTGTAACTGGTACTAGGGCTTGGAAAAAGTGTATTGTTCCTGGGCTTCCTAAGGCGAAACACTAAGGCTTTGTGAATCCTGCATTCAAATAAGCAGATTCATTTGGATTCGGTCACCTCCCCACCCCCTGCCTCACTGCCCTGCAGTCTGCAAAGAGTTAATTGTCCTAAAGAGGCAGCATTCGAGCTTGGCATCTCTCATCACCATTGTCTGGATCAGCTTGCGATGGCTTATTATTGAGAGCGAACCTCTCACCTGCCGCTTTCCTTTCAGCTACACGCAAGAAGCTGTTTGAACTCGCCAGGGCTTTCTCAGAGAAGACCAAAATGAGGAAATCAAAAAGAAAACACTTGTTGAAGCACCAGGTGTATCCTTCAGCCTGCACGGGATCCTCCCGTGTCCTGATCACACAGAGGTCTCTGTGACCGAGTCCCAGCTCCAGGGTCAAAACTGCGATGCACGCGGCTGGAGAGGGCTAGAGCAAGGGGGCTGCAGCCACCCTGACCATCCACTAGACATGGGGGGGGGAGAGTGATTCAGGCTAGGTGAAAGGAAGATTATAGAGGGAAAGGCCTGGTATGAAAAGAAATTAAGCCTTGAGATGGAAAAATTTGCAGGGGAGAGCAGGGAAAAGATCTGCTACACACTGCTTCAGTCTCACGTAAGCTCTGAAACTCTCTCTAAGGGGCCTGCACACATGATGTGTTCACACTAATGTAATTTGTACATGAGTCTCCTACAGTGAAGTATACCACACTGGGAGACGGAGTGGATCGGTCAGCAAATTATGCCAGGGTAGCATCTTGCAGAAGGTGCTATTACAGCGCCTCGCTATAGAGCGGAAAGGGAGCAGGGAACAGCCTGTTTTTCTTGAGCAAATACTGTGCCAGGATAAACTTTGGGCAGATGGTGCTTATATCAGTATAACTGCTATATAGTTTTACCCCTTGGTTTTCTTTCCTGGAGCAAGCGAACACCAATTAGAATAAGTTACATAAATGTAGGATTTCTCTGTTAGTCTGCTCCTTTTTTCTCCACTGGTGTAAAATGCGTCGTGTGTCCAGGCTCTAAGATTGGCAGGGGTGGAGATGGATCTGCTGTCGAGGAGGGGAATAACAGTGGCTGTAACCAGAAAGCACGTACTTGCCAGTCTCGTATCTCAAGCTGCAACTGCACCAAATGTATCGGCATTAGGGATTTGTGGGACTCTGGACCCTCTCGAGTCTTGGCTTGTTTGGATCTGGGGTCTGGACTGAGCCTGTTTAAATGGAACGACTTGTCCTTGATCCCTTAAAACTGTGTTGTCTGGCAAGCATTTCCCTAGAGGCAAGTTAATCCCAGCAGCATGCATGCATTGGATCGTTGTCATGCCAGTCTCGGCAAGAGGAGCCCAGAAAGCAAAGGGCAGCTCTTCCTTCCGTCCTGTCTCCTTTGCCTTTCTTTCTTAGCTGGCATGCAGGGGCTCAGAGGAGGCCAGGGGGGAAAGGCTTTGTTTCCCTGTGTACACGGGCAGTAATACCATTCAAAGCATGTCTTCTTGGTGGTGGAGAAACACTGTCATTGCATCGACTCTGGTTATATAAGCCAGATCTCGGACAACAGATGAGCACACTGTAATGGGAAACATACCTTGGGAACCATTCTGGAGTTAACAGTGCTGGGCTGCCTGAAAGGGTATACTTTGCTATGCTGCTGCGGCGGCTCAGGCCATTGGGCATTTTTCCTTAACAGAGCCTGCAGGCTGGGGACCGGGGCATCCACGGCTAATCTTCTTGACGATGTGGAAGGACACTCGTGCGGTAAGGAAATGCCCTGTTTCTGCCAGACGTGAGTCATGGGCTGACTCACCCTCTCTGTTGTTGTGCATGTGGCTGGGTGGGACTCTGAATCGCGTGGGTCTGAGTGTATCCCACGGCAGAAATGGCATATCCTCCCTAGGGAGGTGTCTTCCTGCCTGCCATGACCTCAGCCATGTGGCTTTGCAGTTTCCTTGGGCCATGTTGGGCTGCGCCATCTGGGTGACCGTAGCAGACTGAAAGAGGAAAGCTCCTGCCCAAGGCATGGAGGAGCTTTCCCAAGCCAGGGGAAAGAGGAGGAGGTCCTCCTCTGTTTTGAATGATGCTTCTCTGCTTTCTCCACACTTCCGCTCCTTGAATGGATAACGAGTGCTTCCTTGTACAACCACCATGAGAACTCAGGCATCAAAATAGCTGGCTGGGAAAGTGGTTTCCTGTTTGGGAAACTTCTTGAGATTCCAGATAGGGATAAGAACAAGAGATTGATCCATCCCAGGATAGCAGGAGCCAGGCGGTTGAGGCATTTGTCTGGGACAGGTGAGGTCTAGGTTCAGGGTGGTGCCCTGAATCAGGGAGAGCTGGGACTTGAACCAGGGGAGCTCCAGGTATCCAGCCCACCTCCTTGTAGCAAATTGGGGCTCCTTCTCAGAGGACAGGTGACCACAAAGCAGAGGGCAAGGAGCACCCTCTGTCAGCTTGGCTGGGCAAAGCTGGTGGTACCTCTCAACAAAGTAGACCGCTGTGATGAAAGGGGATGGGTTGACAGCTCTGGGATTTGAAGTCCTTTATTAGTCTGCATGACAGTAACAGTAGAAGGGGAGGTGGCCCTGTCCCCTTACCCCGGAGAACACCGTGAGGGATTAGACAGGGGGTGCAGCCTGTGATTCATTCATGCCTTGACCTGTTGGCTGAGACAGCCAAGAAAGGGGAAGTTTGTACAGGTGGGTGCACAGGCAGCAGGAGATGGGATGACACCTACCAACTCATTTCTCAAAGGCCACTGCACAACCATCAAGCAGGGACCACGCTGTCACTACTTGCCTAGGGCAGATTCAGGCCAGTGTCCCAGCAGCGAAAGTCACCTCTGTTACTCTACCAGCCCCCAGTCTCTTGTGTCACTGCCGTGACATGGCACCCAACCATGACACGATACCCAACTTGCTTAGGCGCAGGGGAAGAGTCTCCTCGGGGTGTGACGCGAATGTTTCTCTCATGCTTTTCAGATGAAGACTTCCAAGCAAGGCGGCCGCAGCTACACGAGGAAGAGGAAACACCGAAAGAAGGGCAATAAGTGGTAAGAGCTGCCTTGAAGCCAAGTGCCACTCATTACAGAAATTGGCTGGGCTATGCTAGGCTACCCCCAATGAGCTCCAGGCTCGGTTGGGCGCCTGGAGCTGACAGACAAAGCACATGCCTCGGAGCAGCCAAATAATCCATTGCAGCTGCCAAGAATCAACAAGGCTTTTTGTGCCGTGTGAGTCCTGTATTAAGGACAGAAGTTGGGCTCAGTGCGTAGAGCCTGGTGCAGGACACCTGCATGACAGTGAATGTCAGCCACAGGGCTTAGCCCTCTGTTGCTACATTGCATACCTGTCTGTCTCCCTTAACAGCTGCTAGGTGGAGAGCAGCAGGGCCGCAGCCCCTAAATAGAGTCGCTTTCGGATTAATTCTCCATTCTGCATGAGCTCTGAGGGCAGGGCTCGAGTAAAAGGTCCCAGACTCACGGCCCCACAGAGGGGAAGTCCACACCAGTGCAAATAGGTTGGTGGAAGGGTCTTCTCTATGGGTGAGAGGGGAGTTAAGTCCTTAGGGGCAATTAGGCTTTTTCTCTTGGCTGAGGCTGCGAATGAGGGATCCAGTGCAACGGAGACTTTTTTTTTTTTTTTCTTCTCAATGCGAATCCTGCACTGGGAGGCCCACAAAATGCATGGTACTCAGGACACCCAGCAGATGAGGCTTGATGGAGATGAGGAAATTCCCAGGCCACAGAGATCTCCCGTTTCCTGTTGCAGCTGGTTGTGCAAGCATTTGTATTCCAGTTTGCAAGGACGGCTGCCAGGCCAAGTCTGCCCTGCTCTTTGTCTTCCATTGAGAGCGTGTGTGTGGGTGGGCTTGGCATGAAGTTATGGATGAAAACACACCATGTATCCATGCCTGCCCATTCACATGCATCAAGCTCAGTCATTATTTATGGCTCGGTTTAACAGCATCCACTGCAGAGTGACAGGCTTGATGGCAACAGCCATGCGTGAAGCTGCTGTGACTAAGCATGCTTTTCCCCCTTCTGTCTTCTCTTTTCTAGATCCCAGATCCATTACCCGAATTGGGCTTTGTGGCTGGAAGAGAACTTATCAAAGGCTTAATAAGAAGATGACTGAACAGGAGAGAAAAAGCAGTCCCTTGGCTGTTTTTTCTTCTCCCCTGCTGTTGTACTCTTGTGAAGTACAGGTATTAAAATGAGGCACAATGTTTTCTTACCAGGGGTTTGAAAACACCTTTTCCTCTTTAGCAAATCCAGCCAAAAATCAGCAGCTGATCTGAGTTTTTCTCAATCGCTGCTGTGAAGATAGTGGATGTCAAGCTTATGGGAGTAATGGTCGACTCCTCACACTCTGATACATGTGCTGTTCTGATATGAATTCAAAACAATAATAATAATAATAATAATAATAATAATGCAGCCAAACCTGAGCCCTGGCTCAATCATTTTTAAACATATCTCCGTAGCAGTGTAATCTTACTCTACGCACACGAAAAAAGACCTACAAAATGTTGTTGTTTGCCGCTAGGGGTAATGAGCTGGGATTCAGGTCAGGTATTGGTCAATATGAATTCTCTTTTAAAAGAAAAGGCCTTCTTCTTTTTATTTTTTTCCAGACATCTTACTTTGGATGCAACCTTTTGCCTCAGGCATTGATCAAAACTGCCTTGAAACATGCACAAAGCTGGGACTGTGTTTTTCTGTCCCATGTACAACCTTCTCTTGCTTTGTGTTGCTGCTCCCATGATATTATGGTACCATTCCCGAGCTGGGATGAAGGGTGGATGGGGTGGGTGGATTTTGGAGCAGTTTCATTGTCATGGCTGATTTCTCAACTAGAATGCGTCTCATGAGGTCTTGTTTGGATTGGGGTAACGTTCGTGCCAGCTGGCTTCTCCCTCGGCGGCAGAAAGTACGCTTGATGAGCATGGTTTTCGATGGGCTGGGAGTGTAGATGGGGCCTTGTTTGATTTTCCCCTCTGAGCTTGTTCATCACAAGCCAAATCCTATTGAATGGGCAGTTTAGCTGTTGGGATCAGGATTTGGCCTCAAGTGAGATGCAAATGGCTCCTCGCCCCTGGGTCCCACCTGGTCCTGGCACATCTGTGCAGAGACCTGGCCAGGAGTTTTCAGAGCATGAGAAGGTGTGGTTGGCTCGGAGTTTATTGGCTTCTTTGGAGGGAGCTTGCAATCCCATGTCACAGCCGAGTGCTGTGAAGGACTGGAAAAGCAACACTAAGATCATTTTAGCTGAAGGGGGAACTGTCAGGCCAAAATAATCCTCATGCGTTCGAACCACAGGGTCGATTGTTTAGTGCGAAATAGCTCCCATGAGCCAATTTTGCCTCTCTCTGGCAATATTGTCTATTCTCAGCCCGGCCAGCAAAAAGAAACCAGTCAAGTTTCTCTTTCTGGCTCTCATGCACTAGCACAAATGTTACGACATTTGGGTTGCAAATGGAGCAGGAGGACGAAGAAATCCAAGCAATCAAACAAACAAAAAGCTGTTTTCATTGCTTTTCTATTGGGCTTTGGAACAAAAGCCCAGGCTGCGGGCTTTCAGTCTCCCTTTGGAAATCTGCTTCAGAATCTGTAGGCCTTTGAAGCGTGTGCCAAGTTCGATGCTTTTTAAAAGTTGCTGAGCAGGAGGATTCTTGCTCCATGCACCTGGTGCTCAATCAGCCTATACTCTCGCTGCCTGCAGACTTAGAAAAACGAGGGTGGGAGAGGGATGTTTGGGAGATGCCATTAAGACCAACTCATGCCCTTAGTGGGGAAGAGCATGCACACACGCACATGCATACGTGCACATGCACACACACACATGCATACACTTGCGTCAGTCTCTCAAGTGACGCATCCTTGTGGTGTGGAACGTTATTTGGACGCTTCCTTCGGATCTCAGCTATCTTGGGTACGTGGTTTCCTGCTCAGAACCTGAGCCGCTTCGAACCCCGAACAGTATGGTTCCCTCAGGCACGATTAAGTCACAAAGTGGACAGCCGTTGTGGCCCTCCACCAATTCTTAGGGTCCTCAGGGCCCACCCTTCCAGCGAGGAGCCTGGTCTTGGCATCTTCACCATTTTCTTTTTAAAGGCCAGGGAGAGGCGCATCAATGAGTCCTTTGGTAAAATCCCCTGAATGGAAGGAGAAACATTCCCCCTCCAAAGCTAGAAAAGCTCCAGATGACGTCAGGCTTGCTTAGAGGAGAGTCCAGCGGTTTGGAGTCTGCTGGACTATGCAGGATGTGAGGTTCCAGGAACGTGCTTTGCAGGCTTTTAAGGGAAAGGATATGACTAAGGTGCCAGATGCCCGCAGCTCCCTGTGAAATCAGCAGGCTCTGTAGTGCCGAGTGCCATTCAGGATAAAGTCCCACGTTTGGAAAGTGTGCGTGTGTGTGCATGCATGTGCACATGTGTACGCACATGCGGATTGCTGAGTGTGAAGCTGGAACCGTGCCACTGGAAATAGAATGGCTTTTGCAACAGGGAGAGACTTTTTTATATATTCCTCAGCCGAGAATAGTTAAGGCTGTTTTTTTGTCCCTTTTTTCCCTTTTCCTATCGTCAGTTGGCTCCCTGTTTAATAAGTGTTTGCCTGTTCCTCTCTCCCAATCCAAAGCGGCTCTGCCTGTTTGGAAGCGAACCAAGCTTGGAATTAAATCAGCTTGTAAACGTTCCAGCGCCTCTTGGCTACCAAGGGCTTAACTCTGAGCTAAGTTTCCATCAACGCGAAAGGCATGAACAGATGATCAAACAGAAGCTCAGACTCTTGCTGGTAGGAAATTTTACAGCCTGTCCCAAGAGAGGAGCATTTTTCTTAGGCAGGCTGGTCTCCGGGCAGTCCGCTGCTTGAGGGATGTGGGGCAGGGGAGATAACAAAGCACCTGTCCCTCCGGACATGTGTTGTATGTTTACAGCCGGCCCGGGTGCTCAGTGTAGTGCAAGGCCCCCCGAAGTCTTCTCCCAGCAGAGTGTCCCTTGTCGTCTTGTGCAATCGGGTTGTACAACAGCCGGGCTGCAAGGAGTCATGGTAACTAACATGACGTTCAACACGATTTAGCAATCTGTAGACAAGGACAAGTCAGCTTACTGTCACATCATCTAATCGCGGGTAATGCTACCCGAAGCACGGGATTAACCACAGCTAGGTGGTAAATACAGTTTGTTCCTGCCTAGACTGACCGCTAGGACATCAAGTTCATGTACGCAGCTCCTTAGAGTCATGTTCTCCACATAACCTTCATGTTGCAGTGGATAAAAGACCAGAGGCAGCTGGCTGCCCCCTCCTCCCTCTCTTTGGGCTGATCTCAAGCTGTCTTCATTATGGCTATAAGCTACTAAGCATCCTTTACTCCCTTCGAAGCCAACTTTGGAGCCTCTTGCATTGCAGGACATCCCATCCTGAGGTCTGATTCTCCATAGACCCAAAGTGTAGATATTAAAAAAAAAGCCAAGCAGAGTAGAGAGCGTTTAGTGTGTTTAAGAGACTGATTCACTAAAGTGAGTGGGAGAGGACTAAGGTCGTTACACAGCATTCTTTAATTGTGTACAATGGGTGTCAGGCTTCGAGTGAGATGTAAAGGCGCTTTGGCGCACGTTGCTCAACATGTGCTAGCTACTACGAGTTCTTCGTACGCATGGTTCAGGAAGGGGTTAGTGACCTGCGGTCCACAGACCATACCTGCCCCACCAACTGATTGCATCTGGCCAAAGAAGCCAGAACTTCGGCCGCAATTTGGCGGCAGGGGATGTTGACGACACCGCGGCAAGGGGGGGGACGTCGGACCTAGCTCCATTGATTCAGCCCATCGCTCCTAAAAGTTTGCTGATCTCTGCTTTAAGGCACACTGCCTTGTCTGTGTCTCCGTAGGATGTGTCGGCTAATCCAATCTAACAGCAAACCGTACGAGCTCCTACTTTAGACAAAGCCGTTCGGAACGACGTAACCTGGTAGCCATTTCAAAACGTCCAGGGGGTATAAAGTATTGCCATAGCAGAAGAAGAGTGATTCTCCCCCTCTCCTTTTTTAAAATTCAGGTATAACAAATGGAAAGGCTGCTATGAAAGGCTTGAAAGCCAAATCGCATTTCTTCTATAACAATGTACAATACTCAGTGACATTTGTATTGCTTCTCTACAAAACGAACAAAAACCCTCCCCAAAATAAAACAAAAAAGACTTCTGTGACGTTTGTGAGTGTTGCTATTTTAGAATTTATTTCCATAAGTGATTTTTTTTTTCTTAAAGATGTTTAATAGTAATTCATATAATAAAGTCACGTTGTACTCTTACTGCTTTGGTTTTCTTTGCCTTTGATTTTTTTCTTTCTCTTTTTTTACCAGCAAAGGTGAACCAGAGAAATCAAAACTATGAGTGAAGTCAGTTTTCTCTTCGTTCTAGTTCCAGGCACTGCTCTTAAAGGTTAATCTGGTAGAGATTATTACTTCCTTTCAAACAGCGAGGCTCTAGCAATCCTTCGTATGTCCATTTTCCACCTCGGGGCTTTGCAGAAGCAGAAGGGAGGACTTCTGTAAACAGCCTGGCTGCTGCAGAAGAGCCCTAAAAGGCCCTTTCAATGGCAAGTGAATGAGTGTTGGTCAGAAAATGGGCTTTTTTTTCCTTGGGTGGGGGTGGAAAAAAAGGGCTAATCTCCCAGGACACACCATGGTTTCCTCTTGGCCTCACAGACTACACTTTGTGTAGAGCAGGGGTCGGCAACGTGCCAAAAACACCCGCAAACTCGGACCTGCTTGTCCGAGGGGCCAGGGGCAGATGGCAGGGGAGCCGCGAGGGGCCTGATCCTTGTTGTGGCGGTGCAGCCCCGGCCCCTTCCCCGCCGTCCGCCCCAAGGTGCGCAGGCCAAGCAAAATGCCTTTGCGTGCCGCACTGTGGCACTCGTGCCAGGGGTTGCCCACCCCTGGTGTAGAGATACCTGAGTTACTGGGTTACCAGAAGCAGTTTAATTGCAGCAACACCGTGCTCAGAAGGGACCTAATTTGGCCTGCAGTCCATAGCGTAGGCCAACCTTTGGAAAGGGAAAGAGGAGAAATGGAGCCTGCCCCATAGACAACGGGGCCACGAGGGATTGTGACACCCTTTCCAAATCAAAATGGCCCGGTTGGCCTGGAGTGTTGGCCAGGACAGGTTTTTTTCCCCTTCAAAAGCAGGCACCATTTGTGGGGCAGGAAAAAAATGCTTTTGTTCAAAAACCTTGTTTTTTGTCTGATACCAGTTGCAACAGAAAACGTATACGCAGGGCTAGGCTGAAGATGGGGGGAGCGAGAGAAGGTGCACAGCCTCAATACAAATTTTGACTCGAGTTCCCACCCCCCGTTTACGGTACAGGAAACTTTTAAGCCCGCAGAAAGTTTTCCTGAGAGGAAGCAAGAGTCACGCTCTCCCTCTTCCAGAAGGACACAACATGCCTTGGCTCTTGAACTTAAAAGGACCCGCATACTGGTGTTAGGGACAGGAGATATTAGTTTTGGTGGCTGTGGTTTGGTCATGACTCACAGCCACGCTTTGGGAGGGTAGATCCTGGATCGGGGAAACCATCTGAAGCCTGGCACAGGAGGTAGGAGCTGGGCAAGGTATTCTTTGCCAGCATGGGACCCCACTGCCAAGTCTTGCAAGAGGTCAGCCTTCATCTTTGGCCTGGAGGTCAACAGCTGGTGGCTACAGTGAGATCCGAGTGAAGCTGCATGTCCCGGGACCTGCGGTCCCTCCGTATCGAATGGGTTTTGACCTTTCTTTCTCAGGCTTGTGCTTGGTCCAAGGAGGCTATGAAGGGATTGCAAGGTGAGCGAGGAGGTTTTATGTCTCTGTTGATGTAACGCAGCATTGCCGCTTGGCTCAAGGTAAAGCCCCTGTGCTCTGGCTTTGCTCAGCGTGGGAGAGGAGATTCAGCACCAGTGACTTAAGATAAACGATGTTATGCTGAGAAATTATTTCCCAATTAACACGGATGATCTTGGCAGTTGCATGCTAGCGTAGGGGGCATGCAGCAGGCATCCATCCGTTTCACTTGAGAAATGTGGGGACGTGTAGGCCACGAGCCAACGCAAGGGCTTCCACTGAGTTCAGTGGGCATTAGGTTGGGCTCTTTGCCAGCGAAATCAATAGCGAATCTTCTGTAACGAGGGTTTATTTTCCCTGAGCAAAAAAGCTGGCTCAACCACCTCGAGATGAGCTGTGAGATGAGTCCGCGGTGTGTCTGTAGTCGGCTACAGCAGCGTGGAACTGCGTTTGATAAAAAACGTGGCGAGTTACCCACTTAATTCTGAAAATAATAGGTCTCTCGGGGCTGGAGTATGTGCAGTTTCCTTAAACTATTTCATTATCTGTATTATCAATACACCAACTCCTCCATGTCTGTCAAATATACAGCAGCCTGGCTCCAGCGCGCTGTCTCTGGGTGGAATGGAAATAAATTATTATAATGCATTATTTCTGAAATAGGGGTTACTCGTGTTCAATGCCGCATGGCCCTGCTCTGTGCTGAGCGTCTGGATTGGTACGTCGTGAACGCTGCTGCACTTCCTGGTAGCACATCTCAACATGGATGCGAACATCTGTGTGTGGGGTTCCCCTGCTTTGAGATTTGTTTTGAGTTCGAGCTTCAGCTGTTTCCTTCCCTCCCCCAAATCTTCGAGGGGAGCTGGTCAATTGGGGATGCTACTGGCAGGTCTGAGGACTGGCCGCTCCAGTGACTCACAGTAGCAAGTCCTGCTCTTTTTATCCTTGCCCAACCCTTGCACGTTGGGTAAGGTGCAACTGGGCCGTAGCAGACACCAGTGCAGTGGCTGCTTTGGCCAGCTCCTGCTGGCTCATTAGGCTTTACTGGCCTTTAAGGCATTGTCAGCTTCTTATTCTTGCCAACGGTATCACCGTTAAGGCATTGGGTAAATAGATGGCTCCCAAACTCATTACTTTTAAAACTGGAGGAGCCCTGGGTTTGCTATGTGGGGGCATTTGAATATCCCCACCATGGAGCCAGGCTGGTGTCTAATTTGATTCATCAAGACCAGCTTTGGTGGAATAGGGAGGACTGCCAGCCTCACTGGAGATCCACCCCGCACTGACATGCATGAAATATGACTTAGGAACTGATGGGTGGTGAGGTGAGGCTATGAGAGCTCCCTTCCTGGTGCCTCCCTGCACTATCCTGCATGCCTTCTCTACTAACCTTCCCTTCATTTCCTAGGTGCTGCCTTCCTCTGGACACCCGCTGGTGGATGCTGCACGTGCGTGTGCCCTCCCTACGCTGTTAAGAGCTGTGGAGTCCTCGCCAGGGCTGGGATGCTATTGCCTTGCAGTGGGCAGTCAGAGAATTGCACGCAGATGAGTCTAGTTCTAATATGCCCGTATAAGCAATGACCACAGACCAGGTACAGAGCGGGCAACAACAGGACCCACTTTCCCAGACAGGGAGAGAATATTCCCTATTTGCTGTTCTCTGGGACAGCTAGCGAGGAGGCTTGGTTTTATTTGGCTGCTTCCAATGCAGACGTTTGCCCATCGGCAAGCAGATTTGAGGCTGCTTGCTCTCTTCACCCAGGCCCCTGAGCAAGTGTCAGGGCGTAGCAGCTTTCACTCTTTGGGAGGGAAGGACTAGAGCCTCCGGCTGGGCACGGAGAAGTGAAAGGCTGACTTGTTTGCAGTCCCTTTAGCTGTGTTGTGGCCTGTCCAGAGCTAAGAGTCAATGGCAAAGGCCAGAATTTCTCCAGCCAGCAGGATGCAACCCCAGGCACCCTTTGCACCAAGAACTGTAAACAGAGCTGCTTTGCAGGAGGGAGCTGACTCCAGAGCTCAGGCCCCTTTGCAGAGATGACTGTCAAAACAAGGAGCTTCTTGCTCAGATGTGCCACCTCTTGCAGCCATGGCTCTATGGGCGAGGGACAGCAGCAGTCTCCCAGGAAGATCCTGAGCTACGTTTTCACCGTAGATCTGGAAATCCATAGGCTGCCACTCCAGGCTGTATGTCTGAAATGCCAAGTTTGGAGTCTAGAGATACTTTGGAGTTCATTGCTGGCAAGAAAGGCTTGTGCCTTCAGCATGAGGCTCTGTGTGGTCTTCTCCAGGCTCTGCCACTGACTGAGGTGGTGACCTTGACCAAATCCCTTCATTTTTTTTCCCAACCCTTGCTCCCCTTATGAACAGAACTGGCATAGCTAAGCTCCCCCGCTGACCCTTCGAAGCTCTGTTCGTTATAACATTCCTTAGGAGCTGTGGAGGGAGAGGGCTGGACAAAGACTGTGCATTATTTACTGCCACTATAGTGTGCATTATTTACTGCCAGTATCAGTGCTGGGAAAACGATGCTGTCTCTCTTCTTCAGCTGATAATTCCTGCGATTAACCTGCCAGCATTGCAGGGCAGAGTCCAGGGCATTTCAAACCAGTTTAAAAGGTCAGAGCCCTTGGAACAACCATGCATATGGCTGTGGGAAGAGGCTTCTTTCCTTTATAGTTCACTTAGGGAGTGGGAGAATGTTGCTTCTCTAAGTCAACCTTTTAAACTGGTTTGCTTCTCTACAGATTTTAATGGAGATGGTTTAAAAAGTCCCCAACCACAACTGCAGCCAGGTTGTCCCGCAGATCAGGGAAGTTTTGGATCGGGGTTGAAACATTGCTGCTTCGTGTTGGTCTCTGCCGCGTGTTTGTGCTCCTTCCTTTGTAACGCTGGGCAGGAGCCAGATGAAGTGCCTGCTTTCTAAAATGAGTGAGTGTGTATTCTGCACTGACTCATCTCTTGCAAAGAAGGGAGCGATGTAGCTAGTCCTCGAGATGCATTTCTTGGGAGTCAGGTTCCTGGAAATCCTGGAGTTGCAAGAAGAGCTGTTTGCTCAGAGCAAATACCTTCATCATCACTGTGAAATCCATAAATCAAATAAAATATTTAAAAAATGAATAATAATAAAAAAAACCCCTTAGGGGAAGCCAGTCTGTGAGCATCTGTGATACGTTACACCTGCTGCTCCCTGGTGGAGACGGTGAGCAGGTGTTAGGAGCCCTCACTGAAACATCAGAGCAAATATAGCAGGCCCAGTTCTGTACTGCTGGGTCCTACGGGGTTGGCCATTGTACTGGGCAAAGCGGGTGTGAGATGTCATGTTATAATATCATGTTCCTTTTGCACGGGAGTAGGCGATGACAGAAGATAGACAGCAGTGGAGAATGGGTCCCTTCATTTGAACTGTCCCCTCTTTTGAACTAGGCGGGAGGAGCCTCGAGCTTTGACTAGGTGACCGCTGCCCTTAGACGGGAGCAGCGGGCTGTTGCCCTTGGCTGTGCAAACACAGTGGCCAGGACCAGGGATCTAGCATTTGCTGTTTCAGCGTAGCCCTAGTACCGGGCCTGTGGCTCCTTGCAGACTCTACCAGTTCTGCTTCTACAATGCAACAAAGACCAGGCTGGTCCCTTGCCAGTCTTGAGATGCATGTGATTTCTCCCCCTCTCCAAGACCTTGCATCTTATGGGAGTTACGGGTGCTCTGGCACTGATATGAAGATGAGCAGGGTGTGAGGGACACTCGGAGGAAGGACTTCAGATAGGTCAGGATAATGCAGATTGTTCTTACTCGGCGAGGAATTAAGTGAGCTGAAAGCTGAGTGGCTATGTGAGCCTGAAACCCATGTGGGCTTTATTTGAGGACAGATGGTCTAAGCTTATGGGCTCTGCTGTGTGTCAGTTGGAGGGTGCCCTAATACACCCTCAGACCCGTGTTCTTCCTCCTGAGCGGGTTTAGTATCTATCGCATGGGCCTCTTGATTTGTTCTCTCATCCTTTTGAAATAACTAAGATACAGATGTCCATCTCCCTAGGCAGGTGCCCCTGCTCCCCAACCAGAATGCCGTCATTCCTCATCTGCCATCTGAGATGGGAGTCTGACCAGGCCAAGGCAAAGGGGATTAACTCAATCAGCTGGAAGCTTGACATGCCAAGCAGGCACGGGTACGTGACTGGCACGGGTTCGATGTGCATAATGCGATTGCTGCTGCCGGTCTGCAGCTTGGGATTTTGCTGTCAACCTTCTAGACCGAAACATTTCATCATCTTTGCTTACCCTCGTTCCTAAAGCCAAGACTTCCAAAGGTTACAGCTTCCCTTTGGACTCGTAGCTCTCTACTCTAGCACCTCAGTAAGTGCCCTAATTCTCCAAGGCATTACGCCTCCAGTTACAAATCCACTTCTCCTGGCTGCTCAATGATTGGACTCTGTGCTTGTGCAGGGAGAAGTATGCACCTGAGCAAACCATGCCAAGTTATAAGTGGCACTTCAGAAACCTTGGTTTGAGATGTCTGAGTTTTACTAAACCGTGCTCTTTTAAACCAATAAACTGGAGCAGTGGATGTTGGAGGGTAATGGCAACCAGCAGATATTCCTGACAGCATGTCACATACTACAATGGTACAAAACTTTGCATGCTGTTCATTCATTCAGGCAGCTGTGCCTCGGCTCCTGGCTGCGTGGGTTGCCATTACCGCAGTAATCGCCCTACTTTGTGAGAGTGATTTATTTGTAGCACCTTGATGCTGGCTTCTCGAAGGCAGTGTTTGCAGGGGGGAAGGGAGTTATTTTTTTTCCTCCATTGCGTGATGCTATTTAGACATTGAAATTCTGTGTTTGGAATAGGAGGGCAATCAAGATAAGGCGTGGTTGGCATAACATTCCCTGCCGGAGATGTTTCAGGGTGTTTAATCATAGAAGCGAGATGCAATTAGAAACAAATCACAACATTGACAGAGCGACGAGCCGCAGCGGGGCTATTTTTAGCCTGGCAGAGAAATTCCCGTTTCAGACACGCACGCTGGTAGCGCCGATCGCACTTGTCCTCCAGTGTCCTCCCGCGTCATGTGGGCACGTGGCAGGGCAGTGAAGGCCCGGGGAGGATTCCTGCTTTTTATGAATGTCTTGGGATTTGGCAGGTAAAGCTTTTGGGGTTTTAAGGGTCAAGGCCAGACAGCGCTGAGACTGGCATCCCCTTGCACAGCGACAGCAGGGCTGAAGGCTTCCCCCCACCCTGCAAGCAGGCTAGTGTTGGGGAAGCACTGCGTGGCAGGGTTACGGGGACAGACATCTGTTGCATCCTTTGCCTTTCTTTTGACGCTGGCCACTTAAAAGGTGTCTGGGGTGTGGAGGTTTTGCGCTGACCTACAGTGAGGCACGCCGACTTTGTTCTGCGCTGGCTGCTAGGGGCCAAGGATGTTTCAGCCAGGCTGAATTTGAAGCCACAACTTTCCCTAGGAAGAAACTCCAAGTCCTAACAGCGTGTTTCCTGAGCCTTTCAGCCTCACAAACCCACGTCCAGCCTGGCAGACGGGGGCCGTAAACCTGCAAGACCTCCCCCAGCTGCGCAAGTCTCCCGGACTCCTCGCTGCCCTCCCTCCGGCGACCTGCGAGGGACGAAAGGGGCAAGGTGCTTGTAGCGTCCCAGCTATCGGGGGCAGCGAGGGCGTCCTCTCCAGGGAACTCTGCTCCGCTTTCTATTGACGCCCTCGTGCATACAGGAGCCGCCCGAGCCGCCTTTGCCAGCAGCTGCCACGTGCAAGGCCTGCGGCAAGGACGAGCGCGAGACGCGCTGGGCGCACACGCGTGCAGGAGCGTGGTTCGTGCAGCGCCGTGCCGACGTCCAGGGGACTTGGCGTGAGCACGTGCCCGGGGTGGAGCAGCAGGAAGACCAGTCCCAGGGCTGCCATCCTTGGGGGCCTTCATGGCAGAGGATGAAATCACTATGCATGTGATGTATGACATGCATGTGCAGCAAACCTGCTGCTTTGTGGCAGGGGGAGGCAGCAGCAGCCCTGCCCCCCACACCCTCCCCTCCCTACCACATCACAGCTCAGCCCCAATCGGTCATCGGCTGCTTCTGCCTGGCTGGGCAGGCCCGCTCGGCGACCAGCTACTGCTGCCTCCGCGGCCCTTTCGCCCCATCGATGGCTCGGCATTCGGCAGTGCCTGCTGCTTCCGCTTCCGCTTCCGCCGGAAGCGCGGGCTGTTGTTAGGCGCCGCCGTTACCGGGGGAGGCCTAGCGCGCCATGGCGGGCAACAGTCGCTCTGTGAAGCTGGGCAGCTTGTTCAGCCGGTAGGGCCCGGGCTGGGGAAGGGCAATTCCCTTTGGGCTGCCTGGTTTCCAGGAGTGATGCAGGGAGGTGGGACCCCAGGTGGGGGAGGGGGTCCTGAGGCCTCGCCTGACTCCGGCCTTGTCTCTCACTCCAGCACGACGAGCCTGCTCCGCAGCGGGTTGTTGCGGAAGCCGCCCGTGTGGTACGAGGTGTACGCCGCCTTCCCGCCGCGCCGCGAGCCGCTGTACCGCCCCCCACGCCACTTCATCCTCCCAGTCAAGGACACGGTGCCGGACATCGTGTACCCGGAGGACGTCGTCCGAGCGTGAGTGGCCCCCGGGGCCCTCGTGGGCTCGCTTCTCGCCCGGGGACGTTGGCTTGGCTGCTGCGTTTTCGTCGCCGAGGCTTTAAAACACATCTCTCGGGCGCTGGCGGCAAATCGGCGCGTGTTCGTCGGGGGGGGGGAGGGAGGGAGGGAGGGAGACGCAACCACCTTTTTTTTTTTAAATTTTATTTATTTATTTATTTTGCATCGCTGCTGGGTCGCGGCTGCGTTTCCGGGGGCGCGTGCCAGTACCGGCCCCGACGGTGTCGCTTCTGTGCTCGTCTTTCCCCGTCGTCGCCGCCGCGGCACCTTTCCGTTGAACGACGCTTCCTTTGCGCCTGGGCGTCCGCGGGGCCTTGCTCGCGGGTGCGTGCGAGCGCTGTTCCTGCTGCCGGTTCTTATCTCTTTTTTGGCAACTTACAAACTCGTTTTGCCTTTTCTCAGCTTGGCTTCAACCCACCAAAGAAACGGTGCTGTTTTGGCGTCCCACCAGTGCATAGTAAGGCTTAATTAGCCCATTGGGATGCTTGAATTAAAAAACACATCTGAAGGATGTGTCCCGGTCTAAAGGACTGGGAAGAGAAGCAGTTGGAGGGCGTTGATCTTTGTTTTATCCTAACTTAGCTGTTCCCTGGCTCTGTCTATTCATTAGCTTCTCTTCCCGAATATATCGCCCGTACGCAAAGAAATGAAACATTGAAACTCTTTATTTTATCGAATAGGAAATTTTACAAAGTTTATGGGAGCAGTTTGAGACCCTTTCAGCTCCAACGAAAGAACTTTAAATCCTCTTGCCAGAGGTAAGACCTGTTGTTGTGCTTAAGTTAGAATTAACTCGGAGCGGTTCTTTCCCAGTTATAAGAATATTTATCTTTTTACGGCTGTTAGTAAATAATCGGTATCTTGAATTCTAGGTTTGTGGAGGAATACAATAAATTGAAGAAAGAAGGGGAAATTAAGGAGGAAAATCTGTTTGAGGAAACGAAAAACTTGCTTTTAGCAAAGGGGGTGGCTCTGTGGAGAAAAGCAGCTGTGAATGTAAGCATTTTTTATTAAAATTTAAAAAAAAAAATACTCAGTATGTTAATAGGTCAGTGATACAGAAACTTTTGCTTCCAGGTCAACCGTGCTTGCTTTGAATTAGGGGACTTTTTAGTTTCTAGTGTCAGGAGGCCAGCAGCTTTCACAAACGGTGCATTTCAAAACTAATAGAGGGTATTCCATCAGTCGATATGTATGTACATACAGTGTCATAACATGGGGACGTAACTTCTCTCTTTCTAATATCTGAGCATATTTCTCCAGGTGTCCTACAGTAGTTAACTAACATGATGCATCCCTGCTAGTTAATATGCATTTATTCTTTAATCTTGGTCCTGGTGTTTGAGGCGAGTGACTTGTATACAGTTCGGGAGGCACATAAGTAGCATTCACAAGAATACCTCGTGCTCACATTGTGCTGATCATCATCTGCTGAATTTTACTCTGCTAATTGCACATAGGAACATAGGATTGGAGAGACCTCCTGGGTCACAGATTTGAATCTACTGCTGTCATGGACAGCTGTGTCAGATAATCCCTTTTATAGAGTGGAGCTTCACTGGTTTAAAACCCAATAGGATTTTTTGTTCCTGCTACTGTGATTGGAAAGCTGTTCCAAAGTGTTGCTGCTCTGATGGTTAGAAACCTTGTAATTTCCAGCCCAGATGTATTAATGGCCAGCGTTCATACCCGTTTGTTCTTGTGCCAACTTTTGTTCTTTAGCTTCTAGCTCTTCCCTGCTGTTTGCCTCTAATATATTTATAGAGAGCATTCATATTCCCTTCCCTTTGCTCGACTAAAGGTGCATTTTGTATTCTACAATACAGTGCTGCATGGAGGTATCTGAACTAGCTTGAACACAGGGAACAAAGCAAGGTTGGTTAGCCTGGACAGAGCCCAGTGCTAACATGGCTATATTCCTTGAAGCATTCAAGATAGCTCAGGTATCTCAATGTGGCAGCATATTGTGCAGTGTAGACAGACTCTTAGTTTCCTCTCCTTTGATAGACTTTCCATTCCCTCGATTGTTCTAATGGCCCAGCACTGATCACCGGCAACCTTTCTCCTCTGAAAAGGATCTTGAGTAGGAGGATGGATGAGGTTTTGGATAGAGGGCAGCATCTGATGAAAATCTGTTGATGGCTGAGGAAAAAGTGGAACCATGAGATCAAAGTCAGACTTGTCCAGACCTGTGGCAACCCCATTTCACTTATGTTTTCTGCTTGATAGTCTCCCCATGCCTTGACCTTGAACTCAGATTATAGTCAGAGCTTTAAAACTGTATTTCTTGCATGGGTCTTGTGGGGCACATGTTGGGACTATTGCTTTTGATTCCACTTTTCAATAAAATCTCTGTGTTTGTTTTTTCTGGTGATCATCTGCCTCTAAACTGTAGGTAATACCAAAGGCTGGTCAGCCTGCTGAAACGGCATTCACAGTGACGCTGCAAAACATATTGAAGAATCAAGTTCATGAAGAGCAGCAGCTGGAATCCACAGAAGGGCAGAAGGAAAATCCTTTACCATCCTAGCAGTTTTGTTTCTCAGCTCAGTTGCCCTGGGATATAATGTAACAACGTGTTACCCACCTATGGTCTGGTTGAACAATGATGGCACATGAACCATCCGACTGTAAGATGCTTACGTGAATGAAGCATAGTTCAGTTGTTGAATTGTGTTGCCTTGCATGAACCTGTGTGAGATGCTAACTTCAGCGTTCATCTCCCTCCCCTCCCCTCCCGCCTTTAAAATGGAGTTTGTCCTCAAAGGTTCAGGGCTTTCTTATATCCTGAAGTGGAAAATATGTTGGAGATTACAGTGGATTAGACTATTAAATTTTGGATTATATTCACTCTTTAGGAATATTGCTTTTTTGTTTGTATAGGGGTAACTTTCTTTCTCACACTGGGCAGACTGGATGGCTCTGCGACTCACGGTTGAATTTCCCTTTCTTTCTTTGTACATATTGAAGTGGTATGCTGTACTGTCTCACATGTCCTAAAACTTGTATAAAATGATTTCAAACCATCATACTGATTTTTAGTCCCAAGTACTGTTTAAACAGACAACACACTTTCTCCCATTCCACCTTTTATCATCTGCTAAACCATAACTATTCATGACAAATTGGTGATTGTAAGTTAACCTTGCTACAGCTCTCGATGGCAGTTGGTGGCCCTCTCTGAAGTGAGAGGTTAAGGTCTTGCAAGGTTTGCAGAGGGCAGAGGTGAGTGCTTTTTTGCAAAATAGTCTGCAGAAGAGGAGGCAGTAGAATGCCTGGTCGGTTTTGGGAAGGCTCTGTCAGGGTGATCAGAACTCTACTTCTCAGCTTCCCAAGCAGTTACCAGTTGAATTTAGAAAAATGTTTTGATAGAAGAACAACATTTATCTCATTACAATTTGGGATATTTTTTTTTTGATTAAATCAAAACTGCTTCTTCTAGTTCAAAGTCAAAACTTAGTCATCAGGTAACTCCCACTCCTCCCAGAAAATGGAAGGACTTTCATTGGTTTCATATCTAGGCTTCCTGCCATCTTCCCCATTCATACTTTCTGCATTTCAGTTCTTCAGTTACTGGGGCATAAACAACACTCTTCCCCTTGTTATAACAACATACAGTTTGGAAACACAAGATGCAAGCAGCAAATGGGATAACCCAACGTGCTTTTGGAATATTGATTCTTTTAGGTCTCTTGTTTTGGAACCATAGTGGAGTTGTATCAATACACTAGTAATTTGCAGGACTCAGAATCATAGAAAATGAGGGTTGGAAGGGTTGTCAGGGGGTTATCTAGTCCCAAGCAGGATCATCCCCAGCTCGATCATTCCAACCAAGACTTTGTCTAGCTGGGTCTTAAAAACCTCCAAGGACGGAAAGTCCCCAACCTCTCTAGGTAACCCATTCCAGTGCTTCACTACCCTTGTTGAGAGAGTTTTTCCTGATATCCAACCTAAATTTCCCTTGCTGCAACTTGAGACTGTTGCTTCTTGTTCTGTCATCTGCTGCCACAGAGAACAGTCTAACTCCATCCTCTTTGGAACTGCCCTGCAAGGAGTTGAAGGCTGCTATTAAATCCCCTCTCAGTCATCTGTTGTCTAGACCAAACAAGCCCGGTTCCCTGAGCCTCTCCTTAGAGGTCTTATCCTGCAGTACCCTAACCATGTTTGTTGCCCTTCGCTGGATTCTCCAAGTTGTCCAGATCCTTTCTGTAATAGGGGGCCCAAAGCACAACACACTACTCCATATGTGGTCTCACCAGTGCTGAATAGAGGGGAATAATCACTTCCCTTGATCTGCTAACAATACTCCTACCAATGCAACCTAGTATGTCCGTTAGCCTTTTTGGCAACCAGGGCATGCTGTTGGCTCATTCAGCTGTGTCCACTGCACCCCTCAGGTCCCTTTCTGGAGAGCTGCTGCCTAGCCAGTCAATCTCCAGTCTGTACTGGTGCATGGGATTGTTCTGTCCTAAGCGCAGGCGTTTGCACTTGTCCTTATTAGATCTCATGAGATTTCTTTTGGTCCAATCCTCTGACTTGTAAAGGTCTCTCTGAATTCTAGCCCTGCCCTCCAGCATATCTACTACTCCCCCTTCTCCCCTCACCCCAGCTTGGTGTCATCTGCAGACTTGCTGAGGGTGCACTCTGTGCCATCTCCTAGGTCCATGTTGATCACCTATCACAGATGGCATGACTGCAAACATTCCTGTTACTCACCTGTGCTAGTACTTTCATGGCTGCAACTGCTGGGAACGTGCCTAGGTGCTAGGCCACTGGGAGGAAAAATGTTTATATTTGTAAGTAAGGACAAGGTGAGTGATGGAAAATAGAAATTAGCTTGTGACATTCAAATTTTAATCTGGGGACAAAATTATGAGAAAGGGTAGATGCACTCACCAACTCCAAGACACAGCAGGGCAGGAAAGAGCCTTCTGCAGCAAATGTGTGCGTAGGGTTGTATAGAGGTTTTGGTAGCTAGGAGAAAAGATGCATGGCAAGCTGCCTGTGCCATTAGCATTGACAGGCTCTTTGTGTAAGCTATTCACCCAAGGCCCATCCTTGCCAGTGTAGTCCAGCTGGCTCCAAGGAGGGGCCAGCAGATGCACATCTCCTGCAATACAGTGTTGTCTCCACACCTTCCTGGCCTGCTTGTTCATCAGTGATCTTACAAAGGAGGGCAATTTTGAAGTCTACCATCTGTGTTAAGATGATAGTCCTAGCTAGCGAATGAATTCCCCCCTTTCTCCTTCCCTCTGCTTATAGCCACATTCTACATGGGGAATGCATGGCTGAATAATGGCTATGTAACAATTTGGCATTACCCGTCCATTGTGATGACCAGAAACAAGTGAGGACCGCTGAGGCTGCGCTGGTTTATCACTGCTGCATGTAACCAAACTTAGTCTGGCTTATACACTAAAGTGCTGTGGTGTGGAAGGTTGAAGGGGAGTTGATTTGTATGGTAACAGTGTCATTTGGCTGTCAGACCTGTGATTATAGTTATATTTGACGCTGTGCCATATTCCAGTATAATGTAGCAATAGGTCTGCAGCTGTATAATTTGGTGGAGTGCATTCATACTATTATTCTGAAGTGGGTAATATAGCCCAATTAACTGGAAAGATTAGAAATATTTAAGCGAACACACATGTTAAATGAGCTGGCAGGGGTCAGGTCTCCCTGCTGATGAGGGAGGTTATTAGCCCTTGTGCAACATAGATGGGGAAATTACTTTTAGGTAGCTACCAGGGTAGAAATATCCTTTGGAATCTGTCGAGGTTTGTTGGCTGACCTCAATATTGAGGAAGCTTCCAGCTGAGCAGCTCTAGACAGACAAGCGGTTAGTACTGTTCTTTGGCACCGAGGATTTGTTACGGCTGGTAGGTAATGGGGAATCCGGGGTGTGTCCATTAGTAAAGGACATGAAGTTAAGCATTTTGTGCAATTAGGAGGAAATGCAATTGAGGGCAGAGCTCCATTTTTTTATTTATTTTTAAGCTCAACACTTGATAGATGTTTTTGCTGTGCTTGGACACAAATGTCAATCATTGTGACCTTAGAGAGTAACTTGACTATTTTAATTAAAAGGTTCTAAGCACAAGCCTGGGGTGAGCTATTTATTATTTATCAAGCCTTTACCTTCCAGCAGTTAGCAAAAGGTCAGTAGCTTTATCCACAGCTTTAAAGATTTTCTTTTTTTGTGGGGGGTGGGGGTGGTCTTGGAAGAAGAGGATACACAATCAATCTTTCCTACCTTGGGTTTTGGCGTAGGAAGGTCACGACTAACAATTATTTTGGCTTTTAGGACCCTCTCACCAGAATGCCCAGTGAGCCATGTGTCCCCTTCTTGTGGTACGTTTCCACAAAAACGCAGGCTTGTGATTACAGTTAATAATGAGGTATCGATTGCTTGGAAATGTCACGGTGAAAAACTCAGTTGGCGTGCATGGTGCTCCTCTGGCTTTTATCCACTAGGTGGAGTTGTAGCATCTTTTTCTCTGTATCTATTTTTTCCATGACTATAGTTTTACATCAGCTTGCTTTTACACTAATACCAGCTTTGAGAAAGTGTGCGTGAGTCCACAGCTAGAAGCTGCCAAGGAATCCAAAAGGAGTGAAAGTCTCATATAAGCTCTTATTTTCATCCTGCATTAGACAGTTATGTAAAAGGAAGGAAAATTGTGGGGTTTGCATTTTTCTTAGGCCACACATAATCATAAGCATCTTTGTTTTCTCTCTCAGATGACCCTTTGCTTTTTCACCTATTTTTTTTCAATCCTATACCTCAAACCCCAAGAATCTGAACGTCTATAAACTCGGGTCAGATCCAAAGATGGCAATCGCTTTTCATGTGGTATTAGTTCATAGTGGGATTTAATTCTGCTTTGACATTTTATTTCTTTTTCTTTTTTTTTTTTACCACAATCAGATACTAGAACAGAAAAAAACGAACAGCTGTGAAAAATGTTCAGAAAGAAACCCACAGATCCTTTAGGAACAGTAGTCATGTTTGATTATTGTAATCGGAGGAGATGATGGAATAAAAGAGGTTCCAGCTAAGCCCAGACATGATAAGGAGCTAAACTTCATTATCTAATCCACTTAATCCACCATCTAACAAATAGGGTGTTTTGAGCAAGTCTTTCCTTTCTATTGTGGAAAAGAGCCTGAAGTGACCTTCTTATTTGCCCTTTGCCTTCACAGGGCAAAATCAAGCATTTAAGTCATGTCCTTATGCCCAAGCAAACCTGTCTGCCAGTACTGTAATGCTTGTTAATGACTGGAACCAGGTGTTAGCTGTTGCCCATTCCTGAACCCCATTATAGAGAAGCTAACTGATCTTGGCCATGTTAAATTGCTGACCTCTCTCTTTCTGAAAGCTAACCAAATGGAGGACATGTATCAGCCCCTCTGTCTCAGTGCCAGGCTATTTTTAAGTTAACAATAAATGCCGGTATATCAGTTACAATGCTCCTCAATCTTGGAAGAAGAAGAAAAAAAATCCCCAATTTAGGCTGGTAGGAACTGGAAGAGCTCTGCAACTCTGCAAACAGGCTTAAGGTCACTCTAGTTGGACATCTAAAATCACTGGACATTTTAGAAAACTTTGGCTGAAGAAACTTGCCCACGGCCGTGTAACAAGTTGGTGGTAGATCCTAAAGTGGAGGCCAGGATCCTACTGCCCAGTGTCTCCTGCTGTATTATCTGACCACTCACCCTGTGCTGTAGAAATTACACCAAGGTTATGAATTTACTTTGCCAGCATTAGTGATAAGATATGATGCAAATGTTACATTTGTGCTTAGTGCCACGAAAGGAGGTTCCTATGCGTATCATACTGGTTGACTATAAATGCAGAGTCTGTTACTGGACCTGGATTTCTAGCTCAGATATGGCATGTTGTTGAGTAATTTAGCTGTATCTGCTCTGACATGTTAAAGAGAAATCCTTAAGGTGGCAACTAACTGTGCTGATCTGTTGGTGCAATCCATCATCAGAAAAGAGCCATTTTGAGATGTAATAATACTGCTCCAAGGGCGGTATCCAAGAAGGACCTAGCCCAAGAGTAGGTTCATCCACAGTTACAGGAAGGATGCTACTGGAGGTAATAATAGGACTGGTTGCATGAGGAAGTGTTGCAGATTGGACACTGAATTTGCACACTTTGATGTAACAAGAAGTTGTGTTTGGTTTCTAGGTGAGAATGGAGGCACCAGCAGCTAAGCAGATAGCGCAAGGCTGTGCGAGGGCCAGTGGTAGACGTAGAGCCCTCGAGTCATGACTTCTTGTTCCTTGCTTTCTCCAGTAGGCAAAGGTAAACCATACCATTCCTTGGGTACATATTATTGAGCCCTGATCTATCTCTAACAGTATTTTCATGCACAGGCTGGAAATTTAAGCGCTCCCTTTAAGGTGGAGGGAAGTAAAGATCCTAGATTTGGGGCAGCCATGATAATTCTCCAGCTCTTCTGAAAACCAGATGATCAGCCCTTTACTAGCTTGTAACGTCACAGAGGTAGAGGCACATTCTTTGTAAATACAGCTATGAGTATGACCCAGAAATGCTCAACTCCAGTTCCTGTTATTGCTAAAGCAAAACTTCAGTAAAACAGCATTTCTCTTTGTCTTCCCTTCTGTCAGTGAGCTGCAGGAGCTTGTAGAAAGCTGTAGCCTTTGGGGCCACTTGCCTATCACTCCCCTGGCAGTTAGCTGTTAGCTGTCCTCTGGTACTGAGCTGTGGAGCCTCTAGCACAGCCTCTCTCGAGACCTTTGTTTTAGTGGAGTGTTTTGATGCTTGCCTTTCTTTGCTAAGAAACTGCATATTTGTACTAAGATTCCCTAATGCGCCCATGGCCTTTGTAACCCAGGTGCAAGACAATCTGATTGCTTGCCGCTTGCATCTAGGGAGGCAGTACCTTCCCTTGCTGCACTTGAAGGTAGAAAGGTTTTATTAGTGTAAATGGCTGGAAGTCCAGGAGGAACGGGATCGGGGCAGGTTTGCTGTGGGAATCGCACATTATGATTAGGTTTTGCAGCTGGCGTTCTTTGACTGCTCACGGCGGCAGGCTTGCAAGTCGGTCATTTTACACTCATTTGCCAGGGAGACATAGGTAGCAGCTGAGGCAGGTCTTCAAGGCACTGTCTCGGAGCTGGAGTCTGAGGCTCTCCACATGGAGAAAGAAATGCCACCAAATGGCTTCATTAACACGTGTTTCCCAGGAGAGCACTGTCTGCTCACTGTCCACTGCTTCATGTCGGTGCTCTCTGCAATTGCATCTGTGATGTGCCCTAACTGTCCTTTCCTAAGGACTATTGTTTAACAGTTAACTTATTGTTATCATTTTAAAATCTTAAACCTCACCTTTTTGGGGCCAGAGATGGTGCACAGATGCATCAAACCTGCCAAAGAGTAAGCAGCACTCCAAGCCTCAAGGAGCTTGCAGTCTATGATAAGCCAGGCACAGAAAACAGGTCCAGGAAGGGTAAGCTGGGAGGTAGGTACTGCGTTAGTGTTAGAAGGAAATCTCATGAGGTTCAACAAGGACAAGCACAAAGTCCTGCACTTAGGACGGAGCAATCCCATGCACAAGTACAGGCTGGGGACTGCCTGGTTAAGCAGCAGCTCTGCAGAAAAGGACCTCGGGATGACAGTGGACAATAAGATGGATATGAGCCAACAGTGTGCCCTTGTTGCCAAGAAGGCTAATGGCATACTAGGCTGCATTAGTACGAGCATTACCAGCAGGTCAGGAGAAGTGATTATTCCCCTCTATTCCACACTGGTGAGGCCACATCTGGAGTAGTGTCCAGTTTTGGGCCCCCCCACTACAGAAAGGATCTGGACAAATTGGAGAGTCCAGTGGAGGGCAACAAAAATGGTTAAGGGGCTGAGGGACATGACTGGTGAGGAGAGGCTGAGAGAACCGAGCTGTTTAGTTTGCAGAAGAGAAGACTGAGGGGGGATTTGGTAGGAGCCTTCAGTTCCCTGCAGGATGGATACAAAGAGCATGGAGCTGGACTGTTCTCAGTGGTGGGAGATGACGCATCAAGGGGCAATGAGCTCAAATTGCAGCAAGGGAGGTTTAGGTTGGATATTAGGAAACACTTTTTCACTAGCAGGGTGGTGAAGCACTGGAACAGGTTACCCAGAGAGGTGGTGGACTCTCCATCCTTGGAGGTTTTTAAGACCCAGCTAGACAAAGCCTTGGCTGGGATGATGTAGTTGGGGCCAGTCCTGCTTTGAGCAGGGGGTTGCACTAGATGTGACCTCCTGAGGTCCCTTCAACCCTTGTTTTCTATGGTTCTACGAATCAGAGGCTGAGCTCCAGCACTTCTGGGCTGATTCTTAATCAGCTAAGCTGATGTCCTTGGAGCTACTCTTTTATGTGATCTTTAGTTCCCTTTGCAGATGCAGTTTGCCACCAGGGCTCTGTTTTTATTGTGGCGAGCTTTGCCACTCTGTTTTCTGATGCCATGGCAAAACCCAAACCTGTCAGGGGTGGCAGAGTCCGCCCCTGTCAGGCAGCATCAGCCGTGGGTGCCATTTAAATGGGCAGCACAGGGCAGAGATAGGAGTATAGAGACTCTGTGCTGGGTCCTCTGCATAACAGCAAATTTCCCTTATGCTTGCTGCCTGATAACTAGAGCCCCTTGGTGCGGGCAGCGTGATAGGTCACGGCACTCTAGGGAGTTATTTCCACCTGTGCCTGTGTCTTAATGAACAGGGCTTTGCAAGTTGTGAAATGATTCAGGGCCGGGTGTAAGAAGGGTAGCCGGGTTGTGCCCCCAGTTAATGGAAGCTCCTTTAATCAAGGCTCTGAGAGCTTCCGGCGAGGACCATAAGAGCTTTACTGATCAGGACTGCACTGCAGGAGTGTTCATCCAGCCCCGACTCCGTCTCCTCGTCCTGTTGCAGCATGCATTAAGCTCAGTGTTAAAACCCGGTCTGGACTCTCTGGGCCAGGCTCCTTGTTTGCTTTCCCAGGCTGGGGATGGGGAAATCTCCCCAGGACAGTGACACAGGGGAGTCCCCACTGTTTCGAAACCTTGAGCACAAGAATGATTTTGCTGGGTCCCCACAGGAGCTTGAGCAAGTTTGCTGTCCTCACCTCTGTCGCCCTCTCTGTGCTGCTGCTTGTGTGCATATTCCAAGCTCATTCTGATGTGTGCTAATGCTATTATCCTCCAGAAATTAAAATCAAGCCTGAACCTATAATGTTTCACTGGGAGGGAATTGGGGTTATATATTCCTGTGTAGAGCAGCATTCTATTTCAGTCATAGCATTTAATTATGATTGGTATGTTAGTGCCCACCAGAGCATAACAAATTGTCATTATGTTATTCTGCTGAGTCTAATTTAATTGGCAAGTTGTCACAAAAGCAATTATCCATCATTTATTTTGTTGCCATAACCACATCTTGGAGAGCACCTGCTGTCTGAAGTGGAAAGGCTCTGCAGTCTCTTGGTCCTGGATTCCTTCCACTTGTCTGACACAAAGACACTCTTTCCTCTTTTTATTTAAAATTATGTTTCCCATTTCCTCTTGTGGTCTGAATTCTCCTGTGTGAGGCTGGAAGTGCCAAAGGAAGTTCATGGTGCATGTAGTGACCTGGTAACAGGATGCTGGGATGCTTTATGTGCCTTGGAGGGAGGGGAAAGCTGTGTTCCAGCAGACAGCTAACCACCTGTGCACGCTGGGATTATCTGCCTACCAAGTGGTTCATTAGCAGAGGGGGAAAGCCGGCTGTACGGCATTACAGTTAGACAAGGGGACTGGAATTCAGCACTTCTGCGTTGATTCTTTATCAATCAGCTGAGCGGACGTCCCTGGAGCTACTCTGATTCATACCGGGTGAGGGTCTTGCTCTTGGAGTGACAGAGCTTAAGTTTACTCTGTGCGTCCATTTTACCCATCTATTAAATGGATATAGACTTGCTCACCTATGGCTCAGAAATTCTGGAAGTCTCCACTTCATCAAAGGTTTTGAAGTTGCATGGAGATTCTCTGGTGAAAAGTGCTACGTGCCATGCAAAATGTTACTGTATGCCGCTTTGTGCTGAGCACTCAGTGCAGTACCTGTTAGCTAGGCAGGACGTTAATGATGCACTATAGAAAAATATAATCATAGAAAATGAGGCTTGGAAGGGACCTCAGGTCATCTAGTCCAACACCCTGCTCCAAGCAGGACCAGCCCCAACTAGATCATCTCAGCCAAAGCTTTGTCTAGCCGGGTTTTGAAAACCTCCAAGGATGGAGCCTCCACTGCCTCTCCGGGTAACTTATTTGAGTGTTTTTACTACCCCCCTAGTGTGTATGCCTGGCTCTATTGAAGTCTCACAGTGGGTTTCTGAGTTGCCTTGCCTGTTGTTTGAGTGTTTTACCCCAGTGCAAAGAGGATGCTAAAGACTGGATCTGAGTGGTTCCCAGTAAACCCACTTGCCATGGGTATGAACACAAGGAGAACAGCCCTGAAGAATCAGACTCAGTGGAGTTGTTTGGCCAGCGTGTGCATGGCATACGTGTGAGGACAGTCAGGCCACAGTGCTGTTAGCTTAGCAGAAGTAGTGGCATGTGTGACAGCCAGAGCAGCCCCGAGAGGAGATCCCCAGCCCCTTCCTACCATGCTGTTCATAGGGCACTAGGAAGCGAGTCATCCATGGGGAAACAATTAAGATACTCTACAGAGAGAGCATCCTATGGAGCCAGCAGGGAGGAACCGGGTGTCCATGCGGTGTCTGAAGGAAAGGCATGAATTATAAAGGCTCACCCCTTTCAGAGCTGGGTCTGTGTGGTGCACGTAAGTTATGGTCTGATGAATAAGTCATAGGACCAGACTATCTCTTCGGCTTTGAAAAAGTCAAAATGAAATAATGAGAGAAAGAGAAGTTTGAAGATTGGAAATTCTGTGGTTGCAATATATAAAACCCTCAGCTTTGTATGAATCACGCTGGGGGGAAATAGACAAGATTAGAGCAAAGACTGAGTTTATTTCATTTAAAAAAAAAAATAGAGAGTCGTTAATAGCTAAAGATGATATAAGTGGGAGGCGGGAAGAACTAGCAAAGATATATGGAGCCTTTCCCCTGGAAGCAGAATCCTTCCCAGAGTACCGTTGCCGTGTAGCCTGTGTGAAATGATTGGTGGATCTAGTCGAATACCTAGAAGATGTGCAGCCACCTTGCTGGATCCATAGTGATGTCCTCAGAGGAGTGAATGAGCACCAAGGAATGACCTGTTCTCCCCCTACGAAGGGTTGAAGCATGTTAGCAGGGCCAGTTGGGAAAGGCATCCCTGACGCTGCTCTCATTGTACCTGTTTTGTGACTCACTGCAGGACCTCGTTTCCCAAGGCTGCCAGCCTGGCTAGCTTCAGGAGCTGCATCAGCAGAGCGGCCTCACAAGCTCCCCGTAGGTCAGAGACTGCCTGGTTCCAGGAGCCCTAAAGTCACTAGAAATTGATATTAAACACATTGGGAAATGAATGGGGGGCGTGGGATTTTTAATAAGCAGCTCGTTGATAAATTATCTGGATTCTCACACAGAATAGGAGACTGGCAGGTGAAGATTGTCTCGAGGGGTTTTACGTGGTGATAGGGGCTTGGCCTAAGTAAAGCAATCGGAGATGTTGAAACCAATCCAGGACCTTGGATAGTCCCTGAGACGGCACCTGGTGGCTTAGCCCTTGGCTATTAGGCTTTATGATGTCAAGAGGAGCTCGAGGCTTGCACCTAGTTGCGAGAGGTTTAAATCCAAAGAAAATGCATTTCGAATTAAGCTTTTTTCCCTTCAGAGTGACCCACTGTGTCCAGAATTCCTTTGTTTTTGCTGTGTTGCATTATAGCTCAACGGGAAAGTAGGGCTGGTGGTTAAAGCTCACAGAGAGAGCTTTCCTCTTTCTGCTAGAGATATGGTGCACCTTTTTGTCCCTTCATGCCTCAGATGATGCCATTTCTTTCATATGAACCTTATGAAGATGAATTAACGGTTTGTAAAATGGTTTAGGGCCCTCTGATGGAAGGCACCACACACCTGTGTGTCTGGAGAGGATGGTTTAGGCTTAACCATGACTTTGGCTCGTGCTGGACTTGTCCTCGATTGACAAATGGAGACAGCTGCGTGTTTCAGATCACCGGCAATGAGACCTGCCATTAGTCAAACTCCGACCTTGCGTTTGCAGAGCGGGACAGCACTGGACCGTTCTGAAGGGCCTGCTCCTGCTGTTCACTATTAATAAGTAACACCAGCATCTGCTCAGGTTTTCCTCCAGCAATCTATGGAGGAACCAGGTTATTATCCAATGATGAGGTTTTCCAAAGGACACAATGACTGTTGGCTGGCTGTGTCTGCCTGCGGGTGACATTGCCCAGATGGGCACTTCCAATAAGTACCAAACCCCCTGGGATTACACACGGAGAGAACCCAGAAATGACAGGTGGGCAAGAACAGAAAAGGGCAATTTTTGGCGGGGGAGTAAATAAATACTGCCCGTGTTACAGTGCTGAAGCAATTAAAGGACAGGCTTGGGATACAGGCCAATGTGGACAGGCTCACAAGGTAGGCAGACCAAAACCTGATGGCATTCAATGTAGAGAAGTGCAGGGTGCTCCACCTTGGGAGGAAAAACCAGCATCATACTTAGAGGCTCAGCAGTGCTACGTTCGCTAGCACCACGACTGAAAGAGACTTGGGGGTCTTGAATGACCACGAGACGAACGTGAGCCACCAATGCGACACCATAGCTGGCAAAACAAGGCAAATTCTGGCTTGCATCCACCCATGCATCTCAAGCAAAACCAGGGACGTCGTCCTCCCGCTTTACATGGCCTTAGTGAGGCCACAGCTGGAGTACTGCATCTAGTTTTGGGCCCCCCACTTCAGGAGGAGTGTGGATAAGCTTGAGAGAGTCCAGAGGAGAGCCACCCACGTGATCAAAGGCCAAGAGAGCAAGCCTTACAAGCAGAGGCTGAGGGACGTGGGACTCTTCAGCCTGGAGAAGAGAAGGCTCAGGGGGAACCTGGTGGCAGCCTATAAGTACATAAGGGGGTGCACCAGGATCTGGGAGAACAGCTGTTCACCAGGGTCCCCCAAGGGATAACAGGGTCTAATGGCCACAAACTTCTGGAAGGCCAATTTAGACTGGACATAGGGAAACATTTCTTTACAGTCCGAGTGTCCAGGGTCTGGAAGAGACTCCCCCTACCCAGAAGTGGTGCAAGCACCTACTCTGGACTAATTCAAAAAACTTTTGGATGCTTCTCTTGCTGGGATCATTTGACCCCAGCAAACATCCTGCCTATGGCAGGGGGGCTGGACTCAATGATCTCACGAGATCCCTTCTAACCCCTAATGTCTATGAAATCTATGAAAGGGGTAGACAGCAAAGCATAATCTGCAGAAATCATCTGGAAACGGGGTCAGATTCAGCACTGGGGCAGCGCCATTTCAGTCAGCTCCCCACTCCTCAACTGGTTTTGGCCCATCTATTTAAAAAGATACAGGTTTGTGATGTGACAATAGCTGCTTCCGCCAGTGGGTCAGTCTAGGAATGAACAAGGAATAGGGTTGCTGAGCCTTTTAATTTCTATTCCCTGCTCTAAGTCTGATTCATCTTGGGCACATTGCTTAGCGTGCCTGTGCCTCAGTTGTTCTGTAGATCAGATAAAGCAGAAGGCTTGGCAAATTCATCACCATGGAGGGCTGCGAGGACTTCAGGGAGAAGCAGTATCAACACAGTCTGCAGCAAAGCACAAGGAGGATTTACAGTACTAAGCAGTACCTTGTTTGCTTCATCTAGTTCTTATGTTGGAGGGAGGAAGGTTAAGCTTTATTTTTATTAACGATCGTCAAGATGTGCAGTAAACAAGAGGGACTGGGTCAAGGTTGCAGCCTGCCCCTTTTCCATATGGTGCTTGGGTTAGATGAAATGAGAAAGCAATTTTCTTTGAACTGGCTTAGCTTGCTTCTACTCCAGCCAACCTTCTGTGGTAAAAACTTTGAGCAATTTGGGTCTTGGTCAATTTTTCTGTCCCACTGATGGGCAGAATGAGTAGAGCCTCTTCACAGATGGTAATCTGTCTTGACAGGTCAGTTCCACTGTTGCTGATCTGGAAAAAATTGATTAAGAGACTCTCTCTCTCCATCCTCAAATTATTTTAGATCAGAAGAAATCACCATAATAATAATCATGGGGCAAGGGCTGTCCACTGTTATCCATATGCCACTCGGCCCAGTCTTAATGGGAGCCTTAATTGGACCGATATTTGCATTGTGGCACCTCTTGTCCCAGTAGCTCAAGGCACTTTTACAAACAATTAATGAAAGTTTGCTTGCACTGCCCTTGGTGGATATTATCAGGTAGGGAAACTGAGGTCCTCGATTTCATCCAGATGGGGAAACTCTGTCAAGGTCCTAGGGTGAGTCATGTGCATGGCTGGAAGCAGGACCCAGGTGGTTGCACACAAGCACAAGTGTGTAGTGTACATACAGAGTGCACACGTGTGTGATTTCACGTATGACCACAAGCTGGGTCTCAACCAGGGACAAAGAGATGAGGAACTTTTCCCCTTGATCATTGTGCTGGACCAGCTTCCCCCACTGAAAGCATGGCACTTTCCAACAGGATCGCTGTCACCCAAAAACATGACGAGACCTTAGTAAATAAGTAAGTGAAGCCAACACGAGCTTTCCCATTTTTACTGAACCGGGTGACAGGTAGGACGGGGAGATTAAGAACGGCCATCTGCTCGTCTGTCTCAGTACCTGGGTGTGATGCATGCAGACACGTACTAATCTCTTCCTTGCTTCATCCTGACTGCACCTAAAAAGACAGTCAGCACCACATTGCTTTGCATGGGGAGATAAAAGGGAAATGGCATGTGTGCGTGCGCGCGCACACACACACACACACAGACACGATGGGGTGGGGGGGATAAAACTAATTTGAATAAACCAATTTCTTTTTTCCTACTGAGTCACTCAGGCTAGAATTCCCCAGCTACCCACCCTGGAAAATTACCAGCTTCCTGCACACACACTGATCTCACTTCAACTCTTATAAAAATCCATCATTGCAACCTCTGGCTACAGGAAAGCCGAGACCTAGCAAGGCTGTGTCCACACCCTCTAGCCCACAGTGAAGCACAGAGCACCCTTTCTTTGCCTTTGCCTCCAAGGAAAGCCAGTATCTCGAGCTAAACATCCAACAGGGATGTTATGAGTGGGCACTGTTACAGTAAATTAGGTCATTGCTGCACAATGGGCCTTTATCCCATTCATTGTCGTGGAAGGGCCTGGCTGAGTCATCCTCTGCCACTAGGCATCTGTGAATAGACAGCGTTGCTTTTTGGAAGCGTAAAAGCAGGGGGCAAACAGCATGTGGGGAGGCATTTGGATTTTAAGTCCATAATAATACATGGAGCCACTTCCTGGCCCCTCTGTCCCATAAGGGGCAGAGCCCAGAAGATCTGCCATGGTTTGGAAAGTAAGGCGAGGCTGGATGTTTGGTGGGGTGGGGCTCACACCGTGGTTCAATCCCAAAATGCCACAGCACTGTGCCCCATTGAGCAGCATCGCCATTACATGGAAGGGGTGTTGGGAAGGGCCTGTCTGTGATTGGAAGCTAAGGTATCCGTGATGAGGTTAGGGCCCAGGAGTCTCACTTTGGTTGCTGCACAGTATCATCTATAGGACGTACATGAGCCAGTGGCCCCCAGTGAGAGACAGCTCCTGCCCAAGTATGTATGGGCTAACTAGGCAAGACAGGCCCAGGCTGCAATGTTGCTTATCCCACGGATTGCACTTGAGGCCTGTGTCACTCAAAGCTTGTCCGTGTGTTATTTAGGTGAACCGCAGGCTGAGGACCTGTGTCAGCCTCAGAACCACAGCCTCAGAATGAAAAAGGAAATGATCGAAGTCTTCTGCAGCTCTCTTCTTGGAGGAATTTGAACTCTGCTCCCGCCGTTTCACATAGTACCCTAGCGAATATCTCCGTGGAGGCTTTCAAAACCACCTAGAACGGGCTGCTTCTGTGAATCTGGGCAGGAGCTGGGAGGTGTGTATCCCATGAGATGGTGTAGAGCAGCACATAGACAGAGAGCAGGGGGCTGCCAGGCCTGGCATCTTTGGCTGGCTCAGCATGGCTAATGCGGGTATACTGAACCATTTGTGCTTAAATCAGTTTCCTCCAGCCGGTTCATTTACAAACAAGTCCAATCCTCTAGTGTGGACAGAGACTTAGTGCCAAATCTCCCTTTCCTTCCCTTCCTCTTTGTTTGGTTAACTTTCAGGTTTGGATCACTTTGCACTTGCCCCATTCACACGTCTGTTTGTGCCAACTATCTACCGAATCCAGACTCCCAGGCCTGAAGGTATGTAAATATACGCGCACAGTGTATTATATATTGGCACAGAGCTGGAGGCAGCCTGCTTGCCAGCTTGATCCACTGCCACATATTCAAATGCACTATCCTGGTTTCCACTCATTTGTCTGTGCAAATCTTGCCAGCAGATGGTGGGGATTTAGAAATTAGTGCTCAAGGAGTTAATGAACACAATCAGATCCAACCCCAGCGCCTCACTTGGGTCATGTCTATGTTGCAAATGCTTCACCAGTCCAGGAATACTGATGTCCTATCCCAGAATGGCGCTGCTAGTGTGCATGCAGCTCTGCTGGTGAAGCTGGACTTCATGCTGGTACAGTAAAACTAGCTTCCCATAACCAAAGGAAGTGGCACAGGCTTGAGCGCAGTTGTGCTGACATAGCTGGCTCTGTGCTACTGGCCTGTTGCAGCTGAGTGGTGTCGGTAAAGGGTCCCATCTCTTCACACCCCTCATTGAAATGGATAGACCAGTAGGATTTTTTATTGCAGTCTTGGCCTTTGGTCCCCATCATTGTTCTCCTTCCCTGGCTTTTCCATGGAATAGACAGGATGCTTCCAGCCTGCTCAAACTCAGGCTCCTTCCATTTAACATAAAGCAACCAAAGGCGAGCTAGATAGAAATTCATCCTTTTTTTTTTAAGCAGAGAAACACGTTTACATATTTTTGGGTCTGTGTTATTTCTCTCCATTGGAATAACATGCTAGGGGAAAGCCAAGGTACCCCTGTAAGCCTTGACAACGCTACCAAGCAGAAGTCAGACCTCAGTTCTTGTTTGTCACGTCTTGGGCATGACTTGGAACAACTGGGCTCACATCCCAGTCACAGCGCTGAGCTGGCCTTTCACATCATCACGATTTGCATCAAGTGCAGCTGTGGGTGCCAGGAATTGAGTTTGGGCAGTGCAGGGGATGAGGAACTTGGCTACGGGATCATTCCCGTGTTGGTCACTGGTCCAGGCATAGTCTGTGCTGGTGGGATCCGGGGTGAAACCTTGGCCCCACTGGAGTTGTGTGGTTGCCTCCTGTGGAGTGATGATGTTATCTCGAAAGCCTGGTCTGTGATGGAGCAGCTCCTGTGCAGTGTGTTTGGTAGGAGGTCTCTGTGACTGAAACCACCACAGCAGTTGGCACTGATGGGCTGTCTGCTGAGCAGCCATAGCAGAAAGGCCAAAGTTTGAGGAGTAGGACCTCAAACTCGGATCAGGGAGACCTGGGGCAAAGGTGCTTCTTTAAGCTGCCCTGGGCTGATACGGGGACTGGAACATCCATGAGCCAAAACAGCCCTCGGGGAAAGGGAAGTCAATGTCATTGTTACAGCGGGGGGCACCTGGCTCAAAAGCACTCGGGAAGCCTGTGTCAGAGCCAGAGACTAGATCTATATCTCCTGACTCTGAGGGCAGTGCCTTACCCACACTCTGATCGATCTAAAGGTTTTCACTGCTCCTCAGCACCACATTGGCAAGCATCTTTCACATAACATCAGTAACAAGAGGAAAGTCCCTAGAGGATGTCATAGAGTCTCCGGCACTTCTCCCTTCAGAGGTCCAGAGCTCTGCTCGAGGTAGGGATGTTTTCTCAACTGAGAAAGCTTTGTTCCTAGCTCCCCACACTTTGCCTTGGGCCTTGTGCTCTGCATCGTCCTAGCAGAGCGTGGTTGTTGTGGTGACTCCTACACATGACATTTAGACTCTGTTGTAGCTGGGGTTTGATCCATTAACAGCTCTGACCAAGAATATTTATCCTGCCTCCAAGAATTTAGCCTATGCCAGAAAGACCCCAAGCTATGTTGTCAGTTATTTCCATCTACCTTTGTGGGGCATCCTTGAAGGCCGCTCTAACTAATTCACAACAACGAGGTCCAAGTGACTCGTGGATAAGAAGAAAATGAAGTATCAGCAAGACTTCCTATTTATTTGCCTTTCTACATGCACACAAACGCACACTTGTGCACGTACCCCTTCCTGCCTCTCTTAGAACTAGGCCAGTGTCAACCACATATTTGTTGAAGTGATTTATTTGTGAAATTCCTTCTAAAGATCTCCAAGCTGCTGAGTGTGATAAATAGCTCATTGTAATGTATTATTTAGCAAATTATAATGAAAAGCAGAAAATATATATAGAGGAGAGGACAAATACATTCTCTAGCTGGCAAGTTATTGACTGTTTAGAGCAAGGAAACAAATATTTAAGAGGGTTTGGGAATTTCCATGGCTTCCCTTATGAATAAATCACTGATCTGTTGACATATTTATTGGGCACCCTGCTGCAGCATTTAATTCCAGGGGACTGAATTGCTCGGAGAGATGGTAATGGGCTAGAAAGCTTTTCATCTCTAGGTGTTAGTGAGCCCAGCCCCTGTTGACCAGTTGCATCCATCTGGTGGCTTTACATGAAATGAAGTTGGTGGCCCCAGTGTCTCTCCCAGGACTCTGGTTCGTTATCAACACTAGCTCTAATTGGGAGTCTCACCAGAGAGGCCAGAGACTGAATTGACCATCAGGAGTGAAATAGCCTGCCTCTAGAGATGGTCTTTCGAGCTTTGGGTGGAGGCTCATAGGTGGGAAGCTTATGCAGGCGCTGCTACTTTTATGACTGCAGAGATTTTGGCCCCTACCACTGTCAGCCCCAGCCCTCTGTGAGCATTTTCATTGTAAAACAGCACCCACAATTCTGCTTTTACAAAGACTGTGCAGAGACTGGAGACCAAGGACAGGGATGTTGAGAAAAGACAGCGACACAGGACAAGGGGACTAAAACAGAGATTGTCTCCATTTCTCCCAGATTCTCTTCCCTAGCAAATGTTAATGGGTTTTTGAGATAATGGGTATTGTAATGAAAACTGAAATTTGCATGTAATATCCCAGTGATTTTTGAGAGACGTGAAAGGTCACGTATTTCATTGCAGACAGGATTGGTGGGTATTCTTTAAAAAGCTTTTACTTTTGAAACATGGCAAGTACCAGGAATTGTTTGCAATTTGCAGAGACAGAGAAAAGAAACCTTTTATTAGCGGTTCACGTGGGACCATCCCAGCTTGCACAACTCTCACGAGCAGAGGGCTGAACACTCCTTCTACCAACATCCAAGTCAAATTGCAGAGCCACAGGAGTTACATGATGAAAGGTTATAAGATTAAAAAAACCTGTTAAGCCATGTAATCCCTCCCTGCCCAGTACTGGAGCAGGATTGTTCTCTTATTAATAATTAGTTGTCATTGATTAGTTGGCAACTTGTTAGTAGATTTTTTTCCCAATGATCCTAGTGAGGACTAATTGAAAGTTGCAGGGTAAAGTTTTCAGAATGAACCTCCCCATGGCCATCAAGCCACAGGCTCAGCTTCTCACACACGTTATTGCCCATGCAAATGCTGTCTATGCAAATGGGACTTCTGTGTGCAAAATCCCACGACCAGGAAAAGAACTGTTTATTTTTCATGCAGCAAAGAGGTATTTATGGGTCTGAAATAACAAGAGTTCAGCTCTTCTCATGGCATGTCCACCCTCCGGGAGCTGAGATGCCACTGGAACATTAAATCTTAAGTTGTTTTGACCCCATTAATGCCTCCCTGAGGCCTATAAAAAATCATGTCAAACGTAAGCACAACAAATGCATACAATAATGCCATGCACTCCCGTAGCCCTTTTTATCTGAGAGCGTGGTTGAGGGAGATTAACCCGTTAAGGCTTCGTGAGCACAATGGCCGAGGCCATAGGGCATGGAGCTGTGCTTGTCTCCCTACCCTGCTTTAACCATAGGACCGTGCTTCTTTCTTCAGACACAAAAATAAAACTGCTTCAATTCCATCTATTGATGGGAATGGGCAAAAGCAGGATGCCGCCATAAACTCAGGGTCGCACATGTATGTAAACCAGGGGACAGGTTTCTGAACAACTGGCCATGAGAGCCCACAAGAAAACCTTTACCTGTCTTGGATTTGTGTGCGTGTGTGTGTGTGTGCACATGGTAGAATTGCTCCTTTTCTTTGGTCGTGCCTTACTGATGCTTTAAAAATGTCAATACAGCCCGAAATAACTCAGCCCATTTTCTCTGTTACTTTGAAGTCCAGCTCCAAAGCAGATGCAGCATGCAAGGCAGGAGGGATCAAACTCTGGTCTGCTGCTGCTGGGACCAGGAGCAGAACCAGTCTCAGGAGCACAACCGATGCATCAGAAGGCTGCCACTGGGGTAGGCCCTTCTCTCTCCTCCCAAATCCTAAGAAACAAGTGAAGCTGCTCAAGTTTGGCAGCTGAGCTTGCTGGAGTCTGTGTGGAAAGTCAGCCGGCAGGGGATGCTGTGCTCACATCAGTGGATCAGCCGGAGTCCAGAGAGAGACAGGCAGGCGTGTGGCATTCAGACAGTGCTGATAGGAAAATGGAAATAATGAGCAGACGGCTTTATTTTAGCTGCTTTCTTTTTATTTGCTGGCTCCCCAGTCAGATCCCGGGGATGATGAAGACGTTGTTATTGGGGATGACGTTTCCCCTGGTAACTCAGAACTCTTTTTCCACCCCTTGCTGCGGAGGCTTTTTAAACTTCTGCAGTCTAGAGGGGAGAAAACGTCCTTGGATTCATGACCTTTCTTTGCTTGAAAACTCAAGGAGAAAACAAGAGTTAGTTGGGGCTGGGAAGGATGAGAGGGCTGCACCTGGCAGGGACGGACAGTGCTTTGCTGGAAGCAGCGTAGTCAGAGCCCCACCATTTTGTAATGCCTGAAAAGCTCAGGTGCCCCTGAGAGGTTAATGCATGACAGTAAAGGACCGGCTGTCCCCTCCCTGTATTATATATATATGTATAAAATAACAGTGCAGTATTGGATGGCAGGCATTGAGATGCCAGGGCTTAACCCCTTCAGGCCACAGCCCACTGAAGGGAAGGCCACTTGCAAAGTCCCCAGTGAGCTAAGGTGGCGCTGCCTTGTCAGGTCCCGGTCAGGTGGCTGCGGTTCCCTTTCCACGTAGACGTGCCTTCCTTTGTCCCCGCGCTGTCTCCCATAGGGTCTGCGAGGGCAGGAAGAGGGGGCTGCAGTGGGGAAGGACAAAGGAGCCAAACTGCCCTGGGACTTTTATACGCACACGCACACGTGACGCCGGCTCCGGCACAGCTGTCTGCTTCATGTGACTGCTCCGTGTCGGCGGGGACGCCACATGGCACACCAGCAGCACCGACAGCCTGGGAGATGGGCAGACACTGCCACCTTAACTCTTTCAGGCCTTCCTAAAAGCAAAGTGGCCTGAGGGCCCTTTTGGATAGAAAAAGCAGGGTATTTCTATCCACCTCCCCACTCTCTGCTGGCTTGGCTGATTTGTTCCTTCCTGAAGATGTCCAGTTGCTGGGATGGCCCTTAGGAGCCAGACAGGTGTGACTGAGAGCAGCCCGGAGGCTGTTCTGTGCCTATGGAAGGGGTTGAACTGACCTCTCAGTGATTCCTGCAATGGTGGTATAAAGTTGGTTTTGCCCCTCTGATCTTGGGCTGTGCTTAGCTCTCGACATTCAGGCACATCCCCTGTGGCGTATGGCTGGGCTGCAGGTGGAAGAACAAAGTCAGGTGAGGCAACCTTGCCTAGGGTTTTTAGGGTGGCGATTGGTACTAGGGCGGTTTTCCTTTTTCTCTGTCAGGGTTGCCAGCTATCTGCAAAGTTACTACAGTCTGTGAAAGAAAGAAAGAAACCAACCAACCAACTAGGCTAAATCTGCTTATAGGAATTATCTCCTCCGAGCCACCAGGCCGGTCACAATTGTTGTGTTCATCAATGCATAAGGAAGAACCTCTTCTCCATAAGAGTAACTAAATCCTGGAACATGCTCCCGGCAGAGGTGGTGCAGTCACCATGCTTGGAGGTGTTCAAGAGGAGGTTGGATAAGCACCTTGTTGAGCTAGTTTGAGCTCATTAACCTCCTGCCTATGGCAGGGGACCGGACCTGATGAACTTACAGGTCCCTTCAGTCCGTTGACTCTATGACTCTATGTCCTTGGCCTGTGTTTTACTCTTCCAGGTTCCTATCCCACAGGAGTGACTCCCCTAGGAGCAGAAGACTTGGAAATGCTCAGTCAAGGACAGATGGCAGTGAGTTTGGAGGTGAATTAGGAGGAGAGAAGGGAGAGAAAGAGGCATTCGGGTCTTTATGGATGGAGCTTGGGTTCGAGGGCCAAGATCTCCTGGGTAGCTCACTTAACACTTGTGTTTGTTTCCTGCACTGTAAAGCGAGATTAGGAATCTTCTTCTGACTCACAGTGGTGACTACTGTTAATTAGTGATAGTTGGGTGTGCTGTGCTAACAAGTGTAAAATACTTGTCGGTTATTAGGCTGACGTTAACTAGTCACCAGTTCCCCCACATTAATACCTGCGATTTCATGCCTGTGTCCGCTCCTGAACATAGGGAGATGTTGGTGTCTCGGTTACCACAGTGCAGCAAGGATGGATCTTGCAACGTGTGTCCTTATGTTACTAGATTGATACCAGCCAGAGATGAGGAAGTTCATCTATTCAGGCCTATTGCACACTCAGGGTACCTTTTGGCAGAACATTATCTCTGTGTCTGTATCCCTATTAATCTACTCTAATGTATCATCTCTCTGCTTCCCTCTTTTCCTCTTTGGGCTGTGATTTGCTGGAAGGTTTCCACTGGGCCTTTGGGTTTTTGCCTGCAGAAATTGCTTAGGAATTTTCTGAGCGTGTGAACATCTGAAGACTTGATTTGTGGGCACAGTCATCCAAGTGCCAGACAATTAACCCGCACTCTCTGGCCTCTGCAGTTATTTGCTAGATCAGAGGCTGTTTATGAAAATCAACATTTGTGGTAGAAATCATTAAACCCTCATGAATGCATGCTGGCACAAAGCTTCCCCCTCTGCTCACCCTTGCCTCCCGTTGCCCATCCGAGAGCCACATTCAGACTGACAGCATTTAACTGCATTGCCCTTCAGACTATTCCCTCATTCTTCTCACCCCCAGAGTAAATTCAGCTCCAGTCAGGGGCATCTGATTTACATATATGCAAATACACTGGAGTTGGAAAGGAGCCGTGAGCTTCCTTTGCTCTTGCTGTCCCCCATACCGGTCGGACTGGTTACCAGGAGAACCCTTTGCTTTAACAGCTAGCTTCCACCGCAAGCTGGAAACGCACCAATTACACCCAGCAAAGAAAAGGGAAGCAAACACAACCTTCCCATGCAGCGAATGCAGAGCTCTCTAAAGTCAAGATGGCCTTGTTTTAAGAGGGAGATGTGAGAGTCTGGTTCCCTCTTTGTACTCCTAGCCAATTAGTTTTTCCTCACTCATATAAGGTGCGCTGTGAGTCTAAGGAACAGTGGTATGAAGCAGAAGGTGCTGATCTGGTCTGCCTCAGCTTGTGCGTGCTACACAGCTGAGTAGCCCATGGATCAGAGGTCACAATCAGGATGGGGAAGGGAGCTCTGAGTTTCACTCCCTTTCCACTGAATGATGGTCTTATGTGCAGGGCCCTGGGTTGAGACCAGCATTCAGATCCTAGCTCTGCCACGGCCTTCCTGTCTGACCGTAGGTGCATCACTTATTCTCTCTGTGCCTCCATTTCCTACCTGTGAAATGGGACTATTAATGATGTATCCCTGCTTCCCAGGGAGATTGTGCAGGTTACTTCATTAGGGCTACGAGGACCTTGAACATTACAAATACTGGAACTGAATAGATGGAAGTACAGCTGCAGCCTCCAGAACTTAGGGGGAGGGCAAGCTGGTTTGAATGTAGTTCGAATTCTCTTTCTTCAGAACCCAGAGCGTGTGTTTTTTATTTAAGTTTCTTTCAGAAAAGTGATTTGGCTGGAAAAAGCCCAAGCAAGCCAGGCTTGGGTTTGAATCTGTAAAGGTTAGTTAGGTTTTGGTTCTGCAGAAGGAAAAACAGCTCCCGGAGTTGTTCTGATCCAAATGCAGTTTACCTGGTCTTTCCAAAGCTCAGGGATGGTCCAGTGAAAGTCTAGCATAGGCTTCTCTCTAAACCTTAAGGTATCTGCAGTGAGATTTCTGCACTACTAACACATGCTCTCCAAGTTTTTTGGTAGCAGGGGTTTATCTATATTATCGCCATGCGTACCCCCCTCTTGCTCTCTGTGACCCTCTCAGATATTTGTTGTTCTTCACTTGGGTTAAATTGTAAGCTTCTGGAGGCAGAGACCCTGGGCCAAATTCAGATCTGGTGTAAAGGAGTGCAGTTCCTGTGGATACGTCAGGACCAAATTCTCCTGTCACTTTAGAGCAGTGGCTTTCAACCTTTTTTCATTTGCAGGCCCCTAAAAAATGTCAAACGGTGGAAATTTCGAATGGAGGAATGGACCCCTTTGAGTTGTACGTGTGGGTGTTCACATACATTTGATTGATCATAGTCCTCTTTCATGGACTCTTTACACATAGTCTGCAGGACTCCCAGGGGTCTGCTGACCAGAGGTGGAAAACTACTGCTTTAGAGGGTGCAGATGACCCAGTGCAAGTCATGCAAGTGCTACAGTACTGTTACACGTGTGTGCAGAAAAGAAGTGTAGCTTCTGCAAGCTCAGAGGACAGGATGGGACTTGTAGCACGAAAAAGAACAGCCCAACAAGCGTGAGGTTCGCTGCTAACGTGGAAGCGGAAAGGCTGAGCACACTGGATGCCGACCCCATCTCCTTTATAAGTAAGCTCATCTGTTGGCTGAAATGCAAACCCTTGTGTTATAGAAATACTTATACACGGGCGCTCTTCTGTGGTAACAAACCTGGACTTGCAGAGAGACCAGCTAGACAAATCTCTGAAGCGATTGATCCGCAGAACTCCAGCGTTGCTGCACTCGGCGATTGTGAGCAGCCTTCAAGGGCAAAGCGTGGATCACAAACTCCTGGGCAGAGATTATATTAGTCATCTCTCAAGCCGTCATTTGATGCAAAATGAGAAATTATCTCGTTATGCCATGGTATCTTATCACCTGGTGGAAGGCTGGGTGCCACCAGGAAAGGGGCTGACTGAAGGCGGGAGGCATGTGGGGGGCAGAGAGAAGGGGGGAGCGGGTCTCTTTAGTAGACTGGAGCAGCCAATCTGACTCTCTCCCCTGCTGCCTCCTTTATGCAGCATTTGACAGCACTGGGGTAGGCCTGCCCTGCTCAGATCTGCAGGGCACACACGCCTTCTTGCAAGAGAGTCCACGGGAGGCAGATGTGTTTGTAATGGGAAATGTTCACAGGTGACTGCGTGTGGACGCACCGAGTCTCTCTCAAGGTTGGGAAACGAGCACAGGATGCCCGAGATGGGAGGCTGAAAGGTGCAGCATGTGCACTTCCCCTCCTGCCCCTCGGCAGGAAATGCAGCTCGCTTCAAGTGCAAAGCCGTGACCTTGGGCTCCCACCCTGCCCGGCTGGAGGGACACGGCTCCACGGGGAGTGTGGGGGACGAGAGTGGTTCCAGAGTGGATCAGCGTAAAGAAAAAAAAGCTGTGTAAATGATTGTTACATTATGGTTAGGAGACTGGATGTCTCCTCAGCCTGGTAATAGGATACGGTGCTTTTCACCTCCAGGTCACCGGCGTGCACCGAGCATAGTCCGCGGTGACTGAAATCCCTCAAGCCGCTGTCTCTGCGTGCGGGGGGGAGGGAGATGCCGCGGCGCACGGCTTCTCATTCCTTGGGACAGCTTGTTTTATGGTGGCTTGCATGTTCTTATTTTCTTGCTTGTTCGTTCTTGATCCGACTCTTTATGAACCCCTGGGTAGGTCTCTCAACCTGCAAATCTCCCTGTTGAGGGGACTGAAAGGCCTGCATAGGGATTGCTGACGCTTTGCTCTTGCCACCGCGGGGTTAGACGCCCTTTGGTATGCTAGTGAAGAAGGACCAGGTTTAAGGCAGGAGCTCGGGTCAGTAGCCTGCTTGCCACTGCTTTCAGGTCAAGGTGGAGGATTTCTCAGGGGATGAGTTGCTTTTGTGAAAATCTTCGAGCAATGCTCAGGGGGGATCCAGGAAATAAGGCATTTTTCAGGTTTGGCTCCAACCCATAAGAAGGATCGAGGCTGTCAGGGTTTGCCCCAAGGAACTGAAATCTGTCCACTTCTGATGTCAGCGGGCGCAGTTCCCCTGAAGTCAATGAACCCACCCGAGGGGCTGCTTTCTGTCTCTGTGAGTAGAAGGATGGTCTCCTGGCTAAGGTGCAGTTTTTGGCCATGCCAAAGACCTCCTGCATGACCTCGGATAAATCATTTGGTTTCTCTTTGTGCTTCAGTTCCCCGTCAGGCTCCTGCCTCTATCTCCCAGGGGTCTGAGGAGGCAAAATGCACTAATGTATTCGACATGCTTAGATAATATGGTGATAGCGGCCCTATAAAACCCTCAGTAGATATATGGGCTGAAGCGTCTCACTGCAAGAAATAAATAAATCAATCCTAACAAATCTTTCTTGGACCTTGGAGGTGCCACCTTAGCTCAGCAGGCATCCAAGAACATTTCTACCTCAGTAGACTGTAAAATACATTTCACCTTGAAATAAGTAGGTGCCGGGTTTAAGCAACGAACTTACAGCCCGTGACAAGCACAGTACTTCAAAGTTCTCCCTTCGACTTGGATGCCATCCTATCAAAATGATCTGTGGATTACCACCAGTTGGGTTTATCGGCAGCGAAGATAATGTAGGTGTTTTCAGTTGTACAGGGGAAAGAAAGATAAGGGGGAGTTAGAGCTGGGAGAGAACTTGACTGAGTGACTAAGATAAATTTACTGTACTACAGGAAATCGAAATGTGAAATAAAGATCTCAAACAACTGAAATATTTAAAAAGATATAGAAGTTCGGCACACGTGCCAGCCATTCCAAGCAAGCCGGCGCCTGCCAGGACGAGCCCTTATCAATCCATCACTCAGCTGGACTGAATATTATAAAAGATAATAGGGTGGAGGAAGAATTGAAATAGAAACTCACCATTAAATGGAACTGAACGACAGGCTTCCTGCACAGACTGGGATGATAATTGGCCAAAGGGAGAGAAAAAGTTTGGCTTTTTCTAGGTTTTTTTGTTGTTGCTTGTTTGTTTTTCCTCCCATCGTGGTCCAAGTTCTTCTCTGGGATTGTCTCGTGCTCACTGGTAAGGTGACCTCAGGCTTTTACAGTGTTGGAGAGCCCTGCTTGGGGGGCATCTTACCGTAGCTTTCCCTGCAACGCAGCTGCGGGAGAGATAGCATGAACAAAGGCCACAACGTGCCTCCGTGTTCCTGCCTCTTGGCACGGGGAGGGGACAGAGGAAACAGGAGCGACTGTTTCATCCATCCATTGACAAGTCACCTTCCCTGCTGTCATTGCCACCCTGGCTCTGATGGTGGCACCGTGTTGTTTCTTAAATGTCACTTCAGGCTCGGAGGCCAGCAGTGGAAGCTGCTATCCTCCAGAGGGGCTGTGACACTTCCGTCGTCCTTCTTGGCAGAGGAAAGGGGTGGAGATCGTTTAGCAAAGCAAACCCGTGCCCTGCTCTGGAGATAACGAAGCACCTGCATCAGGTTTCCTTAGTGGGGGCTGAGCTTATTCCCTCCCGCCACCCCACTAAAAAACAATCCAAACGAACAAACTGCCTTCAATACCGCCACCGCCAACTAACATCGCTGCACTAACTAACAGGGTGTTTCCAATCATCACATTGTTCATTCTGGTTGTATCTCACACCCCCGCACCTCCCGCTCTGCGTCCGTGTTGCCGGTTGTAAGTTCTTTGCCGCAGGGACCATCTTTTGCTTGTACTGCACCTAGCACAATGGTGCTCTGATCTAAATGAGGCTACCTGGGGACTAGTATAATACAAATAATAAATAATAATGATAATGTCCAGGGGAAAAATAGCAAGCCTTTAATGTGCTGTAGCGGCAGTGGATTCACAGGTCTCTGAAGGACGGGCCTCAAAGAGAAATCTGCTGCCCAACAGCAGTAGGGAGCTCTTGCAGCCCTCCACAATACCTGACAAAGTAGGTGTCTTTGTCATATTCCATCGGCTAAACGCTAATCAAGTTGGACAAGGTTTGATATATTCCTAAAGGCCATCTGCTGCCTCATAGACCAGCTTGAGTTTCATACTGTGCTAATTGTCAGATGTTTGCAAACTCTCTTCTTCGGGATCTTTTTTATTGCCGCCGTAATACTCCACTTCCATGTAACAGGCCCGTAATAACCTATATTCCAGACTAGAAGTTTGATACAGGGAAATCCAGACTATTTTCTGTATTGATTCCTGGGGAGAGGAACTCTTTGTCTTGTTTTTGTCTCGTACCTCGTGTCTACCTATTCCCGCACTGAGCTCAATCAGCTATGACACTTAGCCCTTTCTGGGAGGTGCTGAGCACCGCAGCTCTGCGAGAAGGCAGCAGGGAAACCGCTTGTAGGTTCAGGTCCGGTTTGTCTCTCCTTGTCCGTTTTGTCCTTTTTGTCCTTTTTCACAGAGGGGGGAGTGTTACGTCTCTAACAGGGGAGAAGGCAAGCAGCTGCTGTCAGTGCTCAGCTCTGGGCACGTGTGCTAGGGTATTGCAGCATGTGGCTCTGGGATGTGCACCACAAATATAGCAGCCACGGTTTTGCAATGTTTGTTCGATAGCTTGGAGTCCTCCAGCACTCACAGGGTGGGAATTAAGGATAGATGGGGCTCTGCTCCAACCCTTGTGGCCTCTTTCTTCCATGCTGGGGTTCTGGGCATGCTCGTGGCTTTATCCCACTCCTGCATCCTTGCTCTTCCTTCCAAGGGGTGTCCACCTCAACTGGAGCCCACCCTCGCAGGCAGCTTTCAGCTGTAAAGGCTGCAGTCTGTCTGCTACTTGGCTCATATTCATTGCATCGTACGTGCCACTTGGAGAGTACTGACTCAACAAAAGCAGGATTGGGACCCCTGTCTTGGAAAAGTTCCTTAGGAATATAATTGCAGAAGTCAAAGCATTTTAAGGTGGGGTTTTTTTCTTCTTTCTTCTGAGCCATTTCATTTTGAAGTAATGAGAGGGGCACTGTTAATAGTATTTACCCAGCTATGAAGGATTACAAAAATCTTAGTAAGATCTGTTTCCCGTTTCAATGAAAATGGATTTGAGTAGATTTAAAACTTCCTTTTGCAGGTCTCAGACAAGTGTCAAGTGGGTGAGTAGACAGTGGAACAGAGTAGAAACAAACGGAAACAGAGGCCACGTCTACACATGCATATTTACTGTGCAGTAACCGAAATTACTGCTCAGTTACCGAAAATTACTGTGCAGTATGGGCGGCGTCTACATGTGCATGCCTATGCTGTGCAGTAAATATGGCAACTTACACTGACTTGGATGTAAATTTGATATCTGCATCATGCAGGTATCAGATTTACACCCAATTAGTTACTGCGCAGTAATGCACGTGTAGACGCCTTACCTCACAGTAACACTGTATGCACGGACTCACTCGGTTGGTCCACACACAGTGTTACTGCGCTTTAACGCCTGCACGTGTAGACGCCAGCCTAAACCTGCTTACTGCACAGTAAGTCACTGAGCAGTAAATGCATGTGTAGACGTGCCCAGAGTGGTCTAATTCTATATCCAAGAGGAGTGAAAGACTACGGAAAACCAGCAGCAGACATGCCAAGAAATGACGTTATTTGCTAAAACTCTTTGGTAATCTGAGGTGTAATTAATAATACAGGGAAGGGGCTTTTTAAAGAAAATTATGAGGCCTTATTTTTAATGGTTCTGTTTGTGTTTGTTGGTGGGAGTATTAGCAATTTCAGCAAGAGATGGGGTCAGGACTTCCAGGTTCCTCTCCTAGCTCAGAGCTATTTTGTGATCCTGGGCCATCTCTTCGTGCCTCAGTTTTCCTATCTGTAAAACAGTGCTTATCTCCAGTGCACACTGGGAAACTAAAGAGATCGGAGTACCTTGGATAGATCTAAGCTAGTTCAGCTCATTTATCTGCACATTTCAACTCTGTTCATAATCTGAGAAGTGGAGCAGCTAACAAAATGTATTGTACAAAGACAAAAAAAGTCTGTTGCTACAAAGTCTTGCAGTAGACAATGCAAGCTCCTTAAACAGTGGTGGAGGGAGAGAGAGGAGATGAAGGAACTTTACAGGTGCCCAAGGTGGAAGAAATTGATATTTGGTGGAACATCACTATTCACTGTTATCGTCATTGCTAAATAATGTTATATTTTGGGACATGGCTTAAGAATGAAGCATCAGTGTAAGTGTACTGAAGGAACCAGAGCGTTTCAAATCAGGCTGCTGAGTTGCTCGGTAGCCTTTAGATTTCAGGAATTAGGCAAACAGAGCTAGCATGCTGCTCCAACATATTAATTGTTTGTTAACCTTTGTGTAACCTTTAGAAAATCTTTGGATGCATGAATTCAAAGCTCAGAGTACACAATGTTTCTCCCAGGATACAAAGCCCTGTTCATGTGGAGTTAAGATTTTCAGGTTTCAGGAAAGATGGAAGGAGTGAAGGATGTAGCTTGTATCCCTGTATGCTTGCAAAAATAGCCCTTTACAAATAACACCACTGACTTCACTGGAAGTACACCGCTTCAGTGTTCAGGACCATCAAGTCATAGGAGCATTGGCTGAACCAGGCAATGAAAAGCTACCTCTGTGCTGTTGTACTGGGATGGTGAATTTCTGCTAACTTTGAGATTCCAAAGAAGTGGACCAGACTGAAAGGTTCGGACTGGGAAATCCAAGCTATTATTTCCATTTGAAAGCGTTATTTCCTCAACTCGACATGCCTTTTATTAGTTGCGTATTCCCATCTAATCATTACAACAAACGTTATTCTCATGCAAGCCAATGACTCGGTGTTGGTGGAGGACATTGGGACACCAGTGAGGAACATCTGTCTTGTGAACTGATTTGCACGCGTGCTCTGGTTGAGTTGCTTTCTAGCAGAGGGAGTTGCATCCGCACATTTATCCACGTTGTGTTGGATGGCTGAACTAGTAGAGTTAGGTTGCTAGGTAGGTTCCTGTAGTTTTGGATTTGAAGGCCATTATTTCTGCAGTAGTGCATCTTACATTTATTTAATGCCTTCCAAAGTCAGGAATCACTTCATCTAAGCAGCTATTAAGCAGCAGACACTGACTCTGTGTGGCAGTTTAGAAGATGAAGTGCAGGGTCTCATGGCTAATTGAAAAGGCAGGAGACTATCTATGAGCAGAGCTGGTCATCGAATGTTCTTGTTCGCTCTCTCTGAAAGAAAGTGGCTTTGTCAAAAACCAGAAAAATAAAATGCAGCTGAAAGCAAACACATTCAGCTTTCCAATAAAAAATCAAATTAAAAAAAAAACAAAACCTGAGGGAAGCGCGCTCTTTCCCAGGAAATATTCAGTTAGCTGAAAACCCAATTTCCCTGAAAAAATGTCTGTGTGGAGCAAAGCCTGTTAACAACGCTGAGTGTTATTGCCTGTGGCAGATTTGGCTTGAACACCAGAGTTAACATCCCTGCAAGAAGCACCGTGAGATATTTAAGGTTTGCAGTTTTTTGGGACCTCTGTCTTATGTCAGAGATGGCATTTCCCACTTCGCAGAGATCTCCCACCTACCTTGGGACACTGGTTCAGTACTGGAAAAAGAAGGTAGCCTATAAATGTATCTCCTAAAGCAAGCTTGTCTTCACCTTCATCCTCCTTTCATCACTGGGCCTCTTCTCACCTGGGCTTTCTCCGGGAAGAGGTTATGATTATGGTTGCTTAGCAGTGTACAGAAACCCGAAGACCAAGTCCTGCCCCAGTGAGCCTACAGTTGAAGTGAGACCTCGGAGAGTGGATGCGATGAAGCTTGCCCTGCTCGCTTCCGTCACGTTGGAAGCAATCAGAGCTCTGCGCGGCCACCAGATTGCCTTGTCCTTTCCAATGAGCTTTAGCTCCACTTTTTACCAAACAATCACAAATGCTTTCTCATCGTCCAGGTGGTCTTTTCCCATTTTACTGCTTTCCAGTCCCAGGACTCCGCTCAGTCACATCTCATCACGCCTTTTCTCAAGCCATTTGTACATCTTGCTTTTTCTGTTGCCATCAATTTCCGTCAGAGCCTCCCTTCCTCGCTGCCCACTCTCCCATGATAACCGCCAGTTATTTGGGAATCGAGTTCGGCCCTTCGAACCCTTAGTGAATGTAAATGACAGTCGCGCGCTGTATGAAGGGAGCTTTCGACGCACAGGGCTGCAAGCCTTCAGGGGTCATTGGTCATTGCTTAGGAAAATGGAAAAGTTTTCCTCTTGATTTGTAGAAAGGTCTTAGGTAAGGGGTACTTTGCATGTAGACAGGAAAATGGACAAGCTCTTCTGATGGCAGCCCACTTACTGATACACTAGAGGGGTGAGGGCTGGATAAGCTAAGTCTAGCCACGTTTGCAACCGGACAGACATGCATAGGCTGTGTTAAAGTCCCTTAGCTTAAGGCCTGGCATCTGAGGGAATTGCATCCCAGGATACCCGGAAAGGGCTCAGAGGTGCAGTTAGCCCTAACGCCCCGTGCACACTGGAAGTGGTTGTTGGGCTGTGTGGTGTTATGCCAGCTCAGATCACACTGGCCCATGGCGCAGCCTTGGCTCTGCAGGCATCCTGCTTGCAGCAAACTCTTTCAGCTCCCAGTAACTGAATTGCAGCCCAGAATATATGAAGTTACATTCCCCTTTCGGTAGGGGTCTTACTTTTTACGTCTTTATAAACTACAATTGGAAAACGCAGTCACTTACAATCAGGCTTTGTAGTGTGGCTGCTCCCATTTGAGTTCCTAGCACCCAAGTTAACTCTGCAATGAAGATAAATCCTTGGGCCTGAGAAGGAGCCTTTGCTTCTAAATCCAGATGGGAAACGTCTTGATGTTTAGGAGAGGGGAGACCTGGGATCTGGACTGGAACCCATGCTAATTAATGCAGTATACATTTTTACCCATAGGGTAACCTGATCCAGGCTTACACTAGGAATAGTTCAGTGCTGGAAAAAAATACAGGGGTACCAACACTGGGTGTCAGTGGGTGTTTCTATATGTGCACTGTTACTGTGCAGTAACTTAGGTTGCTGTGCAATAACCGAAAATCACTGTGCACTACAGGCACGTGTCTACATGTGCGTGCCCATACTGCGCAGTAACTATGGTGACTCACTCTGATTTGGGTGTAAATTTGCTACCTGCATCATGCAGATAGCAAATTTATGCCTGAATAGTTACTGTGCAGTAACACCTGCATATGTAAACGCTGCACACCTTACTGTGCAGTAACTCAGTGTGGACTGACTTGGGACTAACTTTAGTCCCAAGTCAGTCCCCACACAGTATTACTGTGCTGTAATACCTGCATGTGTAAACGCTGGTGTAAAGGCCACTTACTGTGCAGTAAGTTAGTGTACAGTAAATACACATGTAGACACACTCAGTAAGAGCAAAACCATGTACATACACCAAAATGAAAGATGGACTGATATAAACCCCACTTTTTGCCAGTGTTTGAAACCCCAGTTCAGCAAAGCCCATAAGTATATTATTAGATATAAACTGGTGTTTAAGTCCAGCTCTGTTTAAGAATTAAGCACGTGCTTAAGTACTTTGCTGAACTGGGGTTTCATTGTGTTTCTGTTTTTCCTGGAGCAGGAGAATTAAACCGAGTCGGTATCATCTATTAATAAGGCAGCTAGTATCCTAAACAGAGCCTGTATCCTGCAACAGAGCTCATCATTTTTCCGTATAGGAGCAATTAAGCTGCACCAGGAGGCCTGGTCTTTATATCATCACCTAATGACAGTGCAAAAGTATTCACAGGAAGGAAGAAAAAAAATCCCCATCCCTCTTTAATTGGCAGAGTTATCACCTTCTCTTCAGAGCCCAAACTTTCAACATTTCTGGCCTATTTCCAATTCAGATCCATTTCCCAAGCCTGGAAAACAGGTGAAGAGGCCTTACATTATCCTCCTGGAATGAAATGCCATTTTAAAGTGAGTGAGCACACTCGTAGTGGCACTGAGAAGCAAACAGCCTCTTTCCTTTGCAGCACACAAGGATGCCTTTGATCTTGGCATTAGGTCCTTTAAAAAAAAAGAAGTTATTTGTGGTGTTATTATTTTGTGGCCCCACCGCCGCCTGTCAGATTAAATTTTTTATTGCACTAAAACAAAAAGCCATCTGGAGCTCCGTGCGTTCTGCTGTCGGTATCGGTGAGTGGCAGCACGGCCCCTTGTCTGGGCCCTGGTGCTTTTATCGCTCCCAAGGTCTTTTCTTTTTTTCCCCAGTCCCTTGCCTTCATCCCCTTGCCCTCTAAGTCACTCTAATTCTTGATTGTGTTTTTTCAGTCTCGATGCCCTTACCTTAGGCTTCCAATCCCCTGGCCACGCACTTCCCAGGGTAGCGGCATAACTAGAAAGTGAAGAACAATATGGGCTGTCAGCTTTTATTAAGCATTCGGGGAAATCCATTGCTATTTCAAGGGACTGTATATGTTCAGTCAAACACCTCATTTACCAAGTTCTTCATTTTATTTCGTAAGCCCTGAGGCCCCTCTTCAGGCTTTCAATACTTTTTCTCAGATCCCAGATTTTAACTGAAGCTATTTATCTTTTTTTTTTTCCCCTCCCTTTCTCTCCGCCCTCTCCAAATAGCGGCTAAACAAAAAGCATGTAATGGAGAATGGTTGGATTGTCAGGTTTCATAAAGCACCTCAGGAATCTCTACCTGCTTTAAAACATCTGTGTCAGCTCTGCTCTGCCTTCCAGAACGGAGCTAACAAGGTATCTCAAGGATAAGCTGGTTAAGTAGTTGCAGCATAAACAGCCAGCAAAGAGGAATGGTGTCTAGTGGGTAAAACACAGGACCCATTATCTCAAGCAGCCGAGGAGCCGGATATTCAGCGTGCGATGTGAGCTGAGCTTGGCAGCCTCAGCGTGGTCTCGTGGTCAGAGTGCAGAAGTGGAAACGCGGATTCGAGACTCTGCCGCTCGCTCGCTGCGTGACGTCGGGCAAATCGCGGGGCAGATCCGTGCCTCGGTTTCCCAGACCACACCGTGAAGATTGAGCGCCGCCTTCGTTCCTTGAACTGCAGTTTTGCAGAGCTCCTCATTAATCCGAGAAGGGTCAGCTACTCGAAACCTGTTCGTGACACAGGAGGGACCCTCGATCACCCAGCACACTTCCATGACCCTCAGATAACGGAGGCCATGTGGCACCTGTGTTTGTCACTATGGGGGTACTGGCTGGTGTGCGGAGAGCTGTACAGGGAAGGTGCTGTGTATGACTGATGTTCCTTCAGTAACCATCAGCAGTTCACAGCACCAAGCTCCCTGGACAGAGCACTTAGGTCTCATTCAGCAACACCCTGCTTTCTCAATGAAATGCTTCTGGCAGAGGCACGGCGAAGGTTGGGTGGAAGTCGCACGTCATCGTCTCGGAGATACTTTTCCTATCCAACATTGGCAGCTCTGAAGGATTCAGCGCTCTCAACTGCAGCCCTCCCAGGCCCACATCTAGGAAAGGGCGGAGTAGCCAGGAGTGGTTCCCCATGTGCTGCGTTGGTTTTCTGGAGGGGTCCCATAGGTACCGTGTACAACCAGTGGATGCGGTCGCTCTCAGAGCTGCCACTCCACACCATTGCCTGTCCGGGGGTTCGAACATCCCCAGAAACATTCGGCAAGGACCAGTGGCTCTGGAGGCGGTCCTGTGTCCACAGGCAATTGGGGAATAAAGGTGTGTTGCCAGTGAGCAGCATCTCCTTTACGCTTACAGGTGCACCCCTGAGCTGTGAAGATCAGATGAGCAAGCCTGTAGTTGAGCCCATGTTCATCTTCATGCCTGGTTTGGTGCCCTGCAGTGTAAACGTATGGACACTTCGCTAGAGAGGTCCTGTTTGATTGTCCACAGCTCTGTCCCTCAGCACCGGCTAAGAGTCACGAGTGCCCTAGTTCCCCTGCTACTTGCAGGCTGGTTTGAACAACGGCTTTGCTCTGGCTGGCCTCGGTTCAGTACATAGGAAGGGCAGGAACACACCTCTGGAGAGGACAGGCTTTGAAGGTGCCAAGGGAAACGCAGCACAGAAAAAGGGTGGCATGACAGCAGCTCCCGCATTGTCCTAAGTCCATGGGGAATAGAGTTCGGGTATCAGCGCTGCTCCCGGCTGAAGTTTCTCAAGCACAGATACCCCATCATTGCACGTCCTACCTCCAACTACTTTCCCCTTCTCTATCTGGACTCTCCGGCGGTGATGGGCTTATCCAATCTGACGTGTTGGGACTCTGCATCTGCATGCTATCCCTGGGCTCCTTTGCTGATACTCTCCTTAATGTCCCCGTCTCGTGCGTCACAGTCCTCACTGGCAAGATGGGGAAACTGAGGCCTGGGGAGCAACTCTGATCTCTTTTCAGGATAAATTACCTCTGAGATGTGAGCATTCCCATTTACCTCTCTCTACTCTCGAAACACTGACTGCTTTACCTCCTGTGCTGTGAGGTGGGTGAAATAGAGAGGGGGAGGGAGCAGAAAAAGGAAAGAGAAAATATCAATATCTTCTATCTCCTAAAACCCAGTAACTAGCCTTTGACACTTCTCTGCCACTTCATCTTCACAAAGCCCCAGCTCTCTGAAGATTAATTGATGTAGGCACTCAACCTATTTTCAAAATCCCTTTCAGTCACCATTTAAAACCCTCTGATTTATTTTTTTTGATAAAGTCGCCAAGGCTTTTTATGGATTCTCAAATGATTGTCCGGCTTGACAAATTGGATTCTTAAAGCTGATTCTTTAAAGAAAAGGATGTGGCTTGACAAGACAAGAAACAGCTCATCTTTGAGACAGGAGGATAAATAAAAAAAATAAATAAAAGCCCTATTCTTCCATTCCAGTGTTACTCAATGGGTGTCCCGCTCGTCACTGATAATCTTATCTTTCTATGATAGGTAGGGAACAGGACAATGGAGGCCTAACCAGGCTGTAGGTCTGATAGGTCTCTGATTAATAGAACTGTCCAATAAGCACACAGCCTTCAGGAAGATGATTAATGACATTTGATGTGAACTTTGACCCGTCCCCCCTTTGCAAACAACACTTGGGGAAGAGCAAGGTGCGTGTAGATGGCAACCCTCTGCCATCGGTGATTGATTGATTCCCGCCTCCCTTTGTATGTGCGGGCTAGAAATGGCAGGGTCAGAGCAGCTCAGTTGTCACCCCTGACTTGCACCGGACTTCTCGCAGCCAGAGCGCTCCCGAGTGCTGCAGATGTCATCCCCGGCGGGCTCTTTGTTGCCGGCCCTCACCTTCCGTCAGCAATCCCCATCCAGATCTTATCACCCCAGCCTTTGAGAACTGGTAAGTTAAAGTCCTGTACTTTCAAGGCTGGACCAGGTCTCCTATTTCAGATGAACAGGGTGGGTCACTCTGCATTCCAGTTTCAATGGAGGCTTCTAAGCTCACGGCGCAATATTTGCATACCCACCCATTTGCAAAGGCAAACTACCTCCGCAGCTACCCACGTGTGTATGCAAATATCTCTTTAGGCGCACCAGTGAAGAAGTAGCATGTGAAAATTTGCAGCAGAGGGTCACTTGGCTTAAATCAGGGGCCAAAACTACTGAGAAAGCAGTGTGGGAAATAGGCATCTATTGCTTAGGTTGTTTATAACATTACTACATATTTATTTCTCTTCAGACAACACCATAGCTTGGCATGGTTTTCTGCAGGAAGATGAAAAGCCAGTGGCTCTGCTATAAGGATCCTGCAATATAAGAGCTGCACTTTCAGAGTGATGAGTGACCTAGAAGTTCATTAAGTTCATCTTAAGTTGAAGCTGCTCAGTACCTTGGAGGCTAGGCATTATATTACCCATAATGTGCACCAAGAGTATGTTCCTACAGTACAGTACTCTGTAGTGTGATTGCAGCAGGTGTAGACATGTCATAGTTATCATTCATCCAGCTAGCTTAGGTGTCAATAGCAGTAAAGTTGTGGAAACACTGACTTCCGGACCTCCTGGCCAAGCAAGTATGAACCCAGTATGTACCCAGCACTGTCCTGGGCTGCCACAGTTACACTGCGGTTGATAACCAAGCCGGCTAGTTCAAAGCCAGCCAAGTCTACCCGTGCTGTAATCATACCCTCTGACTGCAGTGCACCTCAACAGCTAGTTAGGAGGAAGGGGAAGGATGCAGCAAGAAAGTCACAAGAGTTATTTTATTTAGAACAGATCTGGTGAGATCTGGATTGGTTATGGGGTATACTACAAGGCCAAGCACAAAAGCAGGAGCAGACGACACTGGAGAGGTGGTGTGCCGTGGGCATGATGCTGAGAGGAGAGAACTTGAAGGTGTATCTGAAGGGCGAAGAGCTTCAGGTTGCTCAGAAAAGTGGCTGACAGGGCTGATCAATACTTAGGAGAGCAGCAAAAAGAGAGGAACTGAAGAGTAAGGCTAAAAGGGCTTGTGGAAGCCAAGGGGGGAAAAAAGGACTGAAGGGAGAAAGGAAAGAGACTGGGCTCAATTTTCAAACTCAAGAGACCTGAGGAATGCCTGCTTTTCAGAAAGTGCTCTGATCAACCTCTGAAAACCATATCAAGGAGGGACCTAAAAGTTGGGGAACTCTGCTTGCTAACCATTTCAGAAAAGGTAGGCCAATAAATAGCATTTTTACAAGTATAAAAAGATCAGGGACGTGAGATGAGAGACGGCCCTTTGATAGGTGCCTCTGTCTTGATGTTAGGATACTGGCCACCCGTGACAGAGCCTGTATCAAGTATAAAGTGCTGAGCTGTGTAACTTTTATGTTCAAAATGCATGTCCCTAAAACAGCTCATTGTGAAGAAGTGCCAGCAGTTGGGGAGTCAGAAGGGTGAGTGATCTCGTACTGAGAAGGTGTCTTGGATAAGTGCAAGATCTGGTAATTATTCTGAAACTGGAGCTGCCGATTTCTTCTCCCTTGCAGAAAGGGAGGGATGTTGCACCAAGTGTCATTCCACTTTGGAAGCCCAAAGTGCCTAGGCGGCACCGTCCGTGGATAACTTCTAGCAAGCATGGAGGAGGTGGCAGCTTCTAGTCAGAGGACCATCTTGGAGCTGGTAGAGCACTGCCTAGTTTCACTTCTCCTGAAGATGAATTTCAATTAAACCTACCACTGTCAGCTGGGACCAAGGGAAACCAGCCTGTTACCTCTGGTTCTCCAAGGCGCTTGCATGAGCATAATCTCACTCTTGCAAGACCATCCCTGACTTCTACAAGAGTTCTGTATGGGATCAGGCCCCTGGTACTTTTTCATTAAGGCTGCAAGAGGAAAGGTAGGAGTCGGGGAAAAGGGCCTTTGCAGATGAGTGCTTCAATGCTAATTCTAACCAAGACTTGAAATATTCATCCAAGCAGGGCAAGATATCATCTCCTTCCGTTTAGAAACGGTTTTAATTGCAGGCTGCATTTTTCCAATGGACCGTGTTTGCTACGAACATTTCTCACTTAGCAGTGGCTATGAGCAGTGCAAATGCCTCATATCACCTATCTGTTCTTTCTGCAGCATGACTCTAGGAGATACTTTATACCTGATTATTATTATTTATTATTGGGTCCAGTTTAGTCCCGGAGCAGAGGGAGATCATTAACCTCTTCTACAGAAAAGAGAGCTCTCCATGTTGTTTTCAAAGCCATTAAGGCTTTGAAAACTCCTCTGATTTTTATACTAAAAAGCCTACAGGGCTGAGAGAGAAAATGCTGACACAGGTCGGCTAATGCAGGAGGAGCACAAACCTGCCTGCTGTGTTTTCCTGAATTGCAAATGGAGCTTTAGCCTAAGGAATGAGTCATTTGCTTGTTAGAAAACACACACAGCGCTCAGGATCTGGAAATGGGTCTCAGTGTTACTGATCTCTGGCGGCGGTCAGGTTTTTCTGGTTGTCTTCTTGTCATCCCAGTCTTGTTTCTTGGAGGGAGTGGGAGATGTGAACTAGAAACAGGACTTCTTGGTGCAAGGAAGGAAATAGGTAGTAAGGTGGCCAAATTACATTGGAGACCGTGTTTGCTAATGACTTTGGTCTTTAATCATCATCATTGTCGTCATCACTCAATTTGGACACGGCACATGAATGCTTCAGGGACATCAAGGCAGTGAACAATGAAACTACTGTGCATCTTAATGATATCACTCACCCCTGCGGTGGAGTGGACTCATCTGAACCCACGCTAAGATGCAGCCTCCTCCAGAGTGGAGGGCAGCAGCCCACTGGTGCTCAGCTGTTAGGGAGAGAGGGGAAATGCTGATGGCAGCACTTTAGCAAGCTCCTGCCTGTGCTGACAAGTGCCGTCAAGTGGGAATATCCCAGCAAAGAAGACGCAGTCCATTGACAAGTATGTGCTATGCATTCCTCCTGGCGCTGATCTTCCCTGGGTATCATTGCTACAGCCCAGGCTAGAGAGCCTAGCATGGTTTTCCTTCTGAATTACAACTTAAAAGCCATATGCAAAGCCCATCATCCTTCAAAGAAAACCTGTGCAATGGCCCAGAAATCTGTTCTCTTTTTCATTTAGAATCTAAGGGCCTTCATCAAAGACTGCCATCTTCCTAACACAGAAAAACCTCTTCTGTTTTTTGATGGGCTTCCTTTTTACATGCCTTTATGTGGCATCGTGCATTGCTCAGTGAAAGCGAGGGACGTCTTTTACAGATTACTGCCATCAGCAGCTGCATATGGTCACTTAACATCTATTTATGGCCCTCTAATACCATCCACAGATGCTCTTTGTGGTGGCTAGAGCTGCACACTCATCGTGGAAGCGGGGAGAACCTCCTGGTTTTACATGGCTGGCTGAAGTTTCATCTTAGATGTGCTTAATTGCTGGACGCGCAGCGCAGCCCCCTGAGAGGTTTAATTAGTTGAATGGAGAATTTATTCATAGAATGGTGGAAACAGATGCTCTGTCTACCACCCAGGCAGGTAAATTCAAGGGGTATGGATCTAGTCTGGAGGCTCAGGGGTGGGACAACATCGTGGTTAAAATCTTGTCTGCGGCAATCCCGAGTAGGAGCGATGCCCACCACGTCACCTGCCCTTTGCACGTCCAGCCCGTGCTTCTTGCCCCCAGAAATGCTCTGAAATCAGACGTTTCCCACGCCATCTCTGCGGTTTCTTTAATCTGGCGGCTGACGGTAATAAAGCCTTTGTAGATGTCCTCGTGTTTTGCTGACCATATGGCTGGGGAATATGGAAGCTACATATGTGATGGGAGGCTAATGAATTGGTAACTTTATCAGCCCTGTCTGTATTTTTTTCAAAAAACAAGAAAACGCTGTTTATTAGGCTCTCATTAAAGTGCCATTGTAAAGAGAAAAGCAGTGCTGGACCTCCCTCCATCCACCCCCAGCACGTTGACGTTCCCTGTTCATCTCCTTCAGGGTCCTTCAGATCAGAAGGTGACCTAGAACGCCGAAGTACTGATTACTGTAAGCAGTAATCCACTGGCTTGCCTGTTAAGTAACTCGGGAAGGATGCAGGTTTTTTTGGTAAGCTCATATAATTCACATTGACATCCCAACATGCAGACACGGTGTTCTGCTGTGCTGGGAGGAAGTTTGGCTTTATGTTACTCAGCAGAACGTTACGGCAGCTCCAGGCTAGCGAGGGCCACTAAATTGTTCTGCTCAGACCTTTCTCTGCAGTTATTTTACACATGGCTGCTTTCCACGCTACCTGGCACAGAGCAGAGAAAAATTAAGCTTATCCAGCACATTTGGGGCCAAACTCTGCACTGTTCCACCGGTGCAAAATCCCAGTCACACCTGTGACCGTAGCAAAGCGATGCTGGATTTACCCTCGTGGAGTACAGAGCATAGAGCTTCTGTTGGCAAATACTGCTCCGGTCCCACAAAGCCGTCCTACGTGTTTTAATTAAAATGCTAGCAGGGGTGTATTTGTGGTTGATGGATTACATTAATCTGAGTTTTAAAAGTTGTAATACTGAGAAACGTGGAGCCCCAGTGACCCCTTACCATTTTTCCAAAGAATGTTTAATCATTAGCCTCTAGAGGAGTATCAGAGCTGTAGAAGAAGGGAAAGGGGAAGGAGAAGGCCAGGCCAAGGGGGGAGTGCATGCATGTGTGTGCATGTGTGTGTGTGCAAGGGGCATGAGGGGGGGAAGACTATCAGTTTGAGATCTGAAAGGAAACTAGGCCAGAAAAATGAAGCAGATTGTTTCTAAAAGGATGATTCAAGCGGCTTTGATATGGATATGTTCAGTGCCTTGCAAAGACACAGTGCCAGAGAAGCTCTTTATCAGTGTCAAATTATGACAAACGACATTGGGGGAAAGTCACAGGGCTGAGGAACATTGGCGCAGCTGCAACACCTTGGAAATTATACAGGTATTTTCACTGTTCCCTGCCTTGGGGTTCCATTTGGGCCTTAATTAATCACAGAGAAAAAGGATTGTCTTCTCGCCCGCTCTTTGAAAGTTCTTTTTATAGCGCCGCCAATGAGGAGGGGGGAGCGCCGGCACACGGCAGCATTTGGGGAAGATAATACCCTATTCGGAGCTAGCATACAAAGACGTTATGGCCCCAGCGACACGAGCAATTGCAGAATTTGAGGCTTGCTCTCGTGTCAAGAAGAGCGCAGTACAAGAACAGAATAGAGGGGGACAAAGTAAGTAACACCAATCCAACAAGGGCAATAAAAGCAGGGGGCATTTCCTGCGCTGTTTTGCCGGAGGTTAGATTCGGTTGAAGCCAACACGACCGATACAAAAAAATAAAATAAAATAAAAAATCAGGCCAGAGTTTCTTCACATTACCTCCAGTCTCTTTTTTAAGAGCTCCCTTGAAGCCTTGTCTATATAAATGTTGAATTATATGGTTCTTTGACTCTTTACTAGAAATTGCTCTGAATTACATTTTTTATATAATCTGTTTCATTTCCAGCATTCTGCCCTATCTCACAGAGGAATATCTATAACTGTCAACCAGCGCATTCTTCTGTTGCTAGACTGCTGTGCAGTGTCTTCTAATAAAGTTGCCCTCTGTTCCACTACAGGGCAGTAATCTGTAATGAAAATTTTATAAGTGCTTGGGAAATGGGGCTGGAATCTGGGTATCGAGCAGGCTTGTCATAATACTCTGGGTACGTGTACAATATTTGGGGGGTTTCAAAGGAACGTGGATGCTGTCCTCATAGCTTTATATTTTGAATCCCTTCCCGACAAACTTCGAGCTAGGGCCATGTGAAACGTCTGCAGCCGAGACTCCAACCTATGTGAATCGTCCGTGGTTTCATTATAAACTCAGAAGTTTTGTCAGAACGACTGCTGGAGCTTTTCAGAGACCCTGGGCAGATTTTCTTCCTCGTTGCCACTTTTGCTTTGAGGTATGTTAAGTCCCATGTATACACATGCATCACATCTCTAACATTAGATCAGTTTATTATTATTTGATCCCATCGCATGAAAGCTTCTTTGCCCAAGCAACAGATCTTTCTGGGGGTCAAAGTGCTTGGAATATCTTGGGTACTTGGGAAACTGAGGTTGTGACTGGCCCTGATTATGGGTCCAGTTCTCCTCTGACTTCAATGGGATCCTTTCCATTTCAGAGATGGAACAACTGAGCCATGGGGCAGTGAAATAACTTGCCTGTGGGAGATCAGGAAGACAGAGAAAACTCAGATCTCCCCACTCTCGGCAACCACTGGTGGCAAAACTAAAGGTAAAACTCAGATCTCACTGAGTTTTACTAAAGGCGAACCTTAGATCTCCCCACTCTCAGCAACCACTGAACTAGTTTTTCTATGTCTGTATCTGTATCTGCTCTTACTCCTTCCTGCTGGGCATACCGAATAATGGGTAGCCATATGTAAAACATCCTATACGGTTATATTAATTTTTCATTCCTTGAAAACACTTTGGGAGTGCACGCGCTATTGCACTCAAGTGACTCTGCTATTATGTATTGCTCGTCTAAGCAACGCTTCGTCTTCTTCATTGATAGACATTTGCCACCATTGTAAATGAGCCCCCTTGCAAACACTACTGAAATTCTCCTCGTGCTCCCCTGCTATCCTCCAGATAAAAAAAATATGCACTTTTTCTATTCACCAGTAGGTGCTTCTGCAATCAGTGGGAACGAATGGGCAGATAATGGGGATGGTATGTTTATTACCAGTCTGTTTTATATTAGCAAGCATTTGTGCGCCACGTTTAACCCCAAACACGGGGTTAAACTTCTGCATGACGCAGAAGTAGTGTCTGTATCCAGTGGCGTTTCTTTCTTTGCCTCGAGCATGTGACAAGCTTGCTCATGTTATATATTTGCAGCGTTCACAGGCTTTCCACTAAAAAACAGTCATTCCTTCAATTTCTTGGCATTGATTTGGGGGGCTGAAATCAACCTGGTCCTTTGTCAGCTGATGGTAACCTGACTCAGCCCCGGAGCCCTGGTATGATGCGGCTGCTTTAATTACTTAGCCTCACAGTTATTCTCATGCAAACTGACAGTATAGGGTTACAGCCTCTTGCAGCTCTGACCCGGGCAGCGGGGGCAGGCACACACGAGGTTACGTGAATGTTCCTGCAGTTATATCGGGAAGAAGAAAGGCATCCTGGGCCTTCCACCACCTCCCCCCGGTTTTGCGCAGCTATATTTAGCTCTTTTTTTTTGAAGATGCTTCCAATTCCCTCATTTTTCCCCTCTCTTGAGCACAACAAAGGTCCTGCCCAGCAGATTTTCTTGGATGAGGAGTGTGTATTTATACACACCGTTGTGTTTTCCAGGGCATGCATTCTTTCTTTGCTTTCCCTTTAGTGCGCTGAAGGACCAAGCAACAAGACACCCCTATTCGTTCTTCCTAGGGGAGAGTGCAAAAGTCCCACTTTAGTCTACGGGGGGGAAATCATGCTATTTCACAGCACTGATGTCACCAGGATAGTTAGGGTCAAGCCAAAAACCTCCTCAAACAAATATGGTTGCCGCAGAGTGTCAGCTGATGCACATAAATCCTTAAGGATGCGCCTAAGAACACTTCATATGGGGTTTGCATGGGGTTTTGAAAATGCAGCGTGTTGTATACTGGCTTCATCCAAAGGCTATTAAAATCATTGGGAGTTGTTTCATAGAGTTTAGTGTGTGCTGGGTTATGTCCTGCAAGAGCTTGGCGTTGTAAGTAGCATTAATATATTGCATGGGATCATTAGAAATTTCTACTCGATGCTGGTCCATAGAAGAAGAGCCGTGCTTCCATGCAGACCCTAATGAACAGCAATAGGACTGTCATACAAGAGTAAGGCTTGGATGGGGAGCAGATTGAAGCATCTCTTGCTGGCTTCCATTGGAGAAGAGATACAAGCTGGATAGGTGTCGGGGTCTAATCCAGTGTGGCAGCCCTTAAATTCCTATGGCCTGAGCATGCCTTTGCAGGATTAGAGTCAATTAGCTAATGTTTGCAGAAGATGTTCAAGGAGTGAATAGTCCGGCAATAGTGTTATATTCTACCGTGCTGGCATGGCCAAAGAGTTGCATAAGTTACGTCCCATTGTATGAACTCTGATTTGCTGAAACTCTTGTTTCAATCCCAAATGCCTTTATATCTCTCCCCTTCTGAGACTAGGTTAATGCACGTTCCCTAGAGCTTACACAAGCTTCTGGTGGCTTCCAAAAGCAATGCAAAATCCAGGTTGTAATGCATTTCACAGCCGTGCTGTAACGAGGACTACGTTTAATGGGAATAGCTGTGGGATTAGGCTTTTCAAGCAGAAGCAAAACTCAGCATTATTATTATTCCTCCCACCAACCAGACAGTGGAATTGCTTAGTAGGATACCCTAGAGTATAACTAGGACTAATGGAATGATACTAAGAAAAGGAACATTTCGTCTCAGTCAGGAAATTCCTGATGGGGAGATGTATTAGGCAGCCTCCTTGCGGAAGCAGGGGAAACCCGGTTGCTTGAGAGTTTTAAAACAAAACTGGACAAAACGCTAGAAAACGTGCTGTAGAGAGAGGAGCAAGTTGCCTCCAAGTTAGTCAACAGCTCCCTAGTATGTAAATGAACTCATGTCATTCATGAGTTAGCTCTGAGGTCACAATCTTATTCTACCCTCAACCACTGCACTTAAACAAGGGCTTCTAGGGATGGGATGGAGGAAGATGGCATGAAGGACTCCCTCTTGCTACCATCGAATTGCAGCTGCTATCTTCCCTGCTTAGCTCTGATGGCAAACTGCATCCACTCACTGAAGAGGACAGCCACTCTGAGCAATGGAGAGACTTTTCCAATGACCATGGACACACTGAGGAGTTCACAAATGGAGATGAATTGCCCTCCCACCGGACATCTCATCTCCACCCTGGCGTCCGCCATGTGCAGCCAGCACGCAGCAGACGTGGAAAAGCTGCGGCGAGAACTAAAAATCGTGCAGACAGACATGCAGGATTTCAAGCAAGAAGTCAGCGGGGTGCTCCGTCAAGTGAAGACCACGCTCAACTACCTGATGGAGGTGGTAACAAGGCTTGAAACCAGCAGCCACCACATGGATCAAAGGCTGAGGGAAGAAGAAGACCGAGGCATAGTGCGAAGCAAGGTGCTTGCATTCCTGCTGCCGAGAGAGAAAGAAGTGCGGGAGAAATGTGCCAGTCTAGAGAGGAGGCTTTGTTGGAAAGATGGCAAAGTCTACCAAGTCCTCAAAAGCATAAGGGAAAAATAATAAGGTTGCTTATATTTGATCCCACCTGAGAACTACTCTGGACTTTCAAAGAAGATGAGCCGTAAAGAGACAGTGAGAGTGGAACAGCCGCGCCAAACCTCTTGTCATTTGGAAACCAAGCTGTATAAATAAGGAGTCTTTTTATCATTCATTATTTTACACACCTCTTATTCACCTGCTCTCTCTGAACGGTCCTGATCTCCATGCTCTCGTCACCTCTCTGTGACTCTCACGATTTGGGTTGCCCTTTGCTGCACCCTTCCTCATTTCTGCCTTGTGCTCATTTCCGAGCATCCTCTGCTCCAGGTGCTTTCAGTGGGAGTCAAGGACACTGGGACCGGCAACGGATCGGGCTTTGCATAGTTAGCGTTCTGCTGACATCACAGGGCAGGAGTTGCCCGTGTCATCAGGACCGATCCTTTGGGAGGGACGCACGCGCGTGTCGACTCTCCTAGGGCCTTCTTCAAAGCCCGCTCTGGTCGGCAGCAAGACAGTGACGGCATTAGGCTTTGGCTCATGCCCGCTATCTGCAGCTGGCTGTGTATTATCTCTATAATGCAGCAGCTGAAGCTGCCTTATTGGGTTCAGTGAAGTTACAACACGCATGTAACTGAGGGCAGAGCTTAACCCTGTTGAGAAATGGGGGCATCGGTACTCAGGCAGCCAGGAACTTTTGTTCCCAGCTCTTATTTCCTTTCCATCCTCCTGTCTGCAGTTCTTGGTTGCTGTCACCGACCCTATTATGTGGCCCCAGCCTCCTCCTGTGAATCTCCTATCATAGCAGCAAAGCAAAGCAAGCAAACAAAAAATAATAACCTCAGCATTGCTCCTTTTCTCCCTCAATTCCAGAACAAATAGAAAAAAATGTTGGAAAAAAAAGGCAGCGGCAGCAGCAGTAGCAGCAACCACGGAACAGATGGTGAATTTTTTTGGTAACGCTATTTCTCTCCAAGGTTTTTTGCCTCTGTGTCTGCGCAGGCTCCGTGCCCGTCCAAGCTCTCCCCGCGGTAAGTGTGAATGGTGCTGCCGCTGATCTTATGGATATTGATTCCATCTCACAAAAATGTGTTGCAGCAAAGGGAATTCGCCCTGTCGACCTTCAGCTTTGCTTCCTGCTGGAAGTCGGTGACGCACGAGCAAATGGCAGAGCCGTACCGAATGGAGCAGGGGGCGGGGTGGGGGGAGAAATATTTGCCAGTTTGATTTTGTGGAGGAAACTTTGTGGACAGATCCTAAAATTAATACATGCCTTGTCCCCCCCCCAATTTATCACCTGTGTCCTTGCAAGTCAGAAGAAGCTCTGACTTCACATCAACCTATGGCTTGTGGAGAGGAAAGAGAGAGAGCGGTGGAGTGGTTGGGGAGCCAGTTTGGGAGCCTGGTTCCTAGTTCTGTTATCCTCTGCTTGATTTGGGGCAAGCGGCGTGCCTCAGTTTCCCTGTCTTTAGAATACAAATAATAAGTCTTCACAAGGGGTCTTTTGAAGGTTAGTTAAGCCTGTCGGTCACCAAGCAGAAGGGCCCATGGTCAGGCAAAATATTAGTGCATCCTTGTATTAAAATGAGTCCGATGTCGATGGCAGTGGTTCTCAACCTTTTTGGACTCAAGAAATCCCTTGCTGGACGTGAGGTCTCCTCCATAACTTGTGTAAACTAAGCAGCACACAAGTTAAAAAATGAATATATATATATTCCCGTGCTTACCTCCTTGCAGAGAGGTTAGGCAGTGGGGGTGAGGTATCAGGCAGGCAGGGACAAGCCTGAGCCTGCATTTATCTGCTTAGCTCCTCACCCTTCAAAGGATCTGGCAGCACCCAAGGGTGCCATGGCCCCCTGTTTGGCCATCATTGGTGTAGGGTGATATTATGTTTGAGAAGGGCTCAAGTCACTTGGATCCAGGCTCTTCCGAAGCGTGGGGGTGTTTTGTTCAGGAGTTTGTTTCGGCCCTGTCTCTTTTCTGTTTGTCATAGAAATAGGTGAGGCAGAGCTGAAAGTGGGCATCTACACTGTCCTCATCAACCTCGGCACATGGACCTCCACACTTGTCTGGAGTCCCCTGGTGTTACTATATAGACCCCAGTGCAAGATCAGGGCGTAAATTCATATAGTGATAGTAAAATGCAGCCTCATCTGGGGCACAGGACAGCGGTCAGTGCAGTGCACAACAGTGGGAGGAGGGGAAATTTTAGCCACTAAGTGAAACGCCTCCTGCTACAAAACAAGCCTCTGTTTCTAATGCACGGTGGTGTTTCCAGACTGCCCGTATGGGTGCGGAGATCTGCCCACAGGCGTTACATGACAGGATTGGCCTCTGTGTCTGTGCTTGTTCTCCAGCCTGGCAGCTTCTTTCTTTATTGTCCTGGATTCTCTAAGCAATGACGTGTATCATGAGTAAATGCTTATTTCCCTCCATTGGCCTCGATGAGCCTTGTCTCTTCCATCTCCCGTCCAGAGTTTTAATTGTTGTTGTTATTCCTGTAATTATTCTTAGAGAGTCAGTTTTACGCCACGAGATGGGCCCACGGTTGGCGTGCTTCTAAGTCATTACCAGCTTGTGCCGTTGCTCCGAGTACAGCCCAGCCGGAGGTCAGAAGAGGGGCTCCCAGGAGACCTTCGAGGGCTGTAGCTGAAAACTTCCAGGGGACACCACCTGTTTCCTGGGCAGCTCATCAGGACAGGGCTCCCTTAACAGGTGCTGCTCTCAGAGCATGTTCTCGTTAGGGTGGGTGATTGCAGCTGTGCCAGCAGCCAGCTCCAGTCGCAGGCTGTGTAGTAGCCGTCTGGTCCTCAAGCCAGATGCAGACCACGGGGTCCCAGAGCAGGACTTGGTAGATGGATTTTCCTTGGAGAGTCAAGCTGGGTAAGCTGAGGACTGCAGGGGGGTTAAATGTGGGCAGGTTGGGGACGTGGCACGGAGGGCGGGGGCTCGTGAAGAGAGCCCAGGGGCAGGGGAGTTAGTAAGAGCCAGGTATTTGCTGTGAAGCACAGCGCGGAGGCATGCTGGCATCCTCATGGCTGGAGGAGCAGGCCTGGGAGTTTTACCCTCCCTTCGCTGCACCCGTGCGCTGCCGTCTTTCAGGGGGGACCGAGCAAAGAGCTTGCTTTAGTGTTTTTAAAGCCGTGGTCTATTCTGCGCCCTTTCTCTTGATAACCAGGGTTTGGCTTGAGTTGGGAGAGGAGAGGGGCGTCTTCCTCCCCCTGCAAAGCTGGTGTGAGGTGACACAGGTGCTTAGCAGGTCTGAGAAACATGAGGTTCATGGCCACTGAGCTGCTAGCACAGCGACCATCTCACCTTTCCCTGTGTGAACGACCATGACATCCTCCGGCCAAAGCCGCAGACCCCTCCCCTGTCCCAACACGGGGAATTTAGCCAGTGCAGACCCATTTGTCACCAGCACTGTTGTTACCGTTTCTGACTGTGCGTGGACTAGCTGTCAGGCTTAACAGTTTCTATTTGAATTTAACACATCTATGCTAAACATACCGTATTAGGCCTCTCCAGGGTTGATCAATATTTAATGTGGAATTTACAAAGATTGACTCGAGGATGCATTTAAAATTGGAGCATTAGCCGCAGGTGGCAATTTCTGAGACACAGCAGCAGAGTTTGATTATTTAGCGAGATGGCATTTTGTAAATTTAAAATAATACAGAGGGCGGTGGGGCCTGCTGCTGCGCGCTCTTCCCTAAATTGTTGACTTTTCAATTGTTTTGTTGATATTCAGCATTAACCAGTGGCACAAGATTATTTATCTGCCACGTATGATTAGTCCGCTTTCTCATCCTGCTGCGCCGTGCTGTCTGTTGTGGGCACTGCTCACCTAATGCAAAGAGGAGACCTGAAAGGAAAAACATCTCACCTCCCTTTCTCTTGCGTTGTGCTTTTCACCTGTGGATCGCAAAGGACGGATGGATCATTAGCACCATTTTGTAGGGGTTGGCGGAGAGTGACTAGCACAAGAGTGGCAGCAAGTCAGTGGGGGAGCTGCGGGTCGAACCCAGGCCGGCAGAGTCCCAGTCCTGTACCCCGTTTCATGTAGCTGCCGACCTAGAACATCTTTGGTGGTGGTGGGTTGCAGGGAGAGTGTGGAAACGGTTGGGTCCAGGAGGTTGGTACCTCAAATCCATCTTACATGCTGTGTTAGACTTAGGAGGTGAGCTAGAAAAAACACTCTTAATTGCTGGCTCTTAAGTTTCACAGCTGCTAAGCACCTATCAGTCCAGTTCGAGTCACTGGGATTTATGGGTGTTAAGAGTCTTGCCTAATATTACAGAAACCATTAGTGGCCGAGTCTGGATTAGAAGTTGTTAGTTGTCAGCTCTCGCCCCTATGTCCCTCTACAGCACTTGCCTTCTAATATTGCTCAGCATGGATAGATTCCCACTGCCCCCCCTGCCCTGCGCTTGGGTAGATTTTTGCTCAGAAGACTTGCTCAAATGTCAAAGGGGTGGCTTTGTAAATGCAATGGTAATACCCTGGCATCATGCCTGGTGTGATGCCCAAGAAGGACTTCACTGAACTGCACTGATTGGAAGGGGAAAATTTTCTGAATTGCGCTCCTCTCCGTGCCCAAATCTAACCCACCAATGAAACAGAAGTTAACCACGCTGCATCATTTGAACAACATCTGTTTGCTGATCAAATACCCTGAGAATAGGACAGTGGGGGGTTTTTTTTGGGAGGGTGGGTTGCTAGTTTTTTTTGAGTACCTTGTGTTTGCATGGCACTGTGAATGCACTGCTTGCTAAGTATTAGTTAGTAATAGCAGAAGATACCCCTCTCCCCCCACAGAAATAGGATGACATTAGCCCAAAAACAGATTTGAGATTTGGCCTGGGGTGGGGGTTTTGTGAGCAAGGGAAAACTCCCCGAATATTAATGCTTGCGTGCATGTGATGGAGATTTTGGCTGTATACATATTTAGGGGTGCTATTATCTAGATCATGATAAGCCTTCATAATATACATCAAGCGAATGCATTCTCAACAAGCCCAGCTTTTCATTGTGTAGCTCGGTATGCTCGGTGACACTGTTATTGGCATCCTTGAGACCTGGGCCACTTCTCGTCCCTACCTCCCCCAATAAGTTCTCGCTGCGATCTATTAATCTTTACTAAAGCAATGAGACTGGGGTAGGGTATTATGCATGCACACAATACGTGTGTGCACACAGACTAATCAAATTGCTGTTTTATCTTGGTTTGGTAGTGCTGTGAGCTACATTAATAAGAGCTGACAGATTTGAAATAGCTGATCTCAGTTGATTCAGATTGTGAATGCAGCAGTCGCTCGAGTGACCGGGCCATGGGACTGAATGTGGTGACTTTCCAGTTTATGGTCTGGAGTTTTTTTTTTAAATCTAGAGATGTAAAGGGCAGCTTGGACTAACTCCACAGAGTGATTTCTTCATCTAGACAGCTGCAGGCAGGCAGAGCTGCCCCCGTTATGCCCTTCATATTCTTGGTTTGATTTTACTGATTCAAGTTATACCAGTAAAAGAAACTCCATAACACATTCAAGTAGGGCACTGTTCTGGCTTTTACTTGTTTATATATCATCTCCTCAATTCTCAGGTGTAATTGAGATCACGGCATTCATCTGGTAGCCTGAGAACCAGAGTGGACGCAGGTGAATTCAGAGCAAGAGAGACTTTCCTGACTTAGTCTATGACTAGGGCAAGCCATTGAGCCTGTTTCTGCTTTTCCGTCTGGAAGAGTGGATTTGACAATAACACGACGCGCAAGGTGCTGTGAGCAGTAGCGTACAGGGTGTGTATCATTATATGAAGATGAGCCAGTTTCATGATCCAAAAAAGTAAATGAGTGACCTTCATGTCAAGGTATGAGTCTGTCTAATAGGGGGCTGCATTATACACACCCACTCCCCATCTCTTGCTCTCTCCCCTCTTTGCTCACTAGTCCAGTGGCTCTAACCATTGTAAGTCTCAGTTATATTTAGTAGTTTTCTTATGGCCCCATGTGACTTTGGGAATATCTGCGAATTCATATAAAAAGGATAAAGTGACTTTCTAGCCATTGCAATTGCAAAGATCAGTCTGAGAATCTGACCCGAGTGCACTTACAGGCTCAAAAGTCAGAAGGCAAATACAAAAAAAAAAGACCTTGACTTGTTATTTCCAGATCATTATAATGATTTTGAGGACCTGTCTCAACATTTTGGAGTGCTAGGGATTGGCAATGCAATATATGAACATTAAATTGACTCATTAGTTTTCTCTTAGTCTGATGTGTCGCTATTACATCTTTTCATGCAAACTGAAGAGATTTTTAAGCCCAAATTCAACCTGTCAAATGCATTTCTTACTGACAGGGGAGGGAAATCCGCAACTGCATGTTTTATGGGGCAAAATGCATCTTTCCCCCCTCCCTCTAATTGTTGTACTAAGACTATGCTCAACTTTGTATAATTATAAAAATTAAAAGCAGCTTGTTTCATACATGGGGATGGAATGCAACATATGGTAGTAACAGAGTTGTTCATAAATATGAATGTTTTTATATTTAAAAAAAAAGGTTGAAACACATTGCTAACAAACAAATTGTCTGTTATTGAGAACACCAATTACTTCTACAAGAAAACAAAGCCTCCACATCCCCCTACAGGTGCAATCTCCCAGAGACCCCGCTTCATGAATATGGAATGACAATTAGATGTTTTATTTAAAACTTTGGATGCCCTAAGAAAAAAAATCTATTTATTTCCCTAAATAGAGTCTGATTTATCCCAACAGAATAGGAGGCTGGTTGCTCTGCTTTCTGCAAACTGAAAAAAACCCCACCTGATGTAGTCAAGTATTTTCTTGCTTTAAACCTTTAAAGCTTTGCTTTAAACCTACAATGGAAAGGGGGCCGTATGGTCAGGGGGCTGGATCAGGACTTGATCGTGGCTTTGTCCAAACTTCTTGTATTCCTCAGGCAACTTACTCTGTCTGGGCTGCCTTTGTAAAACGGAGATAGAAATATTTCTCCTGTCCTCACCCTAGTTACTGGTAGTTAAGCTTTGTCCCAAAGAACATGCAAGCTGCCCGTGTTTATTCAGTCCCTGGTGCAGTAGGGCAGCGATTTACTGCAATACAAAGCGCATACAGCAGCCCCACGCTTTCCTTCTGCTTCTGCATTGTGCTCTTTAATAAGGCTCAAAAGTGGCTACGTCTTATTGGCTTCCACTATCAGACATCCCCAGAGGGTTAAACTTGAGGGCTTGGCGCTGGTTTTAGCACTCCGGGCTGCTCGGACCCTGGGGAGCTTGCTGTACTTGAACCCACCATGTAGATTCAGCTTTCGGCTTGGTAGGTGGCCAGCGACGGGGGCTGCGGCACTGTGCAATTCAAGGATTGAGCTCGTTCGAATAAAAACGCGGGCATCACTTTATTCTCCAGAGCAGGGAGCAGACACATTTTCCTCTGTGATTTAAGGCTACTTCACACAACTTCTGTGAAAGGCTCCTAGTCGCTTTATAGATCCTAATGAAACAAATCTCAACTGCCCCCGCCGCAAGGTAGACCACCTCAGTTTTTAGACTGGGAAACCGAGGAACAAAGATATTAAGCCACTTGCTCAAGGTCATGCAGTGGCTTCTTAGCAGAGCTGAGATCAGAGACGAGGAGACTTGATCCCAGGCCTTTGTTCAGACCATTACAAGTTAATGCTACCTCTTAATCAGCAGCTTTTTTGGGCACAGAGGAGACAGAGGGACCATCCTCCTGGCACTGAAAAGATGAGCGCTATAGGGCAGGACAGCTAAGTGTGGGAGGCCTGAGCACTCCTGATGTAACAGTGGGAAAGGATCACAAATTTGGGCCCAAACAGCAACAGCTGACCCATCTCCCTGGGAGTGAGAAGTTAATAAGTGCTCATGGAGTCAGCACCTGTGGGACCAGATGCCTAAACCAGAAGAGTAAATCCTCCATATCCACGTTAGCTATGAAACGTAACAGATGTGGAGAGAAGAGGACTTTGCTCCCCGCCTCCCCAAATTGAAGTACTAATGTGACAAGCGTCGTGATTAAGGCTGACGTTCAGCTCCGAACATATATACCATTATAGATTATTATGTAAATCAGCCACTTAATATTGCTGCTTCCATACACGGCAGGGTTGGTGTGAACCTGGAAAGTGGTAGGGATGAGACACGGGTGACATCCTCTAACTCAGATGATTTATACACTGACAAAGATCATTCCAGTAGCAGAGCTTGCATAGCACGCACGCGTGTGTGTGGGGTGGGGACATGCCACACCGTGCTCCGTGCCAGCAAGGGAAGTGAACACAGCCGATCAGCTTACACACTACTCGTACATCACGGAAGGGACGCGTCACATGAATCCGGAGAAATGAGTCATTTTGCAGGCCTTTGTGTGATGGCAATTTGCATTTCTGTAGCACCCTTTGTCTGCAACGCTAAAATGATTGACAGCATTGATAATTAGAAGAGCCAGGACCCGCTGAAGTAGAGTGTGGGGTTTTTATAGCCATCTAGCAAATGGGTAAACTGAGGTAAATGCAAGGCACTCCACCTAGGGAGGAGGAATCCCCAGCACACCTACAGGTTGGGGGATGACCTCCTCGGCAGCTCAGAGGCCGAGAGAGATCTTGGAGTCATAGTTGACTCCAAGATGAACGTGAGCCACCACCAGCATAATGAGGCCATCAACAAAGCCAATCACACCTTGTCGTGCATGAGCAGATGCACGACCAACAGATCGAGGGAGGTGATGCACGGGTCAGGCCGCAGTTGGAGTACTGTGTCCAGTTTTGGACGCCGCACTTCAAGAGGGACACAGAGGATCTGGAGAGCGTCCAGAGGAGGGCCACTCGCATGATTAATAGCCTCCGTGCAAGACCCTACGAGGGGAGGTTGAGGGATCTGGATCTCTTCAGCCTTCGCAAGAGACGGCTGAGGGGAGACCTTGTAGTTACCTAGAGGTTTATCAAGGGAGGACAACGGGGAATTGGAGATGCACTGTTTACCAGAGCACCCCAAGGAGTAACTAGGAGTAATGGGTGCAAACTAGCGGAGAGGAGATTTAGGTTAGATATTAGGAAGACATTTTTCACAGTAAGGGTGGCCAGGATCTGGAACGGGCTGCCAAGAGAGGTGGTGCTGTTACCTAGCTTGGAGGTCTTCAAGAGGAGGTGAGATAGTCACCTGGCTGGGGTCGTCTGACCTCGGTCCTCTTTCCTGGCAGAGGCAGGGGGTTGGACACAATGATCCATTGTGGTCCCTTCTGACTCTACGATCTATGAGTCTATGAGGTAGCTCTCCTCCCATGGCCACGCAGGAAATCAGTGTTTAGTTAAGTGTGTTTCTCACAGATCGGAGCTGAAGTTTGCAAACTTTCGGAGCCTGAAATCAAGACCTACCGTCCATGTAAGGCACATGAAGTGGCCTGACTTCCTCCTCCTCTGAAATGCTCATAACTTTGTGGTGACCAGTGACCTTCAGGCAGTCCCACTGCCTCTGTCCAGTGCTTTCTAGGCCTCTATTTGTACATCGCATCCCTTCACCTGAACAGATTATGCGTTATGCATTTGAATAGTATGTATGAGTGATTCATTCTCTCTCCTCCCCAGCCCGGTCTCCCTTGGGATGCTTTTGGAAACAAGATGTGGCATCTCAATGAGTCTATTCTCCAGCTTAAATGTTAAACAAAGAAATATATTCTGTGTGCTTTGTATATAAACAGAACCCGGATTACATTTCAATCGCCCTATAAGATGAAGTGCCTCTCCTGTTGTGTCTCTCTCTGTTTAAAATAAGATTTCCTGCTGATTCCCTTGTAAGATACAGTGATAACCACTTTGTGCAGCAATAAAAAAAATCAGCACAGTGATGAAAGGGGAGAAGGCGCGGTTCGCATGCAGGGCTCGGCTTGCCTTCAGCACGTCACCCCCAGCTCCCCTGGCCTGGGCTTTCCGTTTATGACTACTTTTCATCTGCAGATCTGAAAAACCTGAGCCAAAGGAGATAAGTTTTGATAGATGGGCAGGCTCGAAGCACACAAACTTATTAAAAAGCTGCATCCAACTCCCAGTGAAACCAGTGGTAAGGCTGCTGTTGTTTTCAGTGAGCATTGGATGAGGCTCCATATGACCTGGCCTAAGTGAATCAGTGATAGAGTTGGGAGAAGTATTTGGATCTCCAGGATCCCTGTGGCGTGCTTTGCCTGTTGAGTCACAGTGTCTCGCTCTTGGTTTCCAGCTGTGTTTAGCTCTGGTGCTGTTGGAGCTTGAGGCTGAACGTGCATGAACATGTTGGAGATGCATCTTTGATCTTAAGAAATCTGGACTTTCAGAAATGTATCTTAAGGGACCAAGGAAGGGAAGCAGACCCTCCACCTTCAGGTTACTGGGATTCAGAGAAGGAACAAAGTGGCTGGGTGCCCCAGCAGTGGCAACTGCTGGGGCTTGGATCCAGGCCTGGCTGGAAATTGGCTCAAAATTGTTCCTTATACGAAAAGTAGGCAGGAGGCAGGGCTGGTTGGCACCTTTATAGACCAGCTCATTCAGAGAGGCATGAGCTTTTGAGAGATGCTATGCTGAAGGAAAGGAAAGGTAGGTGATTGTGCTCGCTTGTAGGCTGCGGTCCATATCACGGCAGCGAGCCAAGGGCTGAGCTGCCCTCATCCCAGAGATGGCTCCTCAAGGTCAAGGTTGAAGCTCACTGTCAGGGCAAGACGTGATGCTCGCATTGCCGCTCTGTGTGGATGAAGTCCAGTACTTAGGTTTCCAGTGCCCTCCTGTAGAGCGAGGAAGGACTCTGGATTCAGCCTCCATCAAGGGGTCAACTCAATCTCTCTGCTCCCCCTCTGCAAAGCAGGAGCAGCAGTACGGTCTTTGTCTTCGTCTCTGTTGCGAGCTGTTTGGGGCTGAGATGTTTCGGCGCGGCTGTATTTGTTCAGCACTGAACACAACGAGGCCCTGCTCTTGGTGGGACCCCTGCCAGCCTTGCTTTGTTATTTTATAACCCGGTCGCACCTAGCCGGGTCCGTTTCAGAAGCAGCGAATTAACGAGAGACGTGCTCCCTAACCATCCTGCCTCTCCAATGTTTCCGAAGCTGAGCTCTGGCGTGCTGGGTATTCCAGCAGATGCTCTATTGTTTCGATCCCCCCGAGAGCTGCACGAAGCTCCTTTCACTGGTAGAAATATCAGTCTCTTCATACAAGGAGGAGGAAGGGATGGTGGCGATGGGGGAACCGGAGTGCTTCATAGTCAAGCACTTAATTTTGGCAATCCCCATCCCTGATGGAAATGCTCATCACCCTGGGCTGGCACTTCTGACTATCAGAGACTCGTTACTTGCGCTCGGATACATGCGCTCACAGCTGTATTTCTCGTGGAGCAGCATTGATCTACTGTGCCCAGTTAGCTTTAATCCGAGGTATTGCATTCCCTACGGAGATTCCCCCAGGCTATCTCCGCTCCCCCTTTCTGACAGCTGAATGTGACAGCTAGAATTACCTCGACAGCACAATCGAACGGCGACTCTCCCGGCAGCCAGCCGCGAACCTAGGCGCGCACACTCTGTTTGCTTCGTTTCTAATTAAGCAGTAATATCTCCTGTCTGGGTTGCTAAATGCCCCGCTCCCGAGACAGGCTGCGAGGAAATGTTATAAACGGAAACAAGCAATAGAAGTTCCTTTTCTTATCGATTCCCATGATGAACAGGTCTGTGCAAGAGTCAGACCTGCCCTCGGGCTGTGCTAACTTCAATCTGAAGAACATAAGGAGACCAATTCATAAAAAAAATAATGCACCATTTGCCCAGCTTTTCCACAGGCCTAAGGACAAAGAGAGTGTGAGCAGCGAGCACTTCCCCCCTCCTGCCCTCTCTTTCCCCCCCTCGATTATTGAGGTGCATGCTTTCAAAATGCTTTACCCTTTCACCCTGTGCACAGATGGAGACCTCTCTGCAACCTGTTCACAGGGCCTGAATGGCTTTAAGATGTTTTCCATGCTCCAGAGATCAAAGAAAGCAAATTGCAAGAGAATGAGGGGAGAGAATAAACTTGAGAGGCCTGGTAGAAGAAGAGCGATTGAGGCACAGCCTTCCCCACGGCAAAGCCCCTGTTATAAAAGCACTGGATTTGTCTCCGCCGGTCTAGCTGTGGGATTTGAAGGGTCCCTTGCAGGAACGCTGGACATTGTAATGCATGTCAAGAGGTTCTCGGAGGCTGCTGGGTGCAGACAGAGCCTGTCTAGCCCTCAGCCAGACTCAAGTGGGTTTCTATGGCTGGTACTCCTTAAAATCTGGCTTGGTGTTAAATAATCCCACAAGGGACTCTCTTGAAACCAGAGGGCCAAGGCAGGGCGGACCCTCCGGTTCATATTTCCGCCAGTAGCCACAAGAAGGAAAGATGTTGCGCGTATAGACCAGAGAGCGGGGCGAGCACCCGCTCGGCTCGGCGTCTCCTTCTTTTTCAGGAGTTCTTCCTCTTGAGCCCCGAGTCTTCACGCGACCTAACATGGCACCTATTCCAGGAGCTGGGCCTGGACCAGGCCCTTTCAAGACAGATGGATGTAAGCTGGAAGTGACACTGAAAGAACGGCTGGCCTCCAGCCTTTCCAGCATGTACTTCTGTTATTTATTGTCACATCTGTTCTAATGAATGTCAGCTGCATACCTGCCCGAGCTGAGCTAGCTTCCAAGCGTTGTTTAAAAGCAGGCAGGGAAAGCTTGGATGGCCACTGGTATTTCTGCTCTCCCATTACAATGCAGAAATCAGGAGTAGCTGCCAGCACCTGTTTGCATGCCTCCCTCCCCCCTCTGCCTCCGCCACCACATGCCTGGCCTCTAGTTGTTGCTTAAAATATATATTTTAATAGCTTTTCCTTAAATAAATAGGAAGCTGTTTGTACTGGGGAAAGAGGGTTATAGTTAATCACACTTATTTGGCTGCTTCCACTGCAAGGAGATTGAAATAGCAGCAGGATGCAATGCTATGTCATGGCAAATGTCGCAAAGCTCTAGCAATGCAAATAGTTTTAGGATAAAAACCCATGTCTTTAATGAAGGAAGGAAGCAGGGTAGGTACATTGAGCTCGTGCATCGGATGCCTGCGTCGTGCTGAGTATCTTTTCGACCTGTCCATGAACTTATTCGCTGTATTTGTTCATTGGAAAATGAGCACGGCGTCATAACATTTGGGGGCCTTGTGATATTAGGATCAGATTAAAAGGATCAGTTAGAAATGCAATGCCAAAATGGCCCACAAGGCTAGGCCGATGAGCTGTTACCATTATGACTGCTATTAGCCCCAAAGCATCAAAAATAAGCAGGAGCAAAGGGATCAAACAAACAAAAATGAGAAAGCTGACTTCCTAGGATTTTATTTTTATTTCATCAGTCGTAGTGGAAGGGAGTTGGATTTGTTTCAAATAAAGACAGGAATAAATAAGCAAACACTTCCCTGCAGCCTTTCCAACCCAAAGATGGTCTAGTCGAAGGTGCAGCCAGAAACAAATGACCGACTACTGGTAGCCCCTTTAATTGTTCGAGTTATGGGAAATGCAGGTGGGGGACAATCAACTTAAAGCAGCACCGTACCTAGACTCCTGGTGGCCCCCCTCTTAGTACTGGGCTCCCCTTCGCCAGAGATAATGATAATAATAATTTTAAAATGACCATTTTTGGGCCCCTTTTCTGTCCGGGCCCTGGGCAGCTTCTCGGTTCGCACATGCCTGTGTCCAGCCCTGACTTACAGGGTGCCCAGTGACAGATTTAATAGTATCTTTTACTCTGAGAGGGTGCTAAGTGCAGGTGCCGACATCTTTGGAAAACATCATTTTGCACAGAAAAGTCGTCTTTTTAAAAAAATGCACAGAACGTCTAATTTCACTTCCGACTTTGCCCCGAGGATTGCCAGGTTCTCACGGTGTCACAACCGAGAGTGAATGCCACAGCCGGGATTTCTGACAGCCCCCCGGAGCATCTGCCTTGCAGGACTTTATTCTTCCTAAAAAGGGTTTTCAACGTGGTTTGATCATGTCCACACGTGCCTGGAAAGCTCTTTCAGCCTCGGTTCCGCAGCACCTTTTGCTGCCACGCGCCATGAGAGATTGAGGCACGCCCAAGCTTTCCTTACGCGCAGTTCACTAAAAGAGAACAAAAGAGAGAAATCCATAAAGCCAGGCTGCGGATAGAGATTGGGTTTTTTTGTGTTTGCAGGGAGCAGGCTCTAGCTTCGGGGCTGCACTCAGTGTTGGAGCGAGTCTGAGCTCAGTGGCGTTACGCCGGAGATGGGATTCGATCGCATTTAGTGAAAGTGTGTGGTGAGCTCCATGCAGCTACCCCGTGAGCTGGAGCTATCCCGAGACCAGCTCTTGCCATTGACGTGCCTCTAATGGAACGGGCTTCTCGCATGACCTTCAAGTGACAGCCCTGCTAGAGAACAACAGTGCAAAAGCCAGGCAAGCAGCCTTTGTGATCTGGTTCCCAACCTGACCTAATATGTCGATGTCAAAAGAAACAAAAATCTGGGTGGACTCGAATGGGTCCGGTACAACCCAGTGGATTCCACTTTGTGGAAAAACACTGCGCCTATGCGCGCACGAGGTGAAGAGAAATCACTCAGGGAGGCTGGTTTTGATCGAAATGGATCTTGAGAAGGAGTTTGGCAAGCTTGCTTTACAGCCTCCTTTAATTTTAACACGAGGAAGTGTGCTTAGGATGTAGTCTTGACTCCTTTGTGGTCTTGATGTTTCATGTGTAGCATCCAGTAGCCCTTACTGCAGATGAGGTCCCAGACTTGGGCAGATGTTCAAACAGCTGGAAAGCTTTTGTCTGGAATGGATTAAAACAGGGGTCCTCAACCCCTGGCCTGTGGGCCTGATCTAGCCTCTGGTGCCGTGTTATCTAGCCTGCAGGGCTCCTGTGGCTCTCCGCTGTGGGCCGTGGCCCTGGGTGCTGGCTCAGGTGCATGGGGTGAGATCCTGCTGTGTGGGGCTAGGTGGTGGCAGCGTAGGGCCCCAGCACCCGATCCCCCCCATGCAAAGCTGGGTGGAGGTGGCACGGGGCCCCAGGTGTGTGGCACATCGGGTCCAGATGAAGCCACGCGGGCTTGGTCCTGGTGCGCGGGGTCTGATCTGGACCCAGTTAAATACCATTGGATTAAAAAGCCTGCCTAGCTTCCATGTAATACAGTGTGCCCATCTACTGGCATGGCCTAGTGGCCACCAAAGAGGGTCACGACAGCATGGTGGATAGTTGTGCTCTGATCAGAGCACCGCCTTGCCCACCTGGAGGTGCAGATGCTCAACACGTTTCTGAAGGAAGAGGTGCTGTTGAGCATCAGGGAATGCCGACAAGTGTGGGAACCCAGGCTCTGCAAACCAAAGCATGCATCGCCGCCTAACAGAGCGGTTCGGGCTAAAGGTCCTATTTGTTGACTTAAGACTTCTGTCCTAAATCATTCACTGGATTTTTCCCGCCCCCCCCGTTTCTTGAGCCATAATACTGTATCCTCCACTTTTTTAATCTCAGCTGAAGCTCCAAGAAAGCTCCTTTTGTCTGATTAAGGATTGTCAGAATGATTGATGTGTTCTTGCAGGAAAGAGGTGAGTCGTCTTGTCTTGACAGTTCGGTTTGATAGCCAAGTTGAGACTGACCCTTGCTGACACTCTCCTCTTAAAATATCTGTGTTTTTCATCGCCTAGATAATATAGCACTGCAGCTCGGGAGACAAGGGCTTCGCTCGGGGAATGGCAGCGTGCTCTGGGGTTCTCTGCAGAGTACCGGCGGATGTCGCATGAAGGTCGAAGGAGCAAGGGTTCCCGGTTGGAATAGCATTCCCGCCGAGCCCTAGAGACTATTTCTAGAACTACTGCCGAGGTTAGGGGCCATTCACATCACACAAGATCCTTATGCACCTTTTCAGTTTTCATGCATCGTGGTTAATCATTTCTGGGACGGTTTCTCTTTTTTTGCCAGTAGGCAGATGCTGCCGGGAGCCATCCACGAGCTCACAAGCTAAGCCAGAGTAAAGGGTTACGTGGTGCAGGGAAGGGCACAAGGCACCAAACGTGGGTATGGGTTGTGAAGGCACAACACGCTGCTTTTCCCTAGCTCAGGTTTGAGGCATGGGGCTGTGCTTTATGTCTGGCTACCCACATTCCTTGTGCTCTTCCTTTTCCACTAAGGGTCGGCGACTCCAACCAGGAGCAGGACCCCCCTGTGCCAGAGGCGGTACAAATACTATAATAAAAAATGGCCCCTGTCCCCAAAGGTCTGGGACAGACATTGCATAAACCGGTTTGACCCAAATCAGTTAAGTCTGATACTACATACAACCAGATTTGTCTTAAGCCATTTTGGAACTGGTTTACATGCACTGAGTTTCCGTTCTGTTACAGGTTTAAACCAGTTTCCGATGACTTAAACCGGTTTATGTGTAACTTCTGTCCTTAGCCAAAGAGTTTACAGTAGAAGCAGACATAGCAGGTGGTGGGAGAAACTAAGTCTTTCCATCTCCTTTCTTCAAATAGGGACCCAAGGCACAGACAGAGTAAGTGGGTTGCTTAAGATCACACAGAGCAATAATGAAGTATACCGTAATCAGTGCAGGGCTAACTGGAAGCCTTTGCCATCAAGATTTCCCAAAGCACAAATGGAAAGATGGCTCTCAAACTTACCACTGCATGATGCCCCAGCCTTCTTTGGAAAGGGACTTTTAGTCTTGAGCTCTGAAAAATTTCCAAGGTTGCCTCCCAAATTTATAAGCCCAAGGTCAAACGGTGAGTCAGTGTAAGAGCCAGGTGTAGCATGCAGATCTCCTGACATATATCCAGGCCTGCTGCCATTAATCTTCAGAGATTGTAGTTCATGATGACTTCACTAGAAATCTCTTTGCCTTTCATTTTTCTTATTTAAAAAAAAAAATGCTGCGGCTGACCAGCATGGTGGGCTTTGCTTTTTTGGATAACGTCAAAAAAAAAAAAAAAAGTCTTGTCATTTAGGTGTGTGGCTTCCTGGAGAGAGACAATTTTTCATGAAAGATTTCTTGGCCTGCTGGGCTGATGCACTAGGCTGTAAAACGTCTCTATCGGGTCAATGATCCGCAAACTTCAGTCACACCGGGAGTGGAAGAGCATGACATGATGGTCTGAAGCAGCGATGGGCAAACAGGGAAAGGTTCAGGATGGTATTCCTTAGCCATTGCATGGTGGCTAAGGATTTTGAGACATGCTGCACGGGGGACATCCTGTGCATTTTATGAGTGGAGTTGCCGATTCTCAGAAGAGGACTAGCGATCTTAAGGCTATGCAGTGAGCCTGTGGCAGAGCTCAGGAAAGACGCAGAGTCCTATCCCCTCTCACCAGCAGAACAAACACTAGGACCACAAGCAGGAAGGACTTGCGGTTAAATCTGAGTTTAGGAAGTTTTCCTTTGGCAGTAAGCTTTCTGAAGCAGGCTCCATGTGCTTGCTACTGCTTGGTCATTGCTTAGCACAGCGATTCTCAACCAGGGGCCTGTGAGCTCCTTTTAAGCAGGGTGCCGCACACTGGTAGTGCGGATAAGTGTGCAAACACCTGCACACGATGCACAAGATCAGCCCAGAGGTTTCAGACAGAAATCCAGTGTCACAAACATTTTGCGCTCCCGTGGGCTTTCGGAGGTCTTTGCAACGCAACAATTGCTCCAGCATTTTTCTGTAGTGAAAAAAGGCAGTGAAAAACGAAGAGCTGGCATTTTTTGAGTCTAACCAGGGGTGCCTTGTGTCTAAAAAGGTTGGTAACCGCTGGCCTAGCACAACCGCTCCGATTCCTGACTTGGATCTCAGATAAATCTGGGATGTGATAGTGAATGTCGGCGAAGCACTTGGATATTCCAGCCACGAGGGTCGTGTAGTCCCCAGACAAATCATTTATATCTAGCATGAATCAGCGTAATAAATCTCTTCCCCTCGCCCCCATCCTGTTCCCTTTTATAGGAGTCGCTGTTGCCTCCCATCTCCTCCCGTTCTTGGGCCTGATCTTATTCATGTCAATAAAGACAAAAACCGGAGGCTAAGAAGCTGATGCAACAAAACAAGTGACGCAGTCTTTATTGCTTGCATTTCCCCCCTCTCCTCGGAGTGCAGTCCGTTACCCTCCACTGTGTGCGGTATCTAATTTGTCTGATAAGACTCTCAGGATAAAGGAGCTTGCCTTAGTCTGCAAAGTGCTGCGTGTTCCTATGGCACAGCGTGACTCCTGCAGACCCCAAAGTGCAGGCCTTTGTCCTCGCCTCTTGGGGCTGCAAAATCCAGCGGGAAGTCTTTTAAAACCAAGCGTGCCTGTGAGGCTTTCAGTACCTTGCAGGTCCTGGGGGTTCCCGTGCTTTTAGAGGGGTGGAAAACAAAGGGAAGGGTCAGCAGACAGCATGGTTCATTAGCCAGGGCACTCGAATTTGGGGGGAGAAGGCTGAGGGGCAGATAACAATTTCAGGAGCATTTGACTGACCTAAGAGTTGAAGCCCTGTTGAACAGCAGATCCAGGGAACAGCTGGTGCATTGCCAGCAGATCAAGGGAAGTGATTTTTCCCCTCTATTCTGCACCGGTGAGGCCATGTCTGGAGTATGGTGTCCAGATTTGGACCCCCCCCAAATATAGAAAGGATCTGGACAAATTGGAGAGAGTCCAGTGGAGGGCAGCAAAAATGGTTTGGGGCCTGGGGGACACGATTTAAAAGAGGCTGCGGGAACTGGGGTTATTTAGTCTAGAGAAGAGGAGACTAAGAGGGGATTTAAGAGCAGCCAAAGAGGATGGAGCTGGACTCTTCTCAGTGGTGACAGATGACAGAACAAGGAGCAACGGACTCAAGTTGCAGCAAGGGACGTTTAGGTTAGATATCAAGACAAATTTTCTCACTAGGAGGGTAATAAAACACTGGGACAGGTTACCCAGAGAGGTTTGTGGACTCTCCATCCTTGGAGATTTTTAAGACCCGAGTAGACAAAGCCTTGGCTGGGCTGATGTAGCTGGGGCTGGTCCTGCTTTGAGCAGGGGGTTGGACTACATGTGATTCCTGAGGTCCCTTCCATCCCTAATTTTCAATGATTCGTGATCCATGAAACCTTGAGACCCCAGGCACTCCTGAGATCTACTCTGGGGTTGAAAGCCCCAAATTCATGTTCTTTTGCAGATCTTTTGTGTCCCCTCTCCCCTCTATGCCTCACTTCCCCATCCTCTGTCTCTTTTGATTGTGAGTCCTTCAGAGTCTTACCGTGTATGCGTAACGGTTAGCACGACTTTGCCTCTACGGCCCCCCACAATACAAATAGCACACCTCCTCATATAAGAGGTGTTATCTGATTTCATAAAAGCGTAGTCTGGGTTTTTGTACAAGCTGTTCCTTCCTAAGCGGAAGACCTGAGCTCTGCAAGTACATGATGTGGTAGAAAGGGGGGTGGCGGGGCTTCCTAAGGAGCTTGCACACCAAGGAGGTTGCAAAAGCCAAGGTCACAGATGGCACAAAGCAGGTGACTGGTTTTCTTGCCCCGTGAAACTCTACAGGTTTTCAGTATTTTTTATTTCTCCTGCTCCAAGCAGGGACAAGGCCATGGTTTTCAGGAAACATTTTGTGAAACGTGAGTGGTGCAGTGAGAAAACCGAGGCAGTTTTGCCCTCAGTAGGTAGGGAACTGAGGCACAGAAGGGCTTATGTGACCAGGCCATCTGAAGCCAATCTTGCAAGACTCAGGACAGCATTTTAACCACAGAAATCTGTTCTCTGGGAGGCAGGTGAATTTTGGACCGGCGCTACCACTGCTGTTGACTGTTGTATGTAAAAGAGAGGACTTCCTGCTGCAGAGCTGAGAACCTGGCAGTAAAACGGGGCATCTTCAAATTCAGTCGTATGAGTGTGTATTTCCTCGGGATATTCTTGCCACTGAAATGAAAGGGAAACTATCTCATTTTGCTTTGGGCTTTTGTTTCTAGATACAGCATTGGAGTTGGATGGGAATCCTTCCCAGCAGGTGGAGCACAGCAGCAAAGTTAACAGGCCGACTGTGTATCTGTACTCTCACTTTCAGAGAGAGAGGCTGTGCTATAAGTGCTGTCTGCCTCCTACATCTCAGGGAAATACTATGGTATTTGTGGTAGAGGAGATACCTTTGATTAGATCAACTCGATTTTTGCAAAAACAAAAATTGCTTTAATTGATTTTTAATTTAATTTAATTAATTCTTTAATTTAAAGAACTTTTTTTTTTTTTGGCAAAAAATGAGTTGGTCTAATCAAAGGGATCACCGCTACCATGAGTTCTGATTGCTTTTGCCTCTAGATCAATATGGCTGCAACCTGGATGCCTAAGCCTTATCTTGGCATTTAGATGCTCTCCTTTGCTTCTCTAATGAATCCTCAGCTATGTGAAATTTGACTTCTGTGGTGAGGCCCGTGTCGAATGCAAATACCTGCACTTTTGTGGCACCTTTCCTTTAAAAACCCTAGTGAGCCTGGCTGGCTATGGAGAGCCAAGGTGCTTCCAGGGAAGCTGAGGCACAAAGTTGAGAGCTGGTTAGGATCACATAGCAAGCCTGTGTAGAGCCAGGGGTGAGATCACTTGGCTTCCAGCCTCATACTGTACCTGCTAGACCAGGGGTGGGCAAAATGCGGCCCGCCAGGCCGTTTTATCCGGCCCGCAGGGCCCCTAAAAAATTTAGAAAATTAATATTTATCTGCCCCTGGCTGCCTGTCATGCGACCCTTGATGGCTTGCCAAAACTCAGTAAGCGGCCCTCCACCCGAAATAATTGCCCGCCCCTGTGCTAGACCGTGTTCCCTTGTGGTTTGCGGCTGGGCTTTGCAGACCCTTCCCACCCTGCCAAACATCATGTCAATGCATGTAAGCAACTAAAGGTGCCAGCTACGGGGATCAGCATATGGTAGAGCCAGAAGAACATGTCAAAGGGAAATAAAAATACCTGCTGAAGTATTTTTCAGAATTTAAAGTCGTAGATATATTGTTTTCTCAGCCATTCAGCATTTGGGACGTCTTTCATTTGGGGATTTCAAAGTGGTGCACTAGTATCTTAACTAATCCTCCGAACATGAAGGAGATCAGTGGGTTTTCAACCTGTTCTGCACATGTGGAAACCAAAGCTCTTCTGAGAGGTGAAGCGATCTGCTCGTGCAGCGGGTCAAGTGCTGAGTTTGGGAAAGAGCTCGAGTCTTAGTTTCCTGTGCGCAGCTCTGACCACTAGACACATTCTCATTACCAACCCCTCCTAACTCCCCCCAAAACACCCCCTGCCCAAAATTACTGGCACATTTGAGATCCAAACTTAGCTACCTGCTCTGAGACACCAGGGCTGTATTGTAAAATGACTTATGAGCATTGGGCAACTAGAGCCGAGTGTGAGAAAGAAGACAAGCATTTGTTGTGAAAGCAAAGAAACGCATTTGAAGAGTTTCATGGTCTCTGCAAAGAGAAACAGAGAGAGAGGTCAAATTTTGTGGCTCTCCGAGGCTGGCTGGCTTCTTTAATATGTTTTTCATATACATTTCAGAAGCTTGGTCAGACACTAATAAGGCATGCAGCTCCATTGTGCTTTATGAACCACACTGACTTTGTAGGAGTGACAAGTTCATAAATATTATTCTAGCAGTGTCTTGTGAAGGGTATTAGACAGCTTGGACCACCTGCTGGTTGCTTCCTTCTCTTTGTGGGTCTTTGAAAACAGTTAGACTTGGCTTTATTCTTGTAACAAGAGCAACGTTACCTATGGAGTACACAGGATCTCCTCACCATCAGGCCTTTTATCTTGTTTAGACTCCTTCAAACACAGCCACATAAAAAGGTAATAAACACACTTTGTTCTCGGGAGTTAATTTAGTCCTTGGAACGAGCATGGGACCGAACAGGGCTAAACCTTCTTCTCTGCCATTGGCATGGTTGCGGTGACGTGATAAAGAGTTTGTGCCACTGCCTTGCTTAACCCTGAAATGGAGGCAGGGACCCTTCAAAGGTAATCTTCCTTTGCACTTTTCAGTAGGGTCCGTCTCCCCCATTTTGCCTTCTCGGGTCAAACTCATCCCTATGCAGAAAGTTGGCAGAAGGCCCCCGGCTCCATTCAAACCCTTCTGCTTGAAGGTAGGTTCAGGCGACATACAGCACTGGTGCGGTCCCTCTGCATGGGGTGGCCTTCGCTCTTGAACCTTGATGCTGCAAGCTGCTCCACTCGAACAGACGTGGCCTCCACGAGGCCCCGTGGACTTCAAATCTGATCTTCGCTTGCAGGATACTTAGGGTTCTTATGTTCTCCACGGCGCTTGGTGGCAGTGGTGAACCTGTCCTAAAGAGTAGTAGCTACAGAAGGAATCCGAAATTTTTAGTTCATAAACCTCATGCTCATTTTCTCTTTAGGGGATTTAAGGGAAAATCACCCTTAAGAAGAGGATGCTTGAAAACAAGCCTCTGTTCAGTGTGCCTGTATAATGCAGCGTGCTGCGGAGATAGTTACCTGCTGACATGTTCACATGCCAGTGCCAGTAGCTTTTACCTTCAGCTCCCTTGGGTTTGAGGAGGAACTCACAGTATAAGACTCAGAATCTTCTTACCTGGCCAGGAGAGCTGCAAACGTGCCAGGTAGGGTGAAGTTTTCAGGATGTGATGTTTTTGTCCACCATAACAGGGACGACAAAGCTAGAGGATATAGAAGCTGGGGCCGCTCACTCGGCACCTCTTAATGGTCTGCTTTCAGAACTGGAATCCAGCATGTTGTGTGTGTGGACACCTTGTCGCTTAATCCCCGGAGCAAATCTAGGAAGGGGATGTTTTATACTTTCAGGGTTATGTAGCTGCTGCCAAATGCAAATGGAAGGCCTGCTTTGTAGGAACAGGGAGTCCAGTGGAAAAAGAAGCTGCAAAATCACCTTCTTCATATATGTGGAGAGTCCTTGTCTGACTTGTATAGGATACTGCAGATCTGGAAGGAGTTCTTTATCTTCCATAGAGCATGTTGCTTAGCTTGATAATTGCAATACCTTGACTGGGTTTCTTTTTTTTTTTTAAATCTTGCAGTATTGGCACCTGTGGAGCCTGGCAAATGAGCAGCATTTTCTTTAAATGTAAAGGTCAAGTGTTTCCAGGATATGTGCAGGAATTATAGATTGGACCATGGCAAACTATGTGTAGATCATACGTCTGCGGGAGCGCGAATCCTCCCCCCCTCAAGCACATCCCCGTTTCTGTGTTTGAACACCAGTATTTTGTACTCTGGGAAAACATCTGTATAAGAAGCTAGCAGGAAATAGCCTCTCTTGCCCTTTTTGGCTGTGTTCAATTGGGGAAACGGTGTGTAGTAGTTCTGTTCCTTTGGATTGCCTCAAAAATAGAAAGGGATGCCTATCCCAAGGCCCTAAGCTTCCCAAACAGAGTACAAGAACTAGAAGTAAATGAAGAGTATCCTATTGCCTGACCGCCGGCAGAGCTTAGCAGTGGGAGCTGGAGCACCGATGTAAAGAAGCCATTTTCCAGTGTTGTAACTAGTTTTGCTATTGGTCGACTGCATGACCTGAGGCAAGATGCCTGCAGGTCCTGGCCATGTAAAACTCCCGCCGACTTCAGTTCAAATTAATCGTCCCCTGTGCATTAAACCCTGGAGCATTGAGACTGCTCTGCTTAACCCAGCTCTCCCTCCAGGGTTTATGGGTTTGGGTCTTTCCCCACGTCCTGTTTTGGTAAGGCTTAGGAAGCAATCTTCAGGGTACGACTCTTCTATCTCCACGGTGGTTCTCGCCTCCTTGGTGCCTTGCTGGTGAAGATCGGTGAGGTCCACTGCTAGGTCCATCAGCTTGGTTGCTACTGCCCAGCTCCTGGCTAGGATCCCAGGCATCTCTGGAAAGCTGTTTAACCCACCATCTCTCAGTGAAGTGGAGATCTTTTAAGACACGGTACAGTCTGAGCCTTTCTCCACTTGATTCCAGAAGTCCGGGGAATCCCTGCATGCTAGATGATGGCAGCCATTTAATACTGAGTTGACAAAATGCATGCATGCGTGCCATGCCCAGCTGGACTCTCTCGGTAGGAAAACTCAGTAGGAGAACAGAATGTAACGAGCCAACTTGGGAGCAGCGATGATTATTTTTGTGAAGAGGGTTCTTGCTGTTCTTTTATTGTAGAAACACCAGTGAGCCATAACATTGCTAGGAGGGAATATGATGTACAAAAAAAAAAAGGGAAAAAAATCCTACTTAAGTCTTGCAAAGCTACAAATAATGCGCTGCGAGACTGAACAACTGAGATGAAAAATAATTGCGCTCCTATTTTTCTCCAGCTTTTCTTATCAATGACTTTATCACCTTTGGTTTTATTTTACACCTTATTTAGACTTTACTGTAATCCCTGCTATTTCACCATTGACACCTCCTTAATACCTTGTCTAACACCTCTGACACCTCTGGCTAATGCCCGTGCCCTTATATAATACAGAACAGCTCCGGCAAAAAGGGGAAAAAATAAAATGGAGAGGGAGAGAAATTATTCAGTGTTCAGCCGCTGTGAATAATAACCGTTGAGAGGAGAGTTGGGGTGAACCTTCCTTGTGTAGCTGAACTTTGATAGCCAGCCACATTCGTCCACATTCAGCCATTTCTTATTAAAGAATTTAATAAGATTTAAAGATTGGAAGGCAAGTGTTATGCTGAGAGAAAGAGAGAGGATTTATTGTGTGAGAGAAACTGCAAACTATAAAGGCTCAACTTAGTGAACTGAAGCAAATTAATTCCTCTTACTTAGACACACTGCGCCAAGTTCAACCCAATTTGAAAATTTCATCCTCTCTCCAGTTCCTGCTGGTGTTAGCAGGTTTAATGCCAAATTTATTTTGATCCCTGAGCACCAGTTGCCACTCGATTAAAGTCTCCCCAGCCTGCCCCAACTCCCCGTCCTCCTTCAAGCCGCGGTTTGCTCCATCCTGTCGAGGCCTTGCTCCCTTTTCGTTGATTTTGGTACTTTCGCTCTTTTTGAAATTGCCTCCCCTTGTAGGGCGCACTAGGAAGGATGCAGTTTTTAGCTAGGCATGCACCTGAAACTTTAGGGTCTCTTTCCACTGCGATAAACCGTCTCTGAACGGACCTCAATGGGTGCGGTCCTGTGCATCGCAGGTGGGAATGCACAAGGCAGGCTTGAACGGGAGGGGGACCTGGTTTTGCAGCTGCTAGATGGTCCTCCAGTCACCGCTCCATCCCAGCTGGAGTGTGGCATCGGACTCAACACCTCATCAGCGTGGAGTTACAATCTCATGTTGGCTCATGTCTCATCAGGTGCCTTTTCTTCCTTTACTGTCCTCCACCTCAGAGTCCAGGAGTAGCTCTTGAATCTCTACAACTCACAGCAATGGGCTAAATCTCATGCTCACCATTTTTTTTCCCCCGATCCTCTGCAAAGCATCTCTTTGGTGTATGTTCACTGGACCACGATGATGATGGGTGAAAATCTGTAGGATGAAGGCTTGCCTCTGTTTCCGACCTGCTGCCAGATACTGGCAGATTTCATTCTGAAGAGCAGAAGAAAACCATTATTTGCACTGAACGCATTTCTCTGGTCCGCCCCGTTGTTGTTGCTCCGTCCTGTATTCTCTGTATGCGGGGTTATGTCGTCCAAGTGAGGAATCTTCTCCATTTATCTTTCCTTGCTAAGATTTGAGCAAGGACCTTTCATAACAATCTTTAATAGCCATTTGTGCATAGAGATGCATCATGCCCCTAATGACATTGGTGCGATATTGGGAATTGCCGTGCCTCCCTGCTTCCAAAAGGTCTCTCCATTCACCGGTAGCACTGTGAGATCGGGCGAGAGCAGCCTTCTGTGCCTTTGAGCTACCTTAAAGTCCACAGGCTGTTCCAACAACTGGTTTTCTTGAGATCCAGATCTTCTCACCCCTTTTTCAGACCCCGGCTGCTAGAAGGCAAGACAGGTGGTACATACTTGAGCAGCAGAAGCGGACAGTGGCTGTTCCTACACGCAGCCACTAGAGTGCTGCAATACTAGAGCGAGCCGCACTGCTTCTCTTCCCAAGTCAGTAATTTCCCCGACGGTAACTCTTTTCCTCTGGATGATCTTCAGCAGGCTTTGTATGGAGCTGAATTTGTTTTTGGCAGCATGACCTGGAAGAACTCAGACTTGCAACCCAACCGCTAGAGATAAAACAGCAGTGCATATTTTTTTTTTTGCTCTCATTTCAAAGCCTAAAGACTATTGCTACATTACCTAGATTTAACTACCCATTAAGCAAACTATATCTCTAAAGCAAGGGATACAGCAGCTTTATTATAAGTTTATTACATGCTAATTCAAGCAAATAAATTTGCTCCAGCTGTGGAGCAAAAGAGATTAATAACCTCGAAGATCACTTTGCTGCTTTGATGAGTTTCTTGAACAGAGTGGAGTATATTTAGGAAGAGCAACTAGATTAGTCAAAACCCCCTTTAATTATTAGTGACACTGTGCAAACTGCTTCGTATGAGTGGAATACCAACTACTTAACTCCCTGACCTTATTATTCAAATAAACACTTCTTATTATAGCAACATGACTTGCTCGTCAACACATCAAATCAACTGCCTCAGTGGTGGATTTGAATGTCCCCGCTGTGTCAGCAGAGAGCATACGGACTTCATTAAGAGTATAATAGCCTTAAAGGTGCAGTCCCCTTTTTTAGTAATAATTTAAGGGCCATTATGTGCCCTGGAATGAACAGAATAGCGCACTTAAAATAGTCAGGAATGTGAAAGCCATTGAATGCCTAGGGTGTCTGAGATGGATTTTATTACCTATTTAGTCTCCCTTTAAGAATACATTGTGCTGTGATGTTCATTCTGGGACCTTCCGAATTTACTGTCGCCATCACTGGCTTAAAAACGTCTTCAATGAGCGTGTTTTGCTTCTGGGTTTTTGTTTTGCAAAATGTGCCTCTGCCTGGGGGGGCTGGGGTGGGTGTGCATATTGCTTGTGTGATTCCTAGTGACATTAGCAAGCAGGGAGGAGATAACGACAGCGTCTATAGAAAAGTGCAATGGGCTGCTCACCCTCTCGGGCGGAAACGGAGCACAGATGGGAGGAAAAGAGCTGGTCAGATGTTTCTTTGATGTAAAAGATTGGGCTTTATGATACGGTTCGACGTTCAGACAAATACACTTTTAGTTTTATCCATGGAAATCTCTCCGTGAAAATGCCTAAGTAACCGGTTTCCCAACCAACTTCAGTAAAGATGTTTCAGTAGCCTTAGTGCTGCTCAGCTGGACTTGGACAGCTCGACGTCCAGTTTTTCTTCTGTTGCATTAGGCAGAAACTTTCTGGTGTAGAGGGGCTTTCAAATCCCTTTAGGGCAAGTAGATGGAGCCCCCGAGCCACTCCAGATCTGAGCTCTGAACTTCAGCCTCGTCCCATAGGATGGATTTAGGAGGGTCCGGATGGGATGCTCTGATTTCAGGTTTGGGTACAGCATGTGCAGATTGCAATCTGGGATTCCCGGGTTGGTCGTACATCTGTTGGAAAAGATGTACCCCACCTGAACAAACAGTGCCGTTCCTCTGTGTTCGAAACCTGTTGGGTTTTGGGTTTTTTTAAAAAGAAACGGGCCCCGAGTGTCTTTGGTACATTCCCGCTATGATTATGAAGGCCGAATGCATTTTCTTGCCCTCGGGATTTTTGCTTAGTCTCCTCTTTCTCCTCCCTAAAAAGAAATGAGCCCTTTTCCCCCCTCAGCTTCTATTGTATGTAGAGCAAGCAAAAATGATGTATTAAATACAGCCTGTGCCGAAGCTCTGAATCAAATCAATTCTTTTTTGATTCCTTGAGCTTTTGAATTTTCAGCCCTGCTGAAGAATTGTTAGCAGAAGAATGGGGCTGAAGGAGCAATCCCTTTGTATCACTATTGACTCAATTATTTTGCCTCTTGATTTTCTATGAAACGGGCCAGAATGCCGCGCTGATACGCTGATTGCTAATGGCAGGGCATTGTTAAGCGTCATGTTTGAAGGCCCTAAGTGGAATACCTTCATCATTTTTCGTACAGGCTGCATTTGGGGGCCTAGTTTTATTTTGATTGATACAAACTGTAATGCACAGAAGGATGTGCAGGACAAGCTTTTAACCAGGAGCTGCAAGAAATACGCACTGCTGTGTTGTGAGCCGGCTTCACAAAGAAAGGTCACGCGTTGTCACTCCCCGTCTGTTACATCGGCGACCTTACTTTGTTTGACCTAGTTGCACTAATACGCTCAGAGTCACATGACTCTCCAAAGAGCCAATGAGGTGCGTCTCCTCCATGCTTCTGATCAATACGTCCGCCACGGTGTATTCCACAGCGGTTGCATTTACACAATGTCATTGACTATCAATATTGACAGCTGCACGCTTGTTCTTCGTCCGGGAGCGTGCTGTCAGTTATACGATTATTAATGCTACAGCTGCCGCCCAAACTCGGTGTTTTCAGCCATCTTCTGGGTTAATGGCGACTTTGTCATTTATCAGCAAGCGTGGTGCATTGTGCATCCTACTGGCAAAGCTGAATGCCATGCTTCTGTGCGCCTCTCTCGTGCAGCCTCCGCTCCCATTAAATTTGGATGGGAGTTGAATGTGCTCGGCACCTCTCTGCATTGAAGACCTGTTGCCCTGTTTGAAACTGCTGAGAGTCTGGGGCATTTGGGTATTTTTTCCGAAGTCCCTAAGCAGGCAGTCATATCAGCCCGACGCTTCTAAAACACGATTTTATCTCAGGCCATAAACTATTTTTATACCGAGTTGGGAACAGGTATATAGGAAACCACAGCTGTAAGTGGCCAACTGGGGGCAGGTGATACTGAGCACTTAAAGTGATTTGAGATTATAAAAATACTTCACGCTGGATGTGGAAGGTGCATTTAGATGCTGGGGGAGGACCTCCGCCCACCGCTATCTGGATTTAAGCTGCAACCTATCTATTCAGCAAACTAACGGCACGTCATTTATGAGCCTGGTCTGCCAAGGTAATGAATGGTGCCAGGTTGAAAGTGTCAGGCCCTCGGTTGCATACTATATTTTCATCGTATTCACAGATCCAAGGAACTGGGATGTTGCTAGGTCTCGGGGATGCTTTATGGTATCCTGTAACCTAGGATAACTGAGGCAGGAGCCCGCTAGGAAGGGGAAAGTGTTGTATTATAGAACAGGTTGCGTAGGCTCTCACCGGGGGCAGGTTTTCTAGGAGACGGCTGGCTTTAGCATCCCCTCCACCCTCCTCACCTGTGGGCCATAAGCGCTTGGATTTCCAAGGCTGCGTCTGTATGGTAGTCTTGTCATCCCTGCTGGCACTGCCCTCGGGAACACCGCGCTGCTCCAGAAGCAGCGTGATTCCCTCCGTGTACCCGTGGGCTGATGGTCACAATTAAGTGGCAGTGTCAATTAACCCAGCTCGAGCTAATGAACTGCTTGCATAGCCCCAGGGGCATTTTTTCCAGAGCAGTCTTCTGGTGTTGAGGTTCAGGTCCAGTATCTGTCCTTGGACAGGCTCACACAGGTCCCACCAAAGCCAACAGGTGCAACTAGAGCCACCTCATACAACTGGATGAGTACAACCCAGCTTGGCGCACTGGACGAAGCAGAGGCGTTTTGTGTCGGGAGCTCCCAGGCTCTGTCCCTGGCTCACTGCAGGGCGCTGATCAAGTTACTTTCATCTCTTTGCCTTTGCTTTCTCATCAGCAAACATGGGTAAAAAAGAGGCTCGAGCCACACAAATTTGGGACAGCTTGCTTCTTAGGTGCAGGCCTGTGGTTGTAAAAAGAGTGAGTAGTTGTAATTGCACCTCGTTGGGTACGGAAATGATAGACGCAACGCATAGAAAGTACTCTGAATCCTTGGATGAAAGGAAGAACCGAGTGTTAGTGTGCAAAGCATTATTATTAATGTCTCAAGCAACCTGCAGATCCACTTTTCCTTCTTTATTAAAGTCGCTGCTGTTTATATCAGCCTCTGAAATGGTTCAGTAGCAGTTAGATGTAGAAAAAACCCCAGTAACGCCCTGCAATGCATAGTCTGAAAGGAGCAAACCGAGGCACAGGACACAGCGCCCGAGGAAATGGATGAAATCAGTGGTTTAATGTTTTTAGCACATGGCAATTAGAAAATTTGAAAGAAAACCTGAATGTTAGGTTACGCTGAAGAGGGAGGTGGCCTCTGCTTAGGGCAAACGAAGGCTTTCTAACACATAGTTACTGAGCTGTCTTAGACAGGCGGAATAAGGGGTTCCTGTACCCAACAGACTGTAAAGGCTGCTTGGGAATCGTTACATCTGATTGTGCCTGTGACACATTGATTAATGGGACCTGCCCGTGGAGTGCACGCTGACACGACAACCGGAAGCCCGGGACCTGTATGCTTCAGTCGAGACTGGTGCCTCGCGGGTGTCTTGCAAATCAGCAGACCCCAAAGGTTTGTGTTAGCTATCCATGCTGCACTGATCACTTTGGAGGAGTATGCTGTTGTTTAAAAGTGGACCTTGTTAGTTGGCATCTGCCTGAAACCAAGCTGTGCCTGGACTTCTGACCGGTGTTGGAGTCCTATGGTAATCGCAGACTCCTCCTTTGTGGCTCGAAGCAACCCTCCGAGGAGCTGCCCTGTTTGCACAGAAACTTTCCAGCTAGTTGTGCAAAATAAGCTCTGCTGATTGCACTGAAAGGCTGCCCAAGGACGGGCACCTCCATGAACACGGATGGCAAAGGTGTGTTCAGTCAGTGGGCTTCATTAAAATGGTTAAATACCAGCTCAGAGAAGTTTATAGCATTATGTTCATCCACTGAGACAGCCGCGGTCCCACGCGGGGCTCAGTGCTTCATTCTGGAGCGCTTTCAATAACTTCTCAATTCTCTTGTCTTCCCAAACTGGAGTACCCATAGACATATGGACCCATATGGAGTACCCATAGACATTAACCTTCCAGCACTCCCACCGTAGTCAATAGAAGGGGTCAAGGTAAACCCGAGAGAAACTGCTTTTTGGTCTTTGATTTGCATTAGTGGTCACAGTGGACCCCAGCAGAAAGAGAGAGACCCTGGAGATTGTTTTAGAAAACCTCACTAGAGACGCAGCCGGTTTTAATTTGGCACAATGTTATGGCAACTTAAGCAGCTTAATTAAAAAAAATGTTATCGGCTTGGTATCTGAAGACCTGATCTCCCCCTGACTCCTTCCTGACCCTTTTCCATACTGTCTGCCACAATTAAATGCTATCACAGATGCAGGGGAGCTTTTGGTAGATTACTAATTTATGTAAAAATTGAACACACACTGTGCATGGGAGGAGCGAGGGGTGGGGGGAATATGAAGATACTGAGTAGCCTCCATAAACAGCTGCTTCACAACAGTGCAAGAAGGGCTGAGAATTTCAAAGCTTAAGAGAGTTAGGTGTGCACTCCATCTCCCATTGTAAGGGCTTGGGAGTTGAGTGCTTAATTCACTTAGGCCTCTTTTGGCAATCCAAGCCTGAGTATGTCAGAGCATTGGATCTTGCAGCCTGCTCCATGCTACAGGACCCCTGCTGAGGCACGCAGGTTGGCACTGGGGTCCGCTCACGTGGAGCATCTCGCACAATCCCGGAGGATTTACGTTGTGCACCCTTATAAAGAGGCTGAAACGTATATGCTGCAGCCTCTGCATCTTTCCCCGTCAATTTAGTAACTCCCTGCCCTTGCCGGACGGAGCCGAGAGCCCTCGCCTCGGATTTATAGCTCAGGCTGGATATTCCTGATGTAAATCTGTCTGCTCCAGGGTAAAATGGAACTTGTGCCCATTGTAAAGCAAACAAGAAAAAATGTACTGCTTTGGTGAAGCTTTTGCGATACAAATCGTGGCAGAAGCTGGGAGAAGCTTCTTCCCTGCAGGGGGAGGGCAATGAAACAGATTTTTTTTCCCTTCTCTCCAGTTTCGCAAACTGAACCGAGAGCCCAGATCCCCAACTGAATACATCACTAGGCTGAAAACTGGTGCCCGTTAAACAAAACACGTGCCTCCCTCGCTTGCCTGCAGCGTCTCAGCTCGGAGTTCCTTGCTTTCAGCGCTACTGCTGAGGACTTCTCCCGTGGTAAAGGCTGGTAAGGAATGTATTTTTGGCGATAGCAGTGCTGTAGGACCACAGAAACCTGGGGGACCTGAACTTGGCTCTTGGCGAGTGAAAAGCATTTCAGTTCCTCTTTTTCTTTCAATATCTGCTGTCTGTAACATTGAGCATCCCCAGCACTGACTGTTTCTTATGCAGCCAAGATAAGCTACTCTCAGCTGTGGGTCATGGACAACTTTCATTTGGGGCTTGAGCAAAGCTGTGAGAAGGAGGGGATCGGTTGCTTCTAGGTTTAGCACATGCCTAGCAATAACCCTCTTTGCCTGTCTGATTTGTCCGTAGACATGACACCTGGTGCTGGGCTTCCTCAAACCAGGCATAACGTGGCTAAGTCCCAACTTGGGAGGGGGATCTCCCCATCAGGTCACCGAGGTGGGTGGTGATTGCAGAGCTATCCTCCGTGATCGGCAGTACCCTAATGACCATGTGTCTTGCGCTGCTATGGCAACTTCTTTCGGATGAGACCTAGAACCGAGCTCTTCGCTCTTTATGGTCACTGATGACTCCACGGTACTTTTCATAATACTAAAGGTTTCCTGGTTGATTGCCAGGTTAGAGACTTTAAGTTTTGCCTTCCTAAAGTCCACGTGCCCTCTTGGTTTGCAATGATCCTTCACTTCCTTTCCTAACCATTTTGTAGAGTCTTGAGTTTTGTCTTAGAGCAATAAACAAAGAGTATATCCCTTTACAAAAGGATTTAGTGCACCTTTGGGAATAAAAGGTAGTATGCTGAATTTGAAATGAGCATAACCAGACCAGTGTTTTAGCCCGTGCCTCTCTGAGGCTTGGGATATTGCGTCTGTGCTTCCATCCCTTTAGGTCTGGGGAGGGAATATCATCATCTGTCCGTGCTTGTCATAGCTGCTTAAATGCAAAGAAAAGAGAGAGAAAGGAATTGTCTACAGAATGCTCTACCGAAAAGGAGAAGCGCTGCTGGGTAAATTTAGCCTTCTATTTCAGTAACACTTGAAAACACCTTCAGTGCAGAGCTGTCAGGGTAAAAAAAAACAACCCAAAATCAATATGAAATGATGATTTCAATTGGGCCCATTTTCAAAGCTGTCAGGAGTTGCAAGTGAAGTGCAGTAACCAGAAAGGAACAACACTTTTATTCAGACTTCTCTAAAGGGTCCAGTTTTCTAAGAGATGCAACTTTTTTTTTTGCCTTTACAAGAGGAGGATGCGGGTGGAAAAAGCGTTAATCTTTGAGTGAAAGGGTTTTTCTTTTTAATTCTTTTCCTTCCAGACCTTTTTTTTTTAGCAGCCAGAAAGCTTCATCCCCCCCCAAAGCCACATTGGCTTCAATGGCACAGTGTATTGGTCACTCGAACGCCGTCCCCGCTTTCAAGCGAGCAGTGTTCGAAGGAAAGCAGAGAATTAACCAAGTTGTTCGGTAGGCGTATTCCTCTTCTCTGTCGCCAAGTGATCCTGGGCTCTCCAAACCGCGGCATCACAAAGATCGCTTGACTAGCAGGTATAAACAAGCACCATGGAGCAGATAGTTTGGGAAGATTTCATCTCTTCCCTTATGCAATCAGAAGAACAACACCGCCAAAGAGATGAGCTCATGAATCTGTGCAGTCAGCCCTGCTTGGATCCCATGGCTGGGTTAAATGTCTAGAAGGTACAGCCATACCTATCACGAGGAGGCATAGACATCCTAATAATCCTTGAGTGTTGAGCCAAATGGAAACTTGCAGCTCTTAACTGGATAGCAGTAGCCTTTCTGAAACAGGCACTGATGTATTAACTTTAAAAGAAACTAGGCTCATCTTATCCAATTTGACAAACCATACGGTACATCTTTGTAAAATTACAGTGTAAGAGAGCACGGCAACTGCCTCTCCCTGACACTTTCTTATTTTCCAATACAGCAGCAGACTTCAGTGCCCTTGTCACGTTGGTTAGCCAGTAGTTGTTAAGAATGAAATAAACCCAGTATTGGCTTCTCATTGAGTGTGGCAACCTTGAGTTATGTAGGAACATGCTGTTATCTTCTGAAGAGCAAAAATTGCATTAGTTTAGTATTAAAATGATTCCTGACCCCTGGTATATTGGTTTGAGGCTGGCACGTTTGAAAGAAAGGGGGGAAAATCTAGGTTATTATTACTCCTACAGAAAAAGAGATAGTAGGTTAGAGTAATGGCAAAGAGGAGTTCTCAGAGCTCTAGTCTATCAGTCGAAGAGACATTTTTCAGGAGAGTGCGTGCAAGTATCACACATGTAAAATGCTACTTCTGGTTGAGTAGCATCTTCCTCCATGAGTAAAGAAAGCCATTAAGGGGTCTCCCTTCTGTATTAAGTTCTCTCCTAGAAGAAATGATCATTAGTTTTATAGGGTGGTCTGGCAATACAGTCTGTGCTAGCTTTCTTCTTCCAGGCAGTCAACTCTAATTAACATCTCTGCATTACCTACACAATTGTATTGTCGCAATCCGTGCCCACCTGCAATATCTGCAGTTCTTCGCGCCACTCAAAACATGGCCCTTTGAACTTGACAGTTCAAACCAGAAGGGGCCCTTGGATCTTCCTCCCTGGAAGAACACAGGCTCCTGGCATTTGAATAAAAGGAGAGTATCTCCTTGTATTTAGCATCCTGGTGAGGACGGTGGTACCCATCAGTGTCATCACATCCCACCTAAATCAGGCTGTGTTGTAATGAAAAGCTAGTGCTACCGCATAACCCAATGAATGAATCTCCTAAGATCATCTTTTTTTAATGTATGTACTTCCGACACATAAGAGAAGGAACAAAATAAATACAGCAAGTAAATACAATTACTTCTGCGCAGTGTAATTAAAATGGTTATCCTCAGGATAGCAGCTTATTAAGCAAACCACAGTAGTTGCAAAGGCAGGCATCACAATGCACACACGAGGAAGCAGAAAGCCAGCAACAGGAAAAAAAATGGCAGGGTTAAAAAGGTTATTTATGAGTCAAACAAGTATCTGTCCAAAATTGGAAATCCAGCCAAAGGGAAGTCAGTGGAATGGAGGCAAAGCCAGGCCTCCTGAAGTGTTAGCTGGGAAGGAGGAGAGCGAAGAGGTGAGCAGGAAAGCAATTGTTCAGCGAATAAAAAGGAATTTTTTAAGGACATCGGAAGCAGGAAGGATCCATCGGCCCACAAGTTTTTGGGGACAATGGGGAGCCACCAAGGAAGGGAAGATGTTTGCACGGTTAGCCGAACACCGCTCTTCCCAGCTCCTTGAGAGACGAGTCCTCTGCTTAATACCGCCTTGAAGGGGATGACTCATGGAAAGAGGGACCGTTCGCATGGATAATGATTTGCGAGCGCCAGGTCTGTAAATGCTCCTCAAAGTACTGGAGCTACATCCAGGCAAGCTGACTAGATCTCTCTGAACTTCTGCCTTGTCTCTCTCTCGTCTCATGCCTCATGGGTGTTGCTCCCAGAGGCCAATTTGACCCACAGCGCTGCTTGATTTGAACCCTATTAAGAAAGCAATGAGCAGAGACCAACTACCGCAATCTTTATTCTGACTCGCTTGCATAGCCCCCTCCTCCCCCCCAATGTTTATTTAAACTAAATTTGATTGCATACTTCCTATGTGAGAGCTCTTTAGGTTCCAGTCACTGCTGTGTTTTAAATTAGTGGAAAATAAAAGATTAAATGCTTGTGTGAAATCAAGACGCCAAGGTGCCCCAAAGTGACTGCAGAGATAATCACCCCAAATTAGCCAGACAATATCCACACACACACAAAAACCACCTAAATTACAGGAAGAGGGGGAGTGTGCTATTACACTCATAGCATTAATGAATATTTCACTTATCGGTAACAGCGTGGCAAGCATAGCGGGCCTGCTACATCCGTAAAATTATTAATATTGCGAACAGTGTCATTCTCTATTTAGAAAACAACGAAGTAAGGGATTTAATTATAAAGGGTAAAAATAGATATGGTATTTGTGGTTCCAAGGACTTGAGTCCGACGTTGATGCGACGGACGGAGCCCGACGAATAGCTGCGTGCGTGCGGGGTGAGGAGGGCAGGGGGAGAACCCACAACACCGGTGAACTTAGCAGCTTCGCCATAAATCTTCAGGAAACTCAAACAGCCATTAATGTTTGTAGACACTTTAAGTGATGATTTCATAATCGCTGCAATCTATCTGTGGCTCGCTATAGATGAGGGTCGTTCGGTTAATGCACGTTTCAGTCTTCATTGCCTTTTTAACTAGTTTTTAATCAGTAATTATTACCGAGCTGGAATGGTATGCATACTCCTTTTCGCTCTCTCCCCGGAAGAGTGCCAGTCAATATGTCATGTCAATTAGTGTGCGATGCGTGGGCTGGCAGGAAGCGCTAGAACTGTTGCTAACAAAGGGCAGCTGGATAACTAGCCTGTCTGTCTGTCTGATCCGCTTTGCAAAAATCCTTCCCCCTCAGCTCTGCCCAGGCGTCTGGGGAGACAGGACCACAATGACTCTAAATTACATAAATCAACTAAAATCCATCAGAAGGGGTTTTCTTGCAGCAAAATGTTTTCGAATTCGGCTGAAAATACGGTGCTGCCTGTCGCTTTGCTGCTTGGGTGGTCGGATGTACATTGGGAGAGCACGGCGGTGTGTTAAATCACGTTGGCTAACAGGTCTTTGCCCCCAACAGCACCATGGACCTCGCATAGAAAAGGCACCTTGGTACCTCCGGATGGGTTTGGTGGTTGCAGTCCTCCCCGCTCTTTGCTTGGGCAGGTATAAGTGGCAGCCAGAAGCTCTGCTGAGTGCTTAGTGAGAGAAGAGCTGCAGCAGCTCATCAGTGGTGAGGTGAGCAGTACAGCGAGCAAAATTTCTCTGAGATCCCAAGAGAGCATGGGAGCATCTTAAAAACTCTCTAAGTCTTTTAAGAGTCTCCCCTGATAACTCCCGATCTACTGTTCCAGACTGTAGGTCTTCCTTGCAAGAGAGGCGCAAGCCTTTTATGCAGAGCCTGGAGGAAAGGACTCATGCAGCAGCTTGAGTCGCCCTCTGTGGCTATTAATTACAGTTGTCCTTAACAAACTAGAGCATTTGCTTGGTTTAATACCGTCATGTATTTTGAAAACCCACAGAGGCTGGCGACATCTGAAAGTGCGTCACCACAGCAGGCTCCCAGAGATGTTCGTGCCAGTGGGTGAGTGATGGAGAGCCTGCCCTTCGGAGGTGCTGCTTCCCCGTTGCTCCTGCCATCCTCAGCTGGACCTGGGTGTGCACTGTCCTCTGACAATCAGGTCTCTCATTGATTCTTCTTTGCACGGTGCCCAGCTCACTTGGGCTCTGAATCACGACTGCAGCGCCCAGGTGCTAGCCCGCTCCAATTACATCTGATCCAAATGAGGCGAGGAAGCACTTACTTTTCAATGCTTCTAATGCAAAATGCTCTGCTAGAGATGGCAAGAAAGCAGCAGAGAGCTGGGAGAAGTGGGCCTTGTGTCTCTGGGGGGAGGCGTGTGCACGGTAGCTTAGCTGGCCGTGTCTTTTCTCAGTTTACAAGAAACTCCAAATCGAGATCTTACCCGTTCAGTCGTACTCGGGCACTTTGGAGTCATACCCTTTGAAACGGGGAGAAGTTTGATTGTCACCTGTTCAGTAGCTGAGCCGTTTCCTGTGACGAATCCACATGCCGGGCAACTTTTAACCATCCAAAGCTCCAGCTGGACTCATCCCCATTATTCTCTTCGTACCATTTGCAGCTTGGACTGATCTTTCCCCGCTCCTGTGGATGACGGCTGGGGGAGGTGGGGAAGGTCGGTGCATTTTTGCAGGTGTTTCATTTGCACTACTCTCTCCTGCTAATCCCGTAGCTGCTTCCTCTCACTGTCAGAGGGGAAGGATATTACGTGACCCCTCATGAATGCTTTCAGAGTTTCCTTCTGACGGGCCCCCAAAGGAGGCACAGAGAAAACTCTGCAATGGCTCTCTTGCGTAATAACCCAGTTGAGGAAGTGCCCATTAATGAGAGACTGAGCATATGAAAAAAAAAAATAGCATGCTATTAACAACTGCCAGTGTTGACCAGAAGAGCCTCCTTTGAGGCTTTAGGCAACATTTAGGTTTCAGCAAAGGGAAAAGCAGTCTTAGCGATTCCATTACAGTCACTTTTGACTGTTCAGCAGCCACAGTCCGCGCAAGTGTGACCACGTTTTATTTTTGTTTTACTTAATGTCACACTCCTGAAAGGCACGGGGGGACAGCTATCTTTTAAAAGCTATTTTGAAGAGATTTCGGTGGGAGGCAGGTGCTTAGAAAATCCTATTAGGGTTTCTGTCTGCCACTTTAGACACCTAAATGTCCTTCAGAGTCTGGTCCTGGCTTACCTGCCCAAGAGGATAGCCTTGTATTTACCCCATGGCTTGGCACTGTCCCGACAGTGTGAGTCCAGGCTTCTGGTTGCTACTTCCACCCAAATCTGGAGAGAGGCTTGTAAGGAGGCAACTCGCCCACCTCTAGGATGCATGTGCTCAGACATACCTAGAGCAAGAAGCGGCGGACTCCACCCTACAGGACCTGCCCTCCCTTTTGAAGCCGTTCATGCCCAGCATCCTTAAAAATCCCTACAAACAGGTGCAGGCCATCTAACACTAGCAAACAGCTCTACAGGAGCAGAGCAACCTGGATGTATAGCTCAGTGGTCGTATGCAAGCCGATGGGAAAGCTAGCAGCTACAAGGGTGGGGAGCGGGAATTAGCTACCAGGTCCTGGGGTTACGTTCAAGGCACGATGACCAAGAGCAGGTTGTGCTTGCAAACAGCCTGAGGTTGATGGTTAGGCCACTCGCTTCTGGTCCAGGAGGCAGGATTCCCTTCCCAGTTGCTGTACTGACTTCCTCTGTGACTGTGGGCAAGTCGCATAAGGCACGGACAATGGAAACCGTTACACTATTGGAAAGCAGGGGGGCATATATGTGTGATATGGGGGGACTTTCCTCTTTTGGGTTGATTTGTTGTAACCGTTTTGTGCCTCTGCCGTATCCCACGCTACATGGAAACTAAACCGAGGGTAACACAGCAGCTGTTTTATTCCAGTGTGGACGTAAACCAGTCACAGTCGATCAGCCGCCGACTATTCAGGTGTGGTCATTCCTTTCTTCCCACAGCAGTAGTCTCTCCAGAGGCATAGTCTGTAGTATTTAGTGCCTTTGTGCCCCAAAGATGGGGGTCATACTGGTCTTCCTTATAGGCATATTAATGATTGTGAAATCCACTGGGAACTTGGTTAGGCATTTGTGAGCATCCTTAGCCAGTGAGTACAAAAAAACCCGTGAAAAATGCCTTGAATAAAAGTAGTAGTGTATGCCAGGGCATTAAAATGCCTGCTCTGACTACACAAGGTGAGGACGGGCAGTTGCCTCTGTTAGCTGATGGAGAAATAAAAGGCTTTCTTTAGAGGAAGAAAGCATTACCTGCTCCTGAAAACAGATGCTACATCTGACTGAGCGGTGCGTTGCTAAAGGGGCAGAAAGCTTAAGTGAGGGAGAATTGCAGCCACGTGCCATAAAACTGTATTCACAGGCTAGTGTCAGGGTTAAGAAGCTCTCGAGGACTGGAGCGGTTATCCTGCACTCAGGACGCCAAGGGTCCCTTGCAGGAGGCTCAGCTGTGGAGGTAGAGCATGGAGTAGGTGATCTCTCTTCTCATACATTTGCCTCCATGCCCCTTTTTAAAACATTTCCTTTGTCACTGAAGAGAGGTAATACCCTGATGTTTTGCATGGGGTGGACCGGGGCTTTCAAGATGTGACCGTTGCACGAAGGCTGATTGGAGGTGCATCCTGTTGGTTATTTTGTGCTGCGCAGCTCCCTCCCCGTCTCCTGCACAGAAACCGTAGACGCGTTGCGGCTCTTGCTCTCGGAGCGTGGTTCTTTCACTCAAGCTGCGGAGGTCCCTGGGTCAACGCTTGTCTTCAATAAAATGGTGTCCATCGCACAGGCGCAGCAGACCTTCTCGAATAGATGAGGGGTAAGGATTCAGAGAGCCCTCCAAGGTGCCTTTAAAGCTAGGGACTTGCACCGTACAAGTGCACGATAAGAGTTATTTATACACTCAGTATATGTTTGAGCAAGCAAGAGGGAAAAGCATCTGTTCACACCCAAGCTTCTTCTACGTGCGTATACTTGCCCATTTACACACAGGCACAATATACCTGAATCCCACGGAAATAAGCCGCGGGTCTTCGTACAGCAAGCTCCAACGTGGCCATCTGCGGCGTCCGACTGACCTGACCCTGGGCACAGAGCATCTCTAGGGCTAAGAAGTGGCGAAGAGATGTCTAAACTCCCCAGTACTACCAAAAATGTGGGTTAACAGAAATAAACTAAAAGAAGAGCCAGAGAGGATCCTTATGGTGCTATTGCCACAATACGCAAGAAACAAAATCTGTGAGAATATGACATAAACAGCTTCGGTGCATAAAAAGGATCTGTTTACAACAATGTGTCTGTCAACACAAGAGGAAGGGCTCCTTCTGGCCTTTACAGATGGCTCTCCAACACACGATAACAAATTTACAAGATAACAAAAAAACATGCCGCTTTAAAATGGAAATGAGCGGCAGCCCTAATGATTGGATTTGACTAACGGAGCAGCTATTTTTCAGAGATGCCAGGCAGGGATTCCTCCTAGATCAAAGTTTCCATAAGCAGGCGATGTGGGTTTCCAGGAGTATCACAGGACCACTGTGACGCGTCTGCCCAGAGTTAGGTCTTTGGAGGACTGGGCAACTGAACAAAGGTGCACACTCCTTTTTAAGCATAACCTTGCAACTGGTTGCATGCCAAGCGAGCTCCAAATATCAAGCTTCTAGCTGTGTTATCTGGGTATAATGAAGCGCAAGTCATGATATTGGCTTGGAGTACACAAGTGTTGGGTTCTTTGGATAAGTCACCTGGTTTTTGAGCTGGTAGGATGCACTCACTTGTATGAATGAGAACTCGTGCTAGACCAACTAGATGTCTGCAAAAAAACAATTGCTTTCATTCCTTTAAATCTTTTTTTTTGCAAAAATCTCGTCGGTCTAATAAAAGATATCACCTCAACCATGAGTTCTGGTTCCTTTTGCCTCTGGACCAATACGGCTACAACCTGGATACCTGACTCATTTATATGAGGTTTTTCTCAGGAGCTTGCGGGCTCAGAAGAAGCCTGTTCTTTTGATGGATGCTGAGCATCTTGTGCAGTTGCACAATGCCTGGATCTGGCTCCTCTAGAAACCCACCGAATGTTGTGAGGGCAAACCATAAGCGGGTACTACTAAGAGCCTGTAGAAATCTTGACCCATATACAGCCAAGGAACTCTACATATATTATGCTTGGGCTGTGCTAATATCCTGGTCCTTATTCACTGTGCTGTGGTTTAGGGAAGACACTGAAGAGCAGCAGGAGTGCTTAAGCTGTTTTCAGACGAGGGCACCGTCTCAGGTTCTGCTCAGCTCCCAGTTGGAAGGCAACCTTTGCAAGCGCAAGGGCTAGAAATATAATTTTAAAGTGAAAGCTGAGCTTCTGGGGGAGTTGATGGCATTTGCCTGGGAAAACTGCCAACTCCCCACAGGTGAGTGCGCAAGAGGATTTGTCAAGCCTTGCAAATAGCGTAATTATGCAATTAACTGATATGCAATTAACCAGGGTAGAAGTGCCGGCAATCTAATGGGGTCAGACTGGGACTGCGCGAATCTTACTGGAGATGGGCACAATGAAGGGTGGCTACAATTGGCTTTGCGTAACAAGAAAAGCAAAATTAGGGATGATACGGAGCTATGCCTCATTTTATGAGCTAGAGAAGGGCCCTTCTTATTCAAGCACATGCTGTGTGGCTCTTGTTAGTTCAGATACAGGGCCTGTTCTGGAGATGTGCTGACCTGTCAAAGCCCAGCTTGTGTGCATTTCAGTCCCATCTCCCCCTCGTATAAGTGAACGATGCAGCGCGGCTTTCCAGGAAACAATATGTATGGTTGGTGATGCGGGCAGCAGGTGGTTAATGAGGTGTGTCCATCACTGCATCCTTTTTTAAAAATGTTTTAATGCAACTATGTGCTCAAAAAGATCTGTGCGCCAGCGTCATTTTTTAATTGGGAGAAGTCTCAAGGCCAGCCTTTTTCCTGGGCGTGCTCAGCTGACAGCGAGGCAAAGCGCCTGTAAGCAAGCAGGCGCATGGCAGCCTATCAAATGGTCACTGCCTGGCACAGCTGATGTTACCATGAAGGAAAACAAAGCGAGGGCCCTTTGTACAAAAGGTTTTTTTCTTTTTTCTCCTTGACTAAACATTTCCTTTTCGAGAGACAGCAAAAACAAATAGCTTTGCGGAGGTTTTTTTCACATGCACTAAAAAGAAACTTTAATTTTCTTTATATTCCCCCTGCAGACAAGGAATTAACAAGAAGCAGAATCGAGTATCGGACACCAGACTTGACCCTACTGGATCCTTAGCTGCTGCTAATTACAGCTCACTGCACTAGAGGTAAATAGCAGAGAAATCAACCTTTTACTGATTTAAACATGAAGTCAAGTATCCGTGCCCTTTGCTTGATAGCTAATGTATTTCAAGCATCTCTTTATATACAGGACTTGACATCACCTTGTGACCAAGCAAAAACATACGTTATATATTCTTTAAATCGGAAGGCTGCTCTAATTCCCCGTGTGCTGATATATTTACAAATGATTGAACGCACCATTATTTTGTGTGTTGCCAGTCCGGTATGTGTTGCCAATCCGGTATCCCATTCATATGGGGATTCGAGGGTGATGCTTGATCTAGGTTTATTCATTGAAGTCGATTGCCTAGAAAAGCTCCAGTATGAATGGCAAGGCTTGGTACGATGATAAACCCAGGGCAGCATGGGGTTATCTTGTCTTGCCAGTGCTCGGGCTGTGCCTGTTTGATGGAAAAATGGAGCACTTCAGGCCAGTGTCATCTTTCGTTAGAGCTACCTTCACGTGGCTACAGAGCTGGGAAACTGGCTGAGAGGCTCAGTGGTTTGGAAGTACCCAGCTGCAATGACGTGTTGGTCGCCGCCAAATGACCCGCTGTGTTGCGCAGACCCTGATCTTGTAACTTGGGCTGCAATGAACTGATATTTAATTAACTGCAAACCCCAAATCTGACCTTGGAGGCACTGGTGTGATCACGAGAGGTGCTGACCACCTGCGGCCCACATCAAAGCCAATCAGAATTGCGGATGCTCCGGGTGGGGAGCGTTAAAGCCAAAGTTTGGGGGAGCGAGGCACGTTGGGACCTCCACCCTTCCTGCAGCAGTGTGTGTAACCCTTGTTGAGGCAGGACACCAGCTGTGTACTCCTCTGGTCCGCTGTCAACCATACGGCAGAGTTGCTGTATCCTGTTGCCATTTGCTTGATCATTTGACTGTGCGAGCATGTGTGCCTGCAGTACTGTGCGTGTCACTGCTCTCTGATGTGCTCTGTCTAGTGCTAGCGGGGCTCTGGGTTGTGTATTTGCAATCCATTTTCAGTAGGCACAGGGTAAGTAGCAAAAAAAGTTAAGTGAAGACCAAGGCTCATGTGAATGTAAATCGTACTCCTTCCTCCCTCACGGTACTCCTCCTCAAAGTATGAGATTTTATAATAGCCCTTCGTTCTGGCACAACTGCACTTGGAGATACTGTATTTGCTGATAAAAATGCCTGTTTGCCCCTTTAATACGCTGGCTCTGAGTGCCATAGGTGAATCACTCCTGGCACTCTGCCCACGTAATCGCTGCGTGTTCTTGAAGGTGTATTCTCTTTCCTGACCTTTTAAATTCAAAGAGCTGGTTGGGCTGTCGGCGGAAGCTGGCCCTTTATTTTCTTCACATTTGTGGACCTGCATTTATTCAGGAAACTTTCAATTGCAAGTTTATCTAAAAAGTCAAAGGTCCTTGGGGAAATAATCAGGCCAAATTACAGCTGCTAAGCGAGCACAGTATAGGAGGTGGCATTTGTAATGCTTGCAGTTCCTCTCTGCCCAGAGTCTTCTGTAATCAATACACTGTAGAGCAAATGAGCTTTAAAAACACACTCTATTTTATTATTCTTTATTAATAATAATGAGGCCCTTGAAAATATCCATGAAAGGAGATGCTTAAGCTCATAATTCATAAATGCTGGCCGGTATGCTACCAAACCTTGAGACGTCTGATAGGGGATACATCTTCATTCAAACAGCAGAGGGTGCTTGTGTGCGTTGCAGCTTAATAAGCCAGTGCCGTAGAAGATATGTAATCTGGTTAACACAATTTGCGATCATTTCTTTTGTTCCTTAACTCGGGGTAGGAGAAAGTCTGCAGAAAAGCAGGCTCCAGAGCAGCGAGGGCCAACCTTTTTGGCACACGCGTCACAAATTAGGACCCCCTTCAAGTGCCACTCTGATCCCCTTTCTCTGCTTGCTCTGTTGCTTGGCTAGATCTGTGCTGCGTTTTGCTTCCTTCCCTTTGCTCCCCTTCCTGATCTGCTGCTCTGCTTTCTGCTTCCTGCCCTGTCCGCCACTGTGCCGCCTGTCCTCTCCCCAGTCTGCTGTGTGCCATGTGTAGAGGCTGCTTGTGGCATGCATGCTGCAGATTGCGCCCCCCACACTATACAGACTGTGAGGCAAGTGGTGACCTTCCCTTACAGAGCTGGACTCAGTAAAAGCCAGCTCTGAAAGTTGACAAGTTAGGGCTACTGGGTTAGTCCCCTTCCCATCTCCCTGCCATGAGTGTAGGAGGAGGAGTTGCTGTTATATTGTATATAAGAGCAGCGTTTCTGTTACGGCATGGTATGGGTTTTCTGCTGTGAGAACTTGGAAGCGAGGTTTGGAGAGATGTTAGATCAGGTTCACAAATGCTCCAGTTTCCCTAAAGAACAAGAACATTGCACAGGAACAAAAAATTTGACAGCATTGAAAAGAAATTTGCTAAACCTGTAGGTTTCTGCATTTGACCGTGGAGTTTGTACTGGGCTTAGACTAGCCAGTAGCCCTCGGTTTCATGCCTTTCATAGCTCGCTTGAGCATCTTCCAGATTGCAGCATTACCTTAGCACGTCTTGAGAAAAGGATAAAAGCCCAGCATGCTGCTCCAGCCTGCCCGATCAGCTGAAATCAACCCAAACCCCACTGGTGTCTGCTCCCTGTTAAACGCGGTCTCCTTCCCGATGCACGTCCTGCTGTGGGGGTGCCTGCCTCATGAATTCGAGCCTGCGGACAGTGATGGTCAGTGGTGCCCACGCAGCAGGCTGTGCCGGGGTACTCCACCAGCTTCCCACCGAGGGCCTAAAGGGTGATGCGCACATCTGCCGTTCTGGTATTTACCCGAAGTGCCGCATGGCTCCACATGCAGCCTCTTCCTCTCGGCTGCAGATTGCAGTCAGCTCTGAAGTCCTCTAACTTGGTGGGGGTAGATCATTAGAGTGAGTTCTTCTTGCCATCAATTTGGGAACCTTATTTGAAATAAATAACACACACACGCACATAATTTGGCATGGGAGCGGCCTCCTGGAGGTGGCCTGTCTTCAAATATCACCCTTCAAGTGACAGGGTGGTCCAGTGAACCCTGGACACGCTGAAGGCCTCCACTGCCTTGGAGGATCTGGCATCATGGAAGATGCTACCTCTGCAGATCCTTCATCCACTGAAGCCACATGGCCATGGGTGTGATTACCACTTGTTGGATTGATGGAGCCAGCCTCCAGGAGCCCAGGGCTCCTTTGGGCATGCCTCCAGAGAGCCCACGGGCACTAATGGGGCCCAGTACTACACAGACCTTCAGCATCGAAATCCAACAAGAAAATACCCTCCAACAATGTAAAAAGCATGGGAAATTTGATCCATAAAGAGCTCCTTTAGGAGATCTTCACCTCCTAAAGAGAACGTGCTGCCCAAGTGGTCCCTGATGAGGGGTGTGATGCACTGAAGGGTCAAGCTAAGGACCTGATGCCTACAGATCTCTACATCCTTGTAGTACCTGCGAGCTCACTGCTGGAGCTAAAGGTGTTGTTCCCTGCTGCATTTGCCAGTGAAGGTGGTTGTTGCCTCAGCGCAAAGGTGGACGGATCCAAGCGATCCTGGGGCTGAAGCTTGCTGGACAAGAGAAGACCCCAGGTTTCTGCCAAAGGTGGTCACAGTTTCACCTACATCAACAAATCCTCCTTTCTCAAAATCCTGGACAGAGGCATCACTCCAGAGCCTGGAGGTGTGATGAGACCTGGCCTTTTATTTCCAAAAGATAAAATCATTCAGGTGATCTCCTCAGCCCCTTGTAGCTCAGACAGAGGATGAGGTGTACAGCAGCTTTGCCCAGAGACTTTCCTGTTGGATCTCAGCATACATGGAGGCAGGCTATGGACTAGCTGATGTGGATCTTCCCATCCCTATTAAGAGCACACGCTATTGGCGCTCAGGCGGCATCACGAAAAATGGTGCATCTCTTGGGGGAAGAGAAGGGCGAAGCTTGTGGCAGATGCTAGTCACATCACTTACTGTACCCCTGGATGGCATTCAGATGCTACACTGGTGAGGGCAGGCGAAGAGCCTGTACTGCCTGGAGCAGAGCAGCTGCGTCGCTCTCACCCACCCCTGAGCTTGGGCCGTTTCCAGTCGGAGCCTTATGCAGCCTGGGGCTGCAAAGTGGAGTGAGAGCCTTGTCCCCAAAGTGTTCAAAACTCAGCCTTCAGTGCCACCTTGGAAGGGGGCAGGGGAACCTGCCTCGTTCAGAAACAGTTGGAAGAGCAAAGGGCTCGGTCTGGTGAACTCGCACGGCTTTCTGCAAACCGGCACTGGAAAGCTCCTCTACGAAACCCTCCAAAGCACGCGGATGTCTGCCATTATCCCTCTGCGGCAGTGTCCAAGGTCCAGAATGGGCTGGCGACTCGCTGACACGTGGAAGCAATAGCTCTAGGGTGAGTTCAGGGTTATGGGGCAGAGCTCTTATGTTGCCTTAGGGGGAGGAAAAGGGAGGTTTTCCACCTGGACTCTGCATCAGAGAGGTCAGGACCCCTGCTCCAACAGGCTTGTTCAGTATATGCGGCAAAACAAAGGTTTGGAAATGTTCCTTGCTTGTGAACCCCTCTTTTTAACTATAAAGCAGTTCTTGGCACTCTTCATTTGCCATCCACATCATTATTCCCATTTTAGAGATTGACCTGCCTGGGGGGGGGCGGTCACGTAATTTGTCCAGACTAGAACCGGGTGTAGACTTTTAACGCTCAGATCTATAAACTTTCCATTGGCCTGTGCCTCCACCTTATGTACCTTGCATCTTATTTTTCTCCTTTCAAGCAGCTCTACTGGGTTTTATTAAGCATGGCGTGGGTCTGGTGTACGCAGGGCACTGGCGGGGCAGCGCTTGTGGTCCGACAGAGATCGCTGAGTGTGGACTGCTTTGGGAATGAATACACTGCCAAGGGCAAATGGCTTGTTAAAAAGGAACTAAGCTAATTGTCTGCAGTGTCTGAGCATTGCCCTGGCAGGATCAGCCAGGCCTGATGCACTGTGTTTAAAAGCAGCTTGGACAATTTCCGAGAAAAGGGCGATGTGAACAAGATGGTAGAAATCCTGCGACTGGTGGTAGGGGAGTTGGACATGAAAGAAGCAAAATGCTATCTATGCGAGAGGCTGTTTTGGTACCTCTGGGTCTCGGGCAGGTGAAGAAAGCATGAGAAATCCTTCTTTGGAGTTCTGCTTTTGTTTTTTAGCAGCGGCTTGAAGCTCTCTGGGCTGTTGGGGAGATTAGAATAAGACCCAGAGATATAGATCAATTGGCAGGTAGTATGGGATACGCACCTTGGATTTTCACCCACCTCGCGTTATAATGTGGATATTCCCTACCCAGACGGTGCATGCTACCTCTAGATGCAATGATGCGTGCGTACCTCACATGTGCGTGCACCTGGAATACATATATAATGATGATGTCTGTATGTATAAGTACACACTTGCCCTTCTGTAAACAAGTCCCACGCCTATCAGCAAAATGCAGCTTGACTTTTTTTTCCTTTACAAATCTATCAAACCCAACTGCAACGCAGGTTGTGCTGCAAAAGAAAAAAATCCCATCAAAGCGCTGTGACTGCCTTTTAAAAGGCATTGTTACCTCTCAGCCATAAATGTTTATGACAGGGGGGGAAAGGAAGTAAATCACATTTATATCACTTGTTTTCTTTATCAGGGAGCTAATTTGACAGGGAAGGGAAATTTTTGCTTATTTTACAACTCTGGCTTTGGCAGCGATTTGATTTCAGTAGCTGGGAGGCGAACACACAATCTTATTTTTATTTCTGAGTCGGTATAAAAATTTACATTTTGACACAGACACCCACTCGCTCTCTTGGGCAGATCTAGCAGCCCTCCAGGCATCGTGCAAAATACATAACCCCACATATAATACACTCATAATTCACTAATGTTTGCTGAATGACAGGGTTAAGTGCCTGCTATTCCCGGCTTCCCACCGCACTAATGTACTCCAGACCTGAGCTCCTTTTCTTCTGGATTGAAGTCAAATTGTTTCCTGCCGCCGCGCTATGGAAGCTTCTTCCACCAAGAATAAACAGGACTTCCTAAATTATTTTCATTTGTTTTTCTAATCTAATTTTTCCCTTGGTGCTTCTCTAATCATCAATCCCATTAAGGGGCTGATGTGTTGACTGCTTTCCAGAGACCAGCCTGTCCCACATCCAGCAGTGAGCTGACCTTCAGCATCAAAAACTCCAAGTTGTGATCTCATCTAGTTAGCAGACCGGATTCTGACTGCCTTCCAGGTGGCCCAAATGCTCTCAGACGTCCACGGCCTGCTACAGATCATTGCTAGAGCACCGTACCTGCTCTTGGCAAAGAGACAGCCAGGCTACCTGGAACGAAAGCCATCGCTCAGGGTTCATTTGTCCCCATAAGCCGGGAGCTGAGAAACTCTCTTCCAGCTCCAGAGGGGTGATTAAAGAGAAAAGAAGTGTTCCTAGTTCTCTGGCATGCACTTCGCCAGCCCTGAAATCGTATAAACTACCTGATCCGGGCTGATATCGGGGGTCAGGGTCTACTTTTAGGCCAACAGGAGCAACTTTAAAAATCACTGCATTTCAGCTAGTTTTGTTGTTCGTACAGCTCACTTGCCGACTGGAATTGCAAAGTGAGGAGGGTGTCAGAGAAACCTCCGTAGGATCACACGCACACAACTGCTTTAAAACCACACCATGAAGAGCTCAAAATTTGGACCCGCCAGACTTGGGAGGAGTTTAAAGTCAGGCCTCCCGCTTGCGCACACGCTACAGTCCCTAATGCCGTGATCATAGATCTCTTTTTTTTTTTTCCTGTTGGTGACAGCAAGGATCAAGTAAGAGCTGCGGAGACTTTACTGTTTGTTTGTCACCAGCTTGGAGGCTGCTATGCTGGCTGGCACCCGATCTAACTTTTGCAGGGCCTTCTTTCAACTTCCCTGCTTCCAGCTGGGATGAACCCTTCCCTTTGCCTTCCACTGATTGACTGCTGCAGCCGATGAGCGGGCCGAGGGGCAGGCTACTCCCTGGGAAAACGAGACCTGTCGAGGCCACAGGATTGTTCGGGCCAGACCCCACCACCGACACATTCGGTGTATTTTTATTTGTAGTTTATTTTTTGCTTGCTGAAGCAATCAACACCCCCTCGTTTCCCTCTGTGACAGTAGGGGGTTAACTATCTAGCCAGCCTAAAAATTGCCAGCCACCAGGTAATATTTCAATGAGTGAAACGGAGCCAGCACCATCTGGGCGGCGGAGGCGAGCGCGGACCAGCTATCGCTCTCCTTCTGCATGAGTGGAAAGGAAGATTATTTATCTCATCAGGTGGCTTGTGCAGCACCAAGGAGCGTGGGCTGCGTCTTGGTTTTGGGTGGGGAAGGAGCCGAGGCAAGAGCTCGTGCTCCCAGCTCTCTCTGCAGACCCCTCATGGGGCATAGGACAGGGGCCACTTCAGTGTGGCCTCAGGTCCCTTCTGGTCCTTCAGGGCAATGCCAGCGAAGCTTTGAATGGCAAAATGCTGCTGCTTTTGATGTTCCCTGCTCTTTAAATGGAGAAGTGATGAGTGCACGGTCTCTCTTTTTAAGGCTGGAAGCTCTGAAAAGCATCCCTATTGCTTTAGGGGTCCTTAGTCAGAGGCCAGGTGGGGAAGCAGAGGTGCCTTTCCCTTGCCGAAGTAGGATGCTCTTCTCTTCCCATGCACTGTGACTTAATCCTGTGCTGAATAGTGGTCACCAAGGTCTGCTACCCAACCTCAGAGGGTGCACACGCATGTGGAATACAGTCCTCCCATGGCACCCTGCACTCACATAGGGTTTATTTTAATTGCAGGTTGCAACCATTCTGCCCGTCTACGAAGAGCTGCCTGAGGCACAGCGGTGATGCCAGCAGCCACCCAGGAAGCAAATCGGTGGCAGCGCCGGGAAGACCGCCCACGCCTGCCATCCCAGCGCGACCCACCAGGCCACGCCGAGTTACGTAAGTGCTGGGACTTTCCACTTGCCTTGATTCGCGTGCCGCGTGGAAGCTAGTGCCGTCCTGGATAACATTTCATGAATATTTAAGGACACATGTTGGCTCTGCTCCACTCCCAACTGCAAAAGTGAAACATCCTCTGGTGGAATATATTAGCTGTTAAGAGGGTGTGAAGCCAGACAATGCATGTTGCTCCTAATGAGAAAAATAAACAGCAAGCATGTGTGCGCTACTTAGGAATAACTCTCACCATATTGGTAGCATATTGTTAACCACCATCCGCCCTCGAACCAGGATAGCGCACGCATGGAGATGTCAAGATCCCAACTCAAGTTTTCTTTTTATGGCGGGGAGGGAGGTGGGGACTGGAATTCAGCCAAATGCCGTAGCGTCGGTTTTATCCCCTTCTCCACTTGTCTCTCGCTAGTGGGGGTGTCTCTGTCGCCGGCACAAATGCCCCTCGGCAGCGAGAGGCTCATCCAGCAGGGGAGTGATTGAAAGCAACAGGTGGCCGCCGTATTCCCACGGGGTTGTCTTTTGGGAAGGGGGAGGGCTGAAGTAAATCAGCTAATAAGCGCCCTGTAAATTGAAGTGTTTAGCTTCCAGCTGTAAAAATAGACACTGCGCCGTACTAGCCAACGCAGGAAAGGGGGCGACTAATTGCAGCCCAAACTCGACAGCTAAGTGCAAAGACAGGGCCTTGTCCCCGGAAAGTGCCCGCGACAGAGCTTGTTGTACAAGCAACCAGCACTAACAGACGGTGGAAGCGACGGGGAGGATGTACATCGTCAGCCACCTGGTGCCATCAGCCCAGACAGGCGAGTTGTAAGGGAAGGACTGAGCAGAGGAAAGGAGGTGGCCTTGACTTACATTGTGGCCACACCAAGTCGTGGGCATGGTTAAGGTTTGCGGTTGTTTTGTCTTTAAAGCAGGGGCTTAAGCACTTAAAATGCAGATCTCAGTGCTAATGTATCTCTTCAGTTTTGAACCATGGTGTGAAGTGCACCTGGGGAAAACTTACTGCTCTAGGGGAGGGAGGAGGAGGAGGAGGAAGAATTGGGTGTGAGGAGGGGGAAGAGAGAGAGGAGGAGGAGGGAACCCTTCTTTCTTTTCACGGCATTTCTCAGACCATTTGAGGTGGGATTTTTCAAGGCTTAGGGTTGCAGAAAGCTTGGAAGCTGCCAAAAGTGCACTGTGGCGTCGCACTGTTAAAGGGACCCGCTTGGGGTACGTTGATGCCTCAACCCAAAAGTGCATCTGCAGGCCATGCGGATGTCCTCGAGCAAAGCAGCTGCTGCAGCATGGAGCTGAGCACTGGTCTGCGGCTCAAGCATCTCCCGCTGTCCCAGCAGGACTTGGCAGTTTGTGCCACTGTCAGTCCTTGAGTTTAACTGGTTTTAAAGCTACCTCGGGTGCCTCTATACCAGGTTCAGCCACATCTCTGGACTTCAGCGGGCATGTCTACACGAGACGCTTACTGAGCAGTAGTTTAATAACACTGTGCAGTAGCGTGCTGGTCAAAAACTGTGCTAATAAGTTAGTGCATGGTGTTATTAGGCAGTAAGTGTTACAAAAAAAACTGTGCACTGGCATTACTGTGCTAAACTAAATGCGCAGTAATGACCGTGTAGATGCGCCCAGCGTGAATGAGCCCTGATGGTCCTTTCAGTTCACGCAGGCATCTCCAGTGGTACAGAACGCTATCGTGTCTTGTTCACTTGAATATACATGGGGAGTGAACCCACTGACATGATGAACCACTATTGTTGCCACGTGTTACTCCATGGCAAAGCATGCATGTCCAGGAGGGGAGCAACCAGTCCATGCCAAGAAACTAGCCCCAGTTCTGAACGACAGCTGATGTGAAATAAAGCCAACACCGAGGGATAACCTGTACTTACTGGCTGGCATTGCATCACCTGATCTCAGAAGAAAAGTACCGAGCCGAAAGGAAAGATCGTGGCAGGTAGAAGACTCCAAGCACCCGCTCTGTGGTCACACAGAAGTAACCAAGTGGCTTAAAGTGCAAAAAAGTTTTGTGACCAGTGTTGTGCTCTTGGACACAAGACGTGACTGACATTATGGAAGGAAAGATTAGGGAAACATCAGATGCCTTCAATGAGCCTGGACCCCTGGGAGGACCTTCCCAGATGAGCTGATACAGCCTGGTAACACGGTGATGCCTGAACTGCCTGCACACTCAAGGGGCTGGAAGAGGCCGTGCTGCACACAGGTCTGCCTTCAGCCCGTGGCCATGTGTGGTCATGATCCAACACAGGGCAAGGGGCCAGCTCGAGGCAGCTGCTGCCCCCCAAGCCCAGGTCTCCCTGAGCGAAGCACGGGCTGTGGGTCCAGCGTCCCTTGTGGCTGGAGGCCCGTGAGCCCCCCCTTCTCTGCACCCCCCTGGCTGGGGCTTGCACAGGAGCTGGCCAGTGTGCCTGTCTCTGAACACATGCACGCACTGTGTGCCTCTCTGCACGCACACACTCACAGTGTGCCTTTCTTTGCGCACGGTGTGCCTGTCACTGCAGTGTGTGCCTGTCTCCGCACACACACCTGCACAGTGAGCCTGTCTCCTTGCACGCGCACACACACTGTGCCTGTCTCTGCATGCACACATACATGTACTGTGTGCTTTTCTCTGCAGTCTTTTTTTTGCACACACACAGTATGCCTCTCTGCACACACACTGTGCATCTGTCTGTGCGCATGTGTGTATGCAGTGTGCCTGTCTCTGTGCATGCACACACAGTGTGCCCATCTCTACACATACACAGTGTCTGCCTCTGTGCGCACATGCATGCAGTGTGCCTGGCGCTGCACACACCCACCCACCTAGAGTATACCTGTCTCTGCACACACACAGTGCCTATCTCACACATACACATGCACAGCGTCTCTGTGCGCATGCGCAGTGTGCCTGACTCTGCACACATGTGCACGCATGCGAACACACACATAACGTGCCTGTCTCAGCACACACACACACACAGAGCGTGCCTGTCTCTGCACACACAAGCACACAATGTGCCTGGCTCTGAACGCACATGCGCACACACACACACACACACAGAGTATACCTGTCTCTGCATGCACACACACACTGTGCCTATCTCATACATACACATGCATAGTGTCTCTGTGCGTGTGCAGTGTGCCTGACTGCACACATGTGCGTGCATGCATGCATGTGCATGCACACAGACACACAAAACGCACCTGTCTTAGCACACACAGGCCGTGCTTATCATTGCGCACACAGTGTGTGCCTGTCTCTGTGCGTACACACAGACACAGAGTGCGCCTGTCTCTGCACACACAGCATCTGTCTCTGTGCGTATACACACACACACACACACACACACACACACACACTCTGTGCCTTTCTCTGCATGCATGCACAGTGTGCCTTTCTCTGCACACACAGTGCCTTTCTTGGCACAGTGTGCCTGTATTTGCAACTGCACACTGTCTGTGCACGCGCACACACACACACACACACGTGCCTGTCTCTGCACACACCCCCACGCTGTGTGCCTGTCTCTGCACACACCCACATAGTGATCCTGTCTCTGTGCACATGCGTGCACACATGCGTATGCACACACACACACACACACACACACAGTGTGCCTGTCTCTGCACATACAGCATCTGCCTCTATGCGCACACAGTGTGACCGTCTTTGCATGTGCACAGTGTGCCTGCCTCTGCACGCACGCACGCACAGTGTGCCTGTCTGCACACACAGTGTGCCTGTCTTTTCACGTGTGTGCACGTGCACACACACACATACTGGGCCTGTCTCTGCACACGTGTGCGCACACACACACACACAGAGTGCCTGTCTCTGCACGCGCACACATTCTCTTGCTTTCCCCCCTCCCTCCTTGCATGGGTACGGACACACACACATCCTCCCACTCCTAGCCCCAGGGTAACCATGGTCCCGTGGTGTAGCAGGGCCATGTGGTGCTGGAGGCAGCCGTGTGCAGGGAAGCAGTGAAAACTGTGGCAGGCAGAGACTTTTGGGTGTGGGGGTGGGGTGGGACCTTCCTGGTGAGTCCTCCTGGCTTCCCCTGGGTCCTATTGCCCTTGATTCCTGTTATTTTTGATAGGCAGCCAGGAACAGCTAAATATTAATTTTCTAATTTTTTTAGGGGCTCCATGGGCCAGATAGTAAAGCCTGGTGGGCCAGATCCAGCCCGCAGGCCGTATTTTGGCTGCCGCTGCTCAAACTGGAAGATCCAAAAGAAACCCGATTAACTGGGGCTACTCTAATGACAGGAATATATACCAATGTGGTGAAATGCAGAGCACGGAGCACCTGCTCGTTTGCTGACTCCTTGGTGGGACCTGCCTCGCTGCAGTAATGGAAGGAGCCATCTCTTACACACGATTATGGAAAACCATCTAGTTTATGATAAGGGCATGCAAAGAAGACAGCGACGACTTGAATAGGTTACAGCGGGTGGTAATGCTAAGTAGCTTTATTAAAAGAGGCTGTGAGACTCATCACCTTTTAAATGCCCTTCATTGTTCTTTTATTGATCTTCATAGCTCTGCTTGTTAGTACTTGCATTAGGATCGCTGTTCATATTCCGACTTGACTTTTGGACATGGCCAACTGTGCCGGAGTGCGTGTGTGTTACTTTTTAGCAGATCGATAGCAACTGCTGTTAAAGCCCAGTGGAAATGTCCTGCTAAACTCTGTTAGCTGTACAAGGTGTCGGCCCCTTTTTTTTGTCTTGTTTTTTTTTAGCTCTAGCACAAAAATACCATCCCTTCCCCCCTTGAAATTTCTTGATTTAGAAACTGTTTTGAGTCTCTTTGGCCTGATTAGAAAATTAGGTGTTGCTGATAAGCTGTGTCAGCACTGGGTCCCAGACAGTTTGGCTGAGTTAAGGGTTTGGAAGAGGTGTGTACGTGCTCCGTAAGCCATCGCAAGGCTGACTCCTGGTGACCATTTTTTTTATTTCTCCTCTCTCTTAAAACAGCGCTCAGCCGAACTGGAGCTGACACTTATCAGCAATTTTTCTGAGCCGAGATGGAAGGTTATATTGGCCACTTATCTGCAGCTTTGCCACGTCTGTCTCCAGAGTCTTGACACCAATTGTGCTGCATGTATCAGGCATTGAGACCACCCTACTGCCATTGGCTGGCACTGCTCAGGATATGAAACACCTTTCAGGCGCCTAAGGCAAGTGTTCGCTGGCAGATCTCAATTAGTAGTGCAGTTGTGACCGCACCGTCGCGTGAGCCAGTAAAGGCTGTGTCGCCAGGTGTGTGAGACAGTCATTTGCTCGCACAAGGGCACATGGCTCCACTTAGAAGACCTTCTCAGGTAAGACATGAACAATTTTCCTTGGGCTCACGAGCAAGGGTGAAAAATATATGTGCTGCTGCTTTCTCTTCAATGTAAAGGACCAGCAAAGCCATATTCAGGTTCCAAGAAAGCACGTGCAATTGTAGCATCAATTGAGTTTCTATATTAAACATGTACAAAAAACCCCAGACTTATTTCACTCTTGCATTTATGCTTGTCATTGTTTTTTCTGCACTGCAAGCACACTTCCCCCTGATAAATCATGGTTTGTTTTCTCCTGCATTGTCTTTCATGTGCCTTCTGTTTTCTTCCTGTGTCCTCATCCCTTGTAGTCACTACATCCCCAGCAGTAGACATTTCTTTTTATCTTGCTGGTATCTTAACCTAAATCTCTCTCTCTCCCTCCCTGTATATAGACGGAGCTTCCTAGCTCTTCCGATAGATAGAGATCCCAGCCCCTGGTTAGAGATCTCGTGCTACTTCTGTCTAGTCCTGTATCTCTTCTCTAGCCCTGATTGTAGCTAGAGAGAGATCTTTCTATCTTTTTATACTGCTGATAAACCTCTCTCTCTCTTGCCCACTGCACCTTGCATTTAATAGAATAAATGGAAGACAGGAGGGAAGTGTTTGCCCAAATAGGAACTAGAATCAGGGACACCTTTCTACAGTAGTAGCCATCTGTCTGAGCCATACATTTCCCCAGCTTGTGCTTTTCTTCCCGGCCCCATGCATCTCTTGTTCTTGGTTTCCCAGAGGGCCAGCTTCAACCAGGAGGGCTGGAAAGAAGGCTGCTTAATACCTCATCGGTGACCTGATGAATTGTGCTAGGAAATCAGAGAGATGCAGGGATCAAATCTCCCCTGGGTGAGATGGCCTAGAACCTGGGTCTCCTGCTTCTTGAAGGTAAGTCAGATTGCAAACTGCAGTTGACTTGTCAGGCAGGTCAAGTGAAATGAGGCTGAACAGTGGCATTTTGTACAGTGGCACCCAGTGTAACAATGCCAGGATAGGGTGTTTATTACAAAGTCTTTTCACTAAGTGGCAGGCATCAGGTAATAGCCTATTTGCAAGGCTAGCTCCTTCCTCCAGTGTTACTTAGATTTACCCCCAGATTTTGCCATTATTGATTCTACACCAGAATCACATGTATGCGGTGTGCGCACATTGCTAACACTGATGTAAATAGATTGCGTGGCTGAGCCCTTCTTCAGTCCTGCCATTTGGAAGGGCGATTGCTAGCTTGAATCTAGCCACGCAGGCGATAGCAGTGAGAACAAACCAGCCTGGGACCCCAGGTACTTACGTGCGTGTCTGAAGCCTGCGCGCTGAATTTTTACCGCACCGTCAGCAAAGCCTCCCCGGGCTTCAGTCTTACTTCCCAACTGATGTCTTCGACTGAGACATCAATCCTCATTCTGCAGGATGGGATTAGTACCCCACACCCCCTTTCACTGTGAAACCCCTACAATAAAGTCTTAGGAACGGACATGCAATGGCTCTGGCAAATGACCTTGCAGTTCTGGTAGAGCCAGATAAACCTGAGGCAACCTGCTGTCCCATAGCATTGCTTAAATACTGTCCTTTGCCCTTAGTCACACATGGTCATTTTTACTTAAGGGGGACCTGAGGATAAAATTAGTGCTTAAAAACTGTCTTATCAGGACAACTTTTTTTTTTGCTTCCCTTTCCCTTTCTCCCCTCCTCTCCCCTGCCACCAGCTTGAATTTAAAGAGCTGGGTATGTTGTCTTTGGTAGTACATTTTTGTGGGCAAGGAGACCTATTAAAAGCAGATGCTCACTGCACGGTGGCCTGTTGCGTTTCGCACGGCATTTCATGCCTTTCGCATTCTAGCAGGCTGCAAAATGTCACTTTCTTTTAATGGTTCCCACTGTACCCGGCTGCCTGGAAGATGTGGCACCCGAAGGTAAAACTGTAGATACATGCAGATCTGTCCTGGCCTGCAGTGCAGGCACATGACCAGGCTGCCTCCAGGAAGGAGCACTGGTAATCCTGCAAACCAATGACTGCAGCTCCCCTTTGATTAAGCCTGCTCCATACAAAAGGCATCAGCATTTCCTAATATCATACAAAGCTGCTTTGCCTTTGTCTGCTGGGAAAGGGACGTGAACTTACGTGCCATGAAGGTGGTCATCTTGGTGAGCTCTCACTGTCGTGCCCATTGTTGCAGCCAGTCACGGTAGGAAAAAACCCCAGTAGAGTAGGCACTTGCCTCTCTGGTTCCAGCATCCATGAAGAGCGTGGCCAAGCTACGGTAAGAACAGAGGGGAAGAGGGGCAAACAGGAGCGCGGTGGGTCCGCTCGGTCCGAAAGCACCGCCCTGACCACGCTGGTAATGAAGCGGACGCCACCAGTCTGTTCAAAACAGTTTATTTTATTTTTTGTCAGACAAACACATTGATTTCTGGACCACAGTAGAGGATGGAAACCTTTCACAAACTTATTTATTTGAAAATACAAATATAAAATTATACTTTCCACATCTGTGATGTGAGAGACCCCCATCCACGTAGTATTTTACAACAGGGCTTTAGAAAGCCATACACAGAGACCTGAAAGATGCTTGATATATATAGATACATATATATGTATATATATAAAAAAAAAGGTCACTACCAAAGTTCTCATCAGTTCATACTAAAGTATAAAAGGAAGGGCTAGGCCTGCCACTCTTTAGGTACATTTATGACCACCTGAAATGCTTAGACTCGCATTCGATTACTGATGGAATTCAGACATATAATGAATTATATTTGCTACCCACTATAGTCCTAATGACACACAGAGATCCCACACGTGGTGTTGGAGTATGTACAGAATACAGCATTATAGCATGGGTGACTCCAGCTTTTGGTCAAAGCCTTTTCGCTTTGATTTTACACTGATCTGAAATGAAATTCTGTCAAGACAATACATTCTGATTGTTTGGTAACTTGCAGACAGATCACTTAAGATTTACTTATTTCAACGACTTATTTTGCTTTTTTGGTAAATTTTATTACAGTATTAAAGTATTGCTTAGTTACAGAATCTCCTCATGTAGTGTCCACACACAGAAATGGGTTTGAATTCGATTCTGTACTTATGAAACTCTACAGTGTATGTACGCAGACCACAGAATCTGCCAGTGTGTCTTCAATGCACTCTGTCTCCCAAACTTACACCAACCTCCAGTTTCTGTTTCAACCATTTTGCGTCTTAAAAAAACACTCAAAAATAAAAACAAAAAAACAAAACGAGAAAAAAAGTTCCACTCAAGAAACATTTCCACAGCATACGATAGCTATGAGTTAGTGTTTGTAAACAGTTTCATATGCAATATCATATATAACCATGGCTGACCTTCAGTAAGAATGTAGTAAACTATATTGCTTTATTATTGATTATGTTGCACTGAATGAATGGCAAAATGAAACAGAAAGGGATCTGTGGCTTAAGTCACTAGCCCTCATACACACTAAAGATCAAAATAGCATTATAGGTTTTATAGCTGGGAGGGAAAGGGGAAAAAAAAAAATCTGAACACCTTTCAGGTCATTATTACCAACAATTACCCAATGATTTAACTAGTCTAGCAAGATGTGTAACATTCACCAGCCGTATACTGCTGTACAATGAAAAAAAAATTACAGCAACAGAGCCATGCTACCTTAAAGTCCAAGCTACAAATTCAAATTAAAATGAACGTTATGAAGTATAAAACCAAAACAAAACCAAAAAAAAAAAAAAAAAGGACAGATCGGTCTTCATTTTAATCAAGCCAATCACTAATCAAATTTGTTTTGGAGGGGGAAAGAGGGACATTACACTCCTGATTAGCCTGGATACGGCACTTCCTTCCAAAAGCGCCATGGGGATGATGGATATAAGCAGGCCCGTTCCATCAACACAGTCACCCAAAGCTACCAGGTGCACGTGGCATAGCCACGTGCCGGTATGGGCCTGCCTCCACGTTAAGTGATGGACCTTTGAATCATAGACAATGAGGGTTGGAAGGGATCTCAGGAGGTCACATCTAGTCCAGCCCCCTGCTCAAAGCAGGGCCAGGCCCAACTACATCATCCCAGCCAAGGCTCTGTCTATCTGGGATGATCCAGTTGGGGGTGGTCCCACTTTGTGGAGCTCCGCATTAAACGAGGCACAGCTGGAGGTATTTTGCTTTTGTTGCCCGTTTGCACAACTAGGCAGGGATTTCGTTCCAGTAAGTCCAGAGGAGGGGTCGGTCGGGGGGGGGTTCATCACTGTTCTAAACGGGGGATTTTGAAACAAAAGGGCGAGACCCGTTGTCGCGATGCTTGACTAAAATAAAGATGTAGCTGCATCCTTTGTGCTGAAAAGGAATTTACAAATCAAATCAAATCCTTTGAGATGGACTTCAAGATGAGTGGGGGACTAAAGTGAACCTTAGTCTAGGTAGCCACATCAAAAACATATCAGGTTCCACAATATTTGTGCTATGGGCCACTGGGACTTTTCAAAAGGTATATAAACATCTAAAACATATTCACACAGATTATCAATTTCTTCTGAGCATTCTTAAAAAAATATTTTTTTTTCTCTTAGTAAAATCATTTTAATATACCATGCCTCCCTCTTTTAAAAAATAAATTAAAAAAATCCAGTTTTGCATATCTAGCGTTAGCATTTAAGGTAGTATGGCACACCCCCTCTTTAAAGTCAAGGGTGGGGATCTACAAAATGCCTTAAGAGTTTGCCAGCATTTTTAACATTGTGAGACCTTTGGTTAGTTGAAACCACATCAGATCAGCAAAAAATAAAATTAAATTAAAAAAGAGGAAAAAAAAAAAAGAAAGAAAGAAAAAAAAAAAAAAGAAACAAAAGGAAAAACTGCCCAAAAATCATTAGCATTTTTTTTTTCTTAAATAAGAGAAAGTTCTATCCTTACTGGTCCTAAATCTGAATAACTACATCTAAATTTTTAACCTTAATTACGATATACCTACCAATATGTACTAGAAGAGGAAGAGAAAGAGAGAGAAAGAGGAGAGGGGGAACTTCACTACACTAGCATCAGGACAGCACTCTTACAAGATAGCCATTTTATACACTATTAACATACAACAATGATCAACAAAGAATATTCTGTGAGGTGATAGGGAATGGAGAGGAAAAACAAATGGTAGTACAGTACGTCATCAACATTGACAAAATATTAATAAAAAATTCCCTGACTTATACATTGACTCGCAGGGAATTTGGTTTGCTGTTTGTGTGTGTGTGTTTTTTTTTTTTAATTTTTATTTTTTAAAGAATTGTTTTATTTTTTTTTTTATTATTACTTGATCAAGTCTCAATATTTAAAAAGCGTCCAGCATTTTGCTTAAACCTGGTTGTTCTGAAATAAGAAGAAAAAAAAAAAACCAAACCCAAAACCTAAAATATTACACAAAAAAGCATGTTTTTAAAAACAAGAAAAACAAGGTGTTTTCCTTTCCGTTAGCAGTATGGTGCCTGGTTTTTGTTTTTTGTGTTTTTTTTGTTAAAGATGCCTTGCTCTACCTTGTCTATTGAACGTCTACATTAGTCTACTTGTTAGTAAAATTTACAAAAATAAGAGTGCAGCAGCTCTTTTTAACAAATGTCGCATTCAGTGTCTTATACTGGCTGTACCTAAAGTACCAAATTTATAAACGTAACAATTTAAAAAAATATTAATAAAACTTGTCAATATTACGTTAAAAAAAGAAGAAATATATCCACACTACAGTATGTTCTTAATGCCACCTAGCATGTTGTACTTCTATTTTGCTGTTGCAGGCCTATTTACCAATATTAAAAAAATTAAATTAAAAAATATCCTTCATAAGTTTCCTCCCCCAACAGAGGACCATATATATAACAGCCAAATATTAAACATGTGCAAATAGGAAACTGTCAGTTTTCGCCCCACCAGTCACAGTGCAATGATGTTTTATACTTTTTTTTATTTTTTTTTTTAATTCTGTTTACATCTACAATAAATTAAAATCTTCTGTCACTTCTAGGGTGATACGTGTAGCACTGAGGTATTCCCAAAAAAAAAAGAAAAAAAAAAAAAGGTTGCTTTCCTAATTCGTTGATATAGAAAATAATGGATAAAAAGGTAATAATGCAAAGCTTTAAAACCGCTCTCCCTACAGCACGTGAAATGAGGAAGAGAAACCTCTTCTCTGTCAAGCTTTGTAGGACATATCGAGCAGCTGAAATGACTGGACAGCAAGTTGATCTAATTTAAAACAACAACTAAAAAAGGTGTGCTTCGAACGTTAAATACGTTAAATAGTAAAATTGTAGCTTCTTTTTCAGTCTTGGGAAAAAGCAGTTGTTAAATTAAAAAATATAACTAGACTGTTAATTTTTAAGCTGTGCACATATGACTAGTTAATATGCTGGTATGACGCTAGTACAGTTAGAAGGTCTAACACACCTACAGAGCAAGCTAAACAGTGTTAATCTAACTCTTATGGGCCAGCTCTGGCAGTTGATCTAGAAGTTTAAAACTTAATTTTTATTTTTTTTTCCCATTCAGTAGAGAAACTGCCTAAGACCGACTCCATCACAAAAATAGTTTGTATTTCTCTTTCTTAATAGTTTATATGTAGTTAATGGAATTGTATTTACAGTCATTTTTTTTTTTTTTTTCAGGATTCACAAGTTCAAAAAACCTTATATCACCTCTTTCAACAAAAAAAAGCACTTATAGAAAAAAGGACACGCAAAACTTTTGGAGTCCTTACCTTATTGCCGAAAATAGATAGAATTAGGTTAACAGAGACATCACAAATGAAAAGACCTGCTACGCCACTACGCTCTCAGCTCCCAGACAGCACAAACGAGAGACTTGACTTCAGCCCACCTGCTGCACTTGCTCTACCTACAATTCAGTGTGCGCTAAACTTCCACCTGAAGAGTTTTTACAGTTTCAGAATTGGTACCAAAAGACTGAGAATCACGTTACCGTCTCAGCATCCTTTAAGCAACAACTACATAAAACAAAAGGGAAGGAAAAAAAAAATCAAAAGGAGGGAAAACAAAAAGAAAACCCTTAATATAAACAGTTAGTTATAGTATGGTTAGGCTTTTTACTAGATACACAAAGAATTAGATCTACGTGACTACGAGACTATGTCAAAATGCTATGAAAACAAAACGTGATTCAAATCGATTTAAAGGGGGGGAGGGGGGAGGAGGGAAGGGGGGGAGAAAACCCATCCAGAAAATAAAACAAAAGAGAAATGGATTATATATACATGTTTAAAAGCTGTTGTTTGTATAGTACAGCAGATTCATGAGATGATGAGAGATTTTTAAACAACCTAAGTCCGTAGAGTGCCACCTCCAGTTTGTGTATGTTATTGGTGATGATGTAGTGCTCAAAGTCTGATGATATCACCTAAACATGGGACCATTCAGAAACTTCGCCCTGTCTTGCCTGGACATCCAGATATACTCTAGAAAGGATAAAGAGAACACACAGAACAGAGAAAAAGAAAAATCAGCACAACCGGATGTGAAGGAAATGCAAACATCCCTCAATCTAGTGGATTTCTTTACGGTGTTTATTGTCCACCTCCCTATATCGTTACAACAGTGCCGTCTACTGAGCTCAGGGGCCTTCCTGTGCAGGCCTTTATCTGCTGCTTAGAGCCGCGCTCCAGGGCTGGACTAACCCGTTAGTGGGGACCTAGGCAAACAAACTCATGGGCTCCCAGCTGAAGATGACATTTTTATATTACTTTTTTTTCGCTCAATAATATGTAAAATAAGCACAACTGGGCCCCTTCTTCACTTAAGGCCCTAGGCATGTGCCTAGTTTACCGATGCATTAATCCGGCCCCGCTGCTCTGGTGCAGTCGACCCCGCTTGCCATGAACTGACACGTGATGAACACGAGCAAAGGGGATGCTGAGGCATTTCGATCCTGTTGAAGCCGGTGCTCTACCCAAGCACCACCCAGGATCGGGGGTCGCTATTAGCACAAGGTGCAATTCCACTGAAATACAAAAAAGGACTGAAATAGCCAAACCAGGACTTATTTAGAGTGTGTAAATTAAAGAGGATACTGGCAAACTGCATGGAGTCAAGGGTCAACCTGTCAGAGCCATGCAAGAAAAATAAATGACTACTAGGAGAAGCGAACTGAAATTTGGCTTTTCTATTTGGGCCAGAATCTGCTTTAAATGCGATCGAGAGTGACGTAGACTGACTCCAGAATTAAAAGACCTCGGATACCTTTCCAAAGGTCAAACAAATGCTAAGATAAGCCCCACTAGTTTTAAGTCCCTTTGCCAAGCCAGGGACGTGCATGGGCTTTTAAAGTTAACGTGCTCATGCTGTTTGGGAGCACTAAAAGGACGAGATTTGTGGAAAGAACAGAAAAAAAAGCTCCTCTGTGCGTCAACGGCACTGCGCAGTGACAAGGCTGTGCCAACTGCATAGTGTGAAACCTGCTGAATTACTTGAAAAATAGTAACAACTTTTAACAGGTGCATCGCAACGGTAACCATGACTTTTAGAACTGGATGCAGACCCCCTGCGTCTCCCATCCTTCAAACACTTAGGCACGTGCTTCATTTTATGCGCAGTCGTGATCCAATTGACTTCAATGGGACTCTTCATCTATGTAAGTGTTGGCAAGGATTGAGACATAGGTGTGTAATTACCATTTAAACTTCATTGTAGAAAACAATGGCTTTCAAAAACCCCCACCAACCCTGCAGCGGAGTCGTATTCCAGCCGGCAGGGGCTGAGAGAGATCCTGGCAGAGCGGAAAGCTTGCCTATTGACAGCACGCAGAAAACCCGGGCCCTTCGCTCGAGCTCCACCGCCGACGATTTGAAATAATGTAATTTTTAAGGACTAAGCTTAAATGCTGTCGTGTCCCATCTCAGTATCCAGATGAGAGCCTGGCTTTGCAGAAAGTACAGCGCGCCGAGGAAACAGCCGTCTTAGCACACCCGCTGTAGCAGGAGCAATTGGGGCTGCGTACAGGTGGAAAAGGAAGCCACGGTGCAAAGAGCAAAGAGATGCTCCGAGGAGGCGCTGTCACAATAAACGTGTCAAACTCCACTGTCCTTGAGAAACTAATCATAGGGATCATTCTCTCGCCTAGCAATCTGCTTCTATTAGTAATGAGCAATGTTAGGAGCAATTCCTGGTTTTAAGGCATTAATGGTTGCAGTTTTAACACTGGCCAGTAAACAGTGGTTACAATTTGATGTGTGGTGGTGAGTTTAAAATGATTGCACTATATTAATCTTGTTAAAACTGCCTTTCTTCAGCATTATTAGTTCAAAATTACAGTGTTCTGTTAAAATCCCCAACATGCTTTGTGCCGCAGCTTGTCTTTATGACGGGTGTGGACACAGTAATTGTGAAGGAGTCTACACCTGCTCCTTGCGGACATCCCGTTACGTACCAATAACTAGGATTAAGAACAAGAGCGCTTGCACGTTTTACCCTCTCCCTAGGACACTGGACCGAATTCGTGCAGGGAACACACTTCAAGCTCAATCTGAAACTCACATTTATGCTGCGGTGCAGGAGAAAGACCACCTTTTCTTGCCGTATTTTAAAGGAAACTGATTATCGTTATAGTGCTACCCAATCAAGGGGATCTTTTCACTAGATACAGCAATCAGAAATTCCCGTTGCTTAGAATCAATGGGGTTTTAAGGACAGGCCTGACCCTGCTTTGCTCCCCTCCCCACATATATGCATCCCCTCTTGCGCACCAACATATTTTTAAACGCATGTATACCTCTCTCCACAAATACAGTAAGGTTCCCACCCTCTCTGTCCTTACAAGTTTACTTTCATGGATTTATTTGGAATTTAAAACCGGGGAGATCGATCAGATGCATTCCTAGCAAAGGATCAATAGAAATAAAATTTGACATTTACAGCATATTTGTCTATATGGAGAACACACGATACAGGTAAACCCGAGTGGTTTCATGGGCACAACTTTTCTTTTGTATCGACTAACTTTTTAATCTACACTATTCGTAGCGTAAGAATATTTTGTTTGCAAAGATGAATATGCCAAAAGGCCAATTTTTTAAAACATTTAATTAACTTGAGCTCAGTTAAAAGGGTAGGAAACTGGCAGCGCTCCAAAGATGCATTACTAGGGTAATATCTTTAATTTAATTTGCTTTAGGTTTATTTTTTTCTAATCTTGATAATTGCTCTATGGTTACTAGTTACAATGTTATCTTTTAGCCGTAACATTTGGTACAGCACTTAATTATAAATGATGTTTTTCTTTGCAATACAACAAGGTGTTCACCTATTTTTAGAAAACTGCATTCGCAGCAAATCCATAATCCTCACAGAAATGCCGTTGACTGACACGTTTTCATTTCCTCAAAGGATTTTGAGAATCATTATCACTTATTCCACGGGGGTTTTAAGAGTCAGAATGACTGTTTTAAGCTTTGTAAACCGAAAGGTCCTACTTTCTGGGGAGGTTCTAACTTCTGGTTATCTTCCAGTTTCCAACCCACGAGACTGATTTGGAGTAAATCAATCACAAAAAGGAATGATTAAAGGCCAAGGAAAGAAGAAAATGAATATAAAAAGAAAAAAAAATCAATTACTTAATTAAAAAGTAAATATAAGGGAAACGATAGTTCAGCACAAAATACTGTAATACCTCAAAGTGAGATGGCAACCAACCATGTGTAACGTTTCAATGGTATCCATTTGTAAAAGCCGTTGCAATCAAGGGTCCCTAAAATTGTACAATTGTTAAGGTCATCAGTGCTCTATACATGGGAACAGATTATTATTTTTGGCAAGAAATTATCAAAAGGACTTGAAAGACTGTGTTGCCAGCATGAATATGTATTAAAGAACTCTGTTCTGTGGTCGCTAATGGTTTGACGTGTTAAACTCTCACGTTGCCTGTCCAAGACTGTAATTTTCTCGTTCCCCCTCTTACAAAAATAAAGTTTGATTTTTCTTTTTTTTTCTTAAATCAGGAGTTAGTCAATGGACAATGTTAAAAAAAAAATCAGCTACGAAAAAGCCACCACGTTCTTGGTAAGGTTACTGGGGGAGAGGAGGAATTTGGAGGCAGTCAAATCAGCATGTCGGATACACAATATTTTTTCAAAGAAACACTAGTGCAGACAAAGCCAGATGCCAAATGTGGGGGTGGAGGGCTGGAAATCAGGAGATTGCAGAGGTCAGAGCGCCTGAGTTTCAAGAACAAACAGGTCTTTTTCTGTAGGCGAAAAATGGAAATGAGGGGTGTTGTAAATGGTGATAGATGGCACTTTAAATCGATGTCGCTCTAAGCAGAATAATAATATTCCACATTTCATAGTACAACTGATCCAAAGGGATTTCCAAGTTACTTAAGTGACCTTATGATGGGAATGGAACCGAACAAGAATTTCAAAATACCAGGGCCCAACCAGAAAGGTTTTCTTTAAACATCAGAACAAAAAAAAGCAGTAAAATGTACGTAATCTCAGGAACTTTGTCTGCGCTGGGTCTCTCCTCCGAGCAGTCTGGTTGACTCCTTAATATTCCTCTCAGGTTCTGAAAGTACCTCTACCTTTGACAGGTTTCATTTTTAAGAGGAAATATCAAACAATTCAAAAAAGCTCTCATTGTTTTTGCATCAAAAAAAAGACCCAAACCCCAATCCAAAAACCAACAACACTTTTAGGTGGCTGGTTCCCTGTCTCAAAGACTCACAGCCAGTAAGCAGCTTCAGACACGTTCATGCTAACACACACAGCTAAAACAATCCAATCTGAAAAACAGCATGCAGTTGTGTTAAAGCAAATTTCCATCGCCCGTATTAGTTAGATTACAGAACCACACAGCATTAAAGACATATTTTCCATTGACTTGAGAAATAATTATTAGGGACTTACTTGTAACCTGCAAATTTCAAGAAGCATTAGCAATGAACTAACATGTTTGCGGTTATCGGTGCACGGAGTTAACTTCCCTTCCTCAGGGCCGTACTGAGACCCCAAATCCCACCAAACACTTGCGGCACTCTGCGTCAATGGGGCTACCCACATGCTTGACTTAATACAACTACTGGTGTGCTTTAGGTTAGGAGCACGTGTGTTTGTAGGGTCGGACTCTCATAGAGAATAAGCAGAAAGGTCATTTTTCCTTAAGACGGGTGCGTTATTTGCAGTTTGGTGCATTGGTCTAAAGTGGTCGTTCTACGGACACAGAGCGATTTTAACGTTACCGGAAACTTTTAAATGCCTAAGGTAAATAGGTAGGTGGGTGGGTGAATAGATAGATAGATAGATAGATAGATAGATAGATAGATAGATAGATAGATGCTTGAATCCATAAGGGAGGAGCAGAGGTCATACACACGTTTTCATTTCCAAATATAATTCGAGTGACAGGGCAGCAGTGTGCGCAATTCTGAAACAAGTCTATTAGTTAAATTCAGCAGGTCCTAGAGAATAGTATCACTAAATGGCAAAAGGCTAAGTGAGCAATGCACCCACCGCACAATTAATCTGTAATAGAAAAAAACCCAACCAACAACCCTCAAAACTATTCCTGAGACAAATTCAAAAGACTAAAGCGGAGAAAGGGAAGAAACGGTTACTTACAGCGATTCCATGGCCGAAGCCAGAGCCTGGCTGAGGGCTGGCAGCACTTATGTAATTACCAACACCGGAGTCCTGACTGGCTGTACCGTAGAGGTCTGCGACCGGACCTGGGCTGTTAGCCCCTGGGAATCCTCCTGGCCGGGCTGGATTGGAGCCTGCCGGGGAAGCGGGTGCGCCAAAATTCGGTTGAGCACTGTAGCTATTCAAGACTGGTGTGCAGAGAATAAAGCTGGGTATGAGGCCGGAAGCCGAGCATGCACAGTTATTACAAAGCCAAACACTAGAATAAACAGCCTAGGCCCAACTTCTAACACTTAACCAAGGCCATGCGATAGGAGAGCAAGTACTGAATAATAGTCAGCCCATACTACTAAGAAGCTTGGAGCTCCAAAAATATATATATAAATATATATAGAAACAATCATTCAACACACTACTGCAACCAGAGACTGTAGGAGCTCATTTTCACCAAATTATCACAAAATATATAGATATTTTTCAACATCTGATTTGATGCTCATGCAGTAGTAACAAGTTTTCTAGATCTGGGCACGTCGAGACAGCATTCACATCCCATGCAAACTACAAAGGAACTAGTTTTAGACTACACATTGTGTTAATATTGATATTAAAATGTTGACAGCAAACAAAGCAAATCACGTCTAGTAAAATCGATTTTGGATCCATTCGATACTTTAGAAAAACCTGCCCTTTTACTTATAAGCTACGTAAGGATTTCAACACTTGATTTTTGTGGGGGGGGGGTTTTAACATGGTATGGAATGGAACATTTTGGAGGGGTTTTTTATTTTTTTTTTTATGACTACTACTGCAAAGGAGATTTTTTTTTTCCTTCATTTAGATCTCAGAGAGCAGAGAGCTACCTCTACCTCCAGGACTGCACTTGGGACATCACCACAATAAATGATAAAGAAAGATCAAAACCAAATAAATAAATAAATAAATCAATCCTGTAGGATCGTTACACTCACCTCCTTAAGTGGAAGTAAAAGGAAATTTAACGTGGGTTTGGTGTGTTTTGGGTTTGTTTGGGTTTTTTTTGAGACGGAAAAACAATGTAAATAATAAATGATGCTAGAGGAGAAATTTAGATCTTAAAGCATGTTAGATGATCAGGTCTTTGGCATTTCTTGTAATTGCTCCCGAATGTAAAATTTATGAGTAAAAGGCCTCAATGCAAAAAAGAAAGGTTAGCAGGCTAGGAAGATTCAAATGGAAATGGTTTGCTGTGAGTTGGAAAGCTAACTTATGTCACTTGTGAGGCCCTTACAGAAGTGCACAGAGAGTTTGCACCGTCAGGCCCAACCCTCAACATCCCCTCGAAGCACAAGGTAGCACGTATACGTGTACTGCGACCTGCTCGGCGTTGGTGTTACGGTTCTTCACTTATTCAGGCTTAAGAATAAAGAAAGGATAAAAACAGCAGAAGAAATGTCGTCTGGCACGACTTATTACTTTTTTTTCCTGCCTACGACAGATAGGGAAGTTTGTGGCTTTAGTCAAGATCAACTCCAAAGAGGTGGGAATTTCTATTCCTGATCTACACCGCCAGTGGAACAGATCGGTTCAACCTCATAACTAACGGCACGGGCTGCCCTATCAAGTTAGACACAGACAGAAAGTCAAATTAAATGCTGCAAAGTCATGCCCAACCTTTCATTACCTCTTAATTATTAGTATAAAGTAGCTATTAGAGACGGCCCCAAGCTGCACAGCTTTGTATTTCCCCCATTGCTCCAGGCTGGGTGGGTGGAAACGGGGTTGGGGGTTTTGGCCTGTCCCTTGGCTGAGCCTCCGGCAAATGTTCAGGAGTAAAGGAAGTGCGGCAACTGCGTTTAAGATCTTTGCACTGAACACATTTTTTTTTAGAACGGACTCCGATTAAAAATAAAAACCGTTTGCACCAAAATTTGATGCCGCTTTCGGGGCCAGTGGCCAATGTGGCATTCAGCATTGCCTCAGGTGTCTTAAGTCTGTCAAGACGTGCTTGTTCAGGATCTCCGGTGCCACCCAGAAGCCCCCGCTGCGGTGCATCACGGAGAGTGAAATACGTCTCAAGTGGATGAATTAGCCGGCAGAAATCCTAATGGCAACCGATTGCTTGGCCACGACACTACTTTTTTCACAAGAAATGGTGCAATGTGGCTCTCAACTGGTAAAAGGGGAAAGTAAGTAGATCATCTAGGCAAGCAAGTTAAAAAGAAATAAGGGGGGAGAGAGTAAACATTATTTGGAGTGCGCTGGAAAAACAAAGCACCGTTTTTAATATCCAGGATTAAATGTCAAGATAACTCTTGGCCTTCTCACTCGCAAAGAAAAACACCCAGCTGAGATATTCCAAAGCCCTTTCTTATCTCGCTCTTCCACGCTCGTTTTTTTCTCCCAGTTCAAGCAAGTGGACAGAGGTTTTACCGACTAGTCATACAAAAAACCTAGCTCGCCCATCTCAACAAATCCCCGGGCCTCAAACAGGTCACAGAAGGGAAGGGAGCCACTGCAAATTTACCGGGCGCCCAGTTGACCACGATGTGGAGAGGGCATTTGGTAAGGAGGACAGACACACGGTCCTTACAGGAAAACGTGCCAGAAGGCAGCTGGAAACAGCGCCCGGGACTGAAGAACAAAGGAGCCCCCAAAGTCCTGCCGTCACCCGGAAGTCACAAGCTGCGGCTAACGAGCCCCCATAATAAAGAGCGCCAGGGCTTTGAGAGAGCTCTCAGACTTGTGCATCCACGACACGGAGAAGGCCGGAGCGCCACTTCTTTCGTTGCGGTGCGTGCGTAGGGAAGCGAGGGATGGCGACGTGTGCATTACTATGCAAGGCAACACGAGGCGACTCGCCGTACGGGTTTGGAACGGGCCGCGTCTTAACGGTGCGGCTCCTAGCGACTCTCTGTGCACTGCTGAACAAGCAGGATTCGCCTGATCTTAAAAGAAAGGTGATTTTTGAAGCCTGCATTTCACGATCTACTGGGAAAACCCAGTCGGAACAACGTGGTAAAGAAGCAATTGGGAAAAATGACATGGAAACGCACCAAAAATTTAATTTAAAACAAGTTTACGTACCACGCTAAATCTATCCGTGGCATAACCCACTAAAGCTAAAGGAGACTAAACCTGGGATGAACATATCCCTCTGTTTGCAAGCTACAGCGCTCTAAATTATGCCATTTAGAAAACAACAGCTCCGACAGCTTCTAACGAGCCGTACAGGGATCCAGCACCGAGCGCTGTGCTGTGAAAAACCATAAGGCAAGAGAAAGTAGGGCCAGAAGCAACCAGATCAGAGCACGTGTCCTTCTGCAAGCACCGCATACAGCCCCCCAACAGAAGAGAGGAGGTATTTGCCTTTTATCGTGCTGCGTGGGTGGCTTCGGCTGGTGGGGGCTGGCGGGAAGGGAAGAGGAACGACGTGTTTAAAAGACTCGAACAGTTTCACTTGAAAATGCATTTGAAAGAGCGAACGGCTGGGGCAGGAGTGCTCGGGACACTGATGCTGAATGCATTTATCCCGCGATTCCCGAAGAAGCACCTACAGGAACTACCCAACCAGAAGTGAGACAAGGAAAGGAAAAACTATGAGCTGGAGGCTCAGTGAGGTGTAAATCTTCCTCGCCCGCAGGGCAAGCTGTACTGATTTTGCACCGGATGGAAGTCCTGTTGGAAGAGGAGGACAGTCAAGCCACCTCTCAGCAGAATCAGCTTTGAAGACTCCCCGGCTCTGATGGACTGCATTGAGGCCGCCTTTCCGCGCTCTTGCAATCTGCTGGGGCGCTGAAGTGCAGCTTAGGTGGGGGAGGAATGATCCTGCTTGTTCATTAAAAACGATGGTCCTGGCAGAGTAGGACGCGGCATGTAAGTGAACTGCACAACAGCGTCGCTCTGTTCACGGTGACAAGCGGAAGTTAAGCCCACTTTACTGAGCAAATGCTGACCCTGCTTTGGAGACTGATGCTGCCCTGTGCACAAACAGATGCTAATACTTCACCGGAAGAAGATTTCATTGCGTGCCGAGCTAGAAGAAAATGGGACAGGGCAGAAGTATACCCTGTTAGGTACTGAACATCCAGCAGGCACCAAAGTGGTCTCAAAGCCACGTTTCCCAGGCTTATGGACGCTCGGATTCACCTCCTGGCATGCCTGACTCATGTCAGCATGCTGCTAGCTGTAGTAGCGCAAGTCATTTAGCAATAAGTCATCATACCACCACAACTAATAAGATATGCATACACGCCAGCATCCAGAGTATAAGCTCTGCATCATTAATTTGCAACTGCAAACTCATACGTGGATGACAAGACGACATTTGCTTTATCAGTGTCTTCAAATCTAGCTGAAAGGGGCTGGGGGGGGAACAACCTGCATTTACAGCTGTACAAAGCTTAGGAACAGTAGTTTTCATACATCCAAAAATTTGTTGGCAACTGTTTATTCAAACACCCGTCTGATCGTGGGGATGTAATACAAGAGCAAGGTAATTTTCTATCCGCTGAACATCAATTTAATACTACAT